>NC_062232.1:29032891-29346753 GCF_902686445.1 Sciurus carolinensis
AGTTAATATTACATTTTGCCACTATGATGTTCAAACCCAATTGCCTAATAATATAATGATCTAAATTTCTTTTATGAGATACATCTTTTTAAATTCCAGCTTTTAAACTTACTTTTCAATGATATGCCCTTGATCCATGGTACTGCCACGTGTGGCATGTGTAATCTCCAATATTCCTAAGTATTGACATTGCACTATCAGGGTAATTTGTAATTTCACTGAGGCACTCATTCAAATTATGCAAACTGGTGAAAAATATTAAGTCAATAAACCTGGCCTACCTTTGAGCACAGCCAGCAAAATATTATTTTTCTTAGTCATTCCAAATGCAATTTTAAGGAATCAATGGAATCAAAGTTTGTTCCAAGTTTCTTGGCTGTGGCAAATGTAGGAAAAAAATTGCCATTGACTGGTATGGGAGGACATAAGAAAACAGTTTCAGTTTTGTACTAATTCAAGAAACTTTTTGGTGTGTCATGATTAAAATTAATATCAACATCCAAATATTGATGTGGAGCAGATAATTGATTATTCGATTCTAAAATTCGAGAAAGAATTACAGACATCAAACACAAAATTTAGTTAGTCAGAATGTGAGTGGTAAAGAAATTAAATTGGTAGAATAACCAGTAAAGGAATGTGGATGGAAAAAATGTCTGAGAATAAACCCTCATGCACTGCCATGTTTAAAACAGAAGGGACAACTGAAGGATTGAAATCTGAGAAAGTGGCTAGTTGCAGAGAAAGAAGTCCAAGAAAGTGTGATGCTCTGAGGCTGATGGGATGGCAGAGGTTCAAAATGCACACAGGTCAAGTGAAATAAGGAGTAAGAATTTACTTTTTGAATTGAGAAGTATGGAGAAAGTACAACAAATCAAGAGGCATTGTTGCTAGATGCTTCATCTGGGTGGATTGTGGATTCATCAAAAACAATGCCAGGCGAGGGCTAGGGATATAGCTCAGCTGGTAGAGTGCTTGCTTTGCATGCACAAGGCCCTAGGGTCAATTCCTAGCACCACCCAAACAAACAAACAACAACAAAAATAAACAACGTCAGGTGAGATGCAGGAGAGAGAGGTATTGAATAAGGTATTGATGGGTATTACTATAATGTATTTAGTGACTATACCAAGGACGAATAGAGGAGAGACATTCTGATGGATGAGCTTTCGTGCTAGAGTTCGAGGGTGGGGAATGAATGATCTGGAGTAAAAATAGTGAAGAATACCTGCTCAGCCACTGGGCCTAGTGGTCTTTGGAGTCCTGAGGAAGGAAGGACTTGAATTTTTTTTTTCAAAGGTTTAAATGTCCGTTTTTAAAAAAATAAATAGTCCTCCAAAGCATTTTCAAATGCCACCTAAGAAGTAGTTATTGCCTCTGGTCAAGAACCACTAGACCTAGTGCCAAAGATCATGTTCTTGGTTTTCTTTTTTTTTTGGCACTGCCTCAATTCTGTGGTCCTTTTATGCTTATAAAGTCCTATTTACATCTAAACTAAGATTACTGTTTCATAGAACCAACAGTCAGTCTCATTTTAATTGTAGTTCACATGACTTCTGGGAGGTTCTCCTCCACCCAGTTGTTTGTAAGATTTCCATTTTGCTGAATTATACTTTAAGTCATGGACGCGTTTACTCAAGCAAGTTATATAGAAGCACAAATAAAGATAATGCATAAAATAGTGCTTTATGTTTAAATAGTAAAGAATTTTTGTGTATGTTGGGAGGGGTGGGATAGTTGAAGGACAGAATGGATGAGACTCTGATAGAAGAATTCCAGTCCCAAGTGTATGATACTAGATAGTTATAAAAAAATTATCCCTTTCTATAAGAAACATTGCTTAAATTACACTACCCAGTAGGATATTTGTTCTGTCTAAATGTACCAGAGCTGAGGCTAGAGATAACTCTGAAGGTACAGGGATCTTCAGCAGCTTTCTCAGGATTTTAGGAATTGAAAATACATTCAGGCAGATCTGGGAAGAATGGCTTGAATCTGAAGATATTACAGAACACCAGCTGGAGTAGGATTGTAAACAAGGGTGTGTCTGTTGAGATGGGATGGGGAGGAAATGATGAAGATTCTCTCCTTAACCAAAATTCAGGAAACTCCTCCAAGCTTTCTCCTCAGGTAGGCCTTGATCTTGGACTTTTGTGTTCATCCTTGCCAAATCCAGTCATAGCGAGAATTCTGCTAAATCATCTTAGAGAGAATCCACCGCTCTTGATATCTGATCACCCAGTTGTCTTTTGCAAGTATCGTCTTAATTAAATTTAGGAAGAATCCCCCTATACTTAGTATCTCCTCTAAGTAATTTTGTTATCCACTGATCCCTTCATCCTGTTTTTTGGCCATAAGTTTCCATTTGACTTTTTATATCCAGAATTGAGCTCGGTTGTATACTGAAGTCTCTTTCCCCTATTGCAACAGTTTCCGAATAAAATGTCTACTACTTTAACTAGTGTTTGGCTCTGGTTCTTCTTAACAGAGAAGAAGAGGCAGTATCTGATACACTTTACTGAAATGCACTCCCACCCAGCCAACTACACGTGCCCAGGTCTGGCAACTTACCTTCCTTTTTTTTTTTTTTTTTTTTTGGTACCAGGGATTGTATCCGGGAATTTTTAACCACCAAGCCACATCCCCAGTCCTTTTTATATTTTATTTAGAGACAGGGTCTCGCTAAGTTGCTGAGTTGCTCTGAACTTGCCATCCTCCTGCCTCAGCCTACCAGGCTGCTGGGATTACAGGTGTGTGCCACTGTGCCCAGCTAATTGAACTTCATTCTTACTGTGACTGTATAGATGTGTGTGTGTGTGTGTGTGTGTGTGTGTGTGTGTGTGTGTGTGTTTATGTGTTCAGGTAAATTGGATACAAAGGTGCCTACTTTAGAGGATAGTAAATGTTGTAAATAATTTTATATATGCTATACACAGGCATACACCAAAGATTGCCTATTATTATTGGGTTATCTGTAGGTAGGGCAGAAAAGGAAATAAGGTAACCGTGGTGATTTTGAATCACTGTTTAAATGGACTCATATCTTAAATTTCACACAACTTTGACTGTTACTGGAAATAAATTATTTTCAGTTCATTTTCTTGATAACATCATTAAGAAAAATAAATGAGATGCTTTGATACTTTGAATTCTATTACTTGTTTATACTACATTTTCAGAATATTTTATAACCCAGAATCATCATGCCTGAAATTTTCCATTGATCAACTTTGAAGCTTTTCCATGATAAAGTATATAAAAGTGAAATACATTATATAAAACAGTCTTCCTCAGCCCCTTCTCTTTTCTCCTCCCCTGAGGATCCAGAGGTTTTAGAGATTGTTTAATTTAGGAGACAGAGTAGTCACCAACACATGGCTCGCCTAGTGTTTTTCCTCCTCCTTTCCCCTTCTGGCATCCCCAGGAAACAAGAAAATTATGTCATCATCAGAATATGTGAATCGTTCTTAATCAAAATTTATTTAATCCTCTATCCTTAAGGAAAAGGGAGATATTAAATGTACTTATGGGGAAATTAGTCAAATTCTGAATATAATCAAGTGAGTCTGTTTTCCATTCTATCATTCTTCACTAGTTTTCTTGATCTTCGAAGTGACTTGAGAGTTCTCATTCCTTCCTGGGTATACCAAAATGGGAAAGTCAGCTAGATAGTCAATAGCTTATTTACACAATTGAGTAATCTAAAATAAATTTAAAGGTAAACTTGACATGGGGTAGCAGGTAGTCTTTGATGCTCCAGAACACTGCAGAAGATGCTTGAAGAGAAAATAAATCTATCCCTTTCTGGAACTTGGTTACATTACACACAATGATCTGAGCCTTGCCACTCAAATACTACCAGCTGGTGACAATATCCAGGATGGATCTGGAGAGAGTTTATCAATTTAGAAAGGCTTAAACACTCAAGAAAGCATACTCCACCACTGAAAGCCTGTACACTCTTTAGCACTTTCCCCATTGAAATTAGAGCCAATGTGCCATTTCTTAAATCCAGGTCAACACAGTAACTCTCTTTAAACTATTAAAATGTGGATGAAGTGATAATGTGGACTTGCAGAGGTCTATGTCAGAAAATGCCACGCATCTTCCCACTAGTTATCTTGGAAAACAAACTCTGTGGGAAATCAATCACTATGTGCACAATCCAACTATCTGTGACACATGTAATAGAGAGACTACATGTAAGCACTACTGTTGACAACCCCAGCTAAACTTCCAGCCAACAACGAGCATAAACTGTCAGTCATTAGAGTAAGTCATTTTGATCATCCAGCTCAGCCAAACCTTCAGATGACTGTCAACATGGCCAACTTCTGATTGTCCCCACATAAAAGAACTTCAATCATTAAAATGCACTAAAAATGTACTCCAAACTAGGTTAAGTGGTACATGCCTGTAATTCCACCCTCAGGAGGGTGAGGCAAGAGGATCCCAAGTTCCAGGTCTCAGTAACTTAAGACCCTGTCTCAAAATAAAAATGAAAAGGACTGCATATATAGTTCAGTGGTAAATTGTCCCTGGTTTCACACCTCAGTAAAGCCATTTTTTTAAATGCACTCCAAAACTTGCACACCAAATGTAGTTCATGAAGAAATTTTCATTGGCTATTGAATATTTTTAAAATGTGCATAAAAATGTACAAGGGGGGGTTTCAAGATGGCGGACTAGAGGGTGACTGCATCTCCTGGTGCTCCAGAACTCAGGATTCAAGAAGGGGAGGTACTGAGAGACTCGGTATTGAACTCAGAGACGCGGGGTGAGTTGCTCCCACTGGGTGAAGCTCGGCCCGGGCAGCAGGACAACGGGACAGTGGGCAGCTTCTCAGAGCAGGGCAGGGTGGCAAGAGGTTTTCCCCAGCAGCCCGGCTCCATCCAGCGGCAGGCCCATTCCACAGCCAGCTTCTCGGAGCAGACCTGCCCAGTGAGAGGCTTTCCCTGCACACCCAGTCCCTAGTGGTGGGCCCCTGTCCAGTCCGCAGGCAGCTTCTCTGACCAGGGCAGGGGGACCTGAGGCTTTCCCGGGGAGCCCGGCTCCATCTGGTGGCAGGCCCGGCCCACAACAGGCTTCTCAGAGTAGACCCGCCTAGTGAGAGGCTTTCTGAGCACACTCATCCCCCAATCCCGCACCCAGCAGCGGGCCAGGGGCAGCTTTCTTCTGAAGCACTGCATTATCAAGTTCCTCCAAGACTTCAGGCTACTGAAGTTTACGAGGTGATATGCTGAAAATCTACAAGGACACTATAAGCCAAAAGAGGAAATCTGCAATATCTCAGAGTCCCACTGATATCTGAACAATATGAGAAAACAAGGGAAGAAAATGTGCCAACATACCTAGATGCTATATCAATAAAACCCAATGACAGCACAGCAGAAGAAATATCAGAAAGAGAGTTCAGAAAGTACATAATTAAAACAATTAGAGAAGCAAATGAGGAGATGAAAGAGCAAATGCAGGCATTGAAGGATGAGATGAAAGAGCAAATGCAGGCATTAAATGATCACACCAATCAGCAGCAAAAAAAGAGCAAATATGGGAAGCAAAAGATCATTTCCATAAAGAGTTAGAGATACTGAAAAAAAAAAAACCAGAGAGAAATCCTTGAAATGAAGGAAACAATAAACCAAATTGAAAACTCCATAGAAAGCATAACCAATAGGAGAGAACACCAGGAAGACAGAACCTCAGACATTGAAGAAAAAATGTTTAATCTTGAAAAAAAGTTGACCAAACAGAGAAAATGGTAAGAAATCATGAACAGAATCTTCAAGAATTATGGGATATTATGAAAAGGTCAAATTTGAGAATTATTGGGATAGAGGAAGGCACAGAGAAACAAACCAAAGGAATGAACCATCTATTCAATGAAATAATATCAGAAAAAATCCCACATCTGAAGAATGAAATGGAAAATCAAGTATAAGAGGCTTATAGAACTCCAAATACACAAAATTACAACAGACCCACAACAAGGCATATTATTATGAAAATACCTAACATACAAAATAAAGACAGAATTTTAAAGGCTGTGAGAGAAAAGAATCAAATTACATTCAGGGGAAACCAATAAGGATATCAGCAGATTTTTCAATCCAGACCCTAAAAGGTAGAAGGGCCTGGAACAACATATATCAAGCCCTGAAAGAAAATGGATGCCAACCAAGAATCTTATACCCAGCAAAACTTACCTTCAGATTTGATGATGAAATAAAATCCTTTCATGATAAACAAAAACTAAAAGAATTTACAAAAAGAAAGCTGGCATACAGAACATTCTCAGCAAAATATTCCATGAGGAAGAGATGAAAAACAATGATGCAAATCAGCAAAGGGAGGAACGAGCCTAAAGGAATAGCCAAATAAAGGAGAAACCAAGTTGTGTCAAAAAAAAAAAAAATCAGCCGAATGACCGGGAACACAAATCATATCTCAATAATAACCCTGAATGTTAATGGCCTGAACTAATCAATCAAAAGACATAGACTGGCACATTAGATTAAAAAGAAAGATCCAACAATTTGCTGCCTCCAAGAGACCCATCTCATTGAAAGAGATACCCATAGACTAAAGGTGAAAGGATGGGAAAAAACATACCATGCACATGGACCCAGCAAAAAAGCTGGATTATCCATCCTCATTTCAGATAATGTGGACTTCAAGCCAAAGTTAGTCAGAAGGGATAAAGAAGGACATTTCATACTGCTTAAGGGAAGCATAAATCAGTAAGACATAACAATCATAAATATCTATGCCCCAAACAGTAGCTCATCAATATACATCAAACAAATACTTCTCAATTCCAGAAATCAAATAGACCACAACACAATAATACTAGGTGATTTTAACACACCTCTCTCACCACTGGACAGATCTTCCAAACAAAAACTGAATAAAGAAAGCGTAGATCTCAATAACACAATCAATAATTTAGACTTAACGGACATATATAGAATATACCACCCAACAAAGAGCGAATATACCTTCTTCTCAGCAGCACATGGGTCCTTCTCTAAAATAGACCATATTTTATGCCATAAAGCTAATGTTAGCGAATACAAGAAGATAGAGATACTACCTTGTATTCTATCAGATCATAATGGATTGAAATTAGAAATAAATGACAGAATAAAAAACAGAAACTACTCCAACACCTGGAGATTAAATAATATGCTATTGTATGATGAATGGATAACAGAAGACATCAGGAGGGAAATAAAAAATTCTTAGGCGGAGGTTCAAGATGGCGGACTAGAGGGCGACTGCATTTCATGTTGCTCCAGGACTCAAGATTCAAAAGAGGAGATAGTGACTTGGGACCAACTCAAAGCCGCCGGGTGAGTCTCTCCCATAGGGGAGGCGTCCCGGATGGGGCAGTAGCCCTGGAATGCAGAGAACTTTGTGAAGTAGAGTGACTCGGCGGGATGCCCCTCCCCCGCCGGAGCGGTAAACACGGACAGCGAAGCAGAGCGAAAAATGGCGGATTGAAGTTTCCAGGACCGCGGGCAGATTCTCTAACCTAAGGAGACTCGTCTGCGAAGGGTGAGGCTCCCAAGCCCAGGAGGGAGGTCCGGGCCCCTGGGAACGTTGCCTGCGAAGGCTGCCCTGCCCAGGCGGCAAGACACACCTCCCCCGCTGGAGCAGTGAACTCAGAAAGCGGGGAACTTTGCAAAGGAGGTTGCGCGACACACCGCTTGGTTTTGAAGCGATCTGCCAGGGCTCCAGCGGCTGCCAGAGAAAGAGTGGGGCGGCGAGTTGTTTGGATCCAGCAACCGCCTGAGCAACAGGGAGGGGACGGCCCAGAGGAGGTGGAGGTACGCAGTGAGTGGCTTGGTCTTCAAGCGCCCACACAGAGCACCGGGTGACTGCCTGGAGGAAGAGACGAGCGACGGGTCACTGGGGCTTGGAACATATGTACGAGGCTCCAAGTGACTGGTCAGAGGGCGGGTCGCATAGCCAGGCGATTAGGTGCATAGCAAGGTCCGGTCCAGGGACCTAGGCACCTTTTCTTGAATGAACTACACAGAGACAAGCTGAGGGGCGAAGTGAAGGTTCCAGGACTTCGGGCAGCTTCTCTAAGAAGGGACAACCTAAGGAGACTCGTCTACGAAGGGTGAGGCTCCCAGGCCCAGGAGAGCTACACAGAGACCAGCTGAGGGGTGGAGCGAAGGTTCCAGGACTTCGGGCAGCTTCTCTGAGGAGGGGCCACCTAAGGAGACTCGTCTGCAAAGGGCAGGTCTCCCAAGCCCAGGAGGTAGGTCCAGGCCCCTGGAAACGTTGCTTGGGAAGGCTGCCCTGCCCAGGTGGTACTTGTGGACTGAGGGGAACCTCTAGGAGGGGAACGGACTAGCGAGACCTCCCCACCGGGTGGGTCTTCCCCGCCGAGTGAGGTTTTCCCACAAAGACGGTAAACAAGAGACACAGGCCCAAACAGGCATTGCCTCAGCCCGCAGTCTAGTTCCCCTTTGGATGACCATTGGTCAACAAGCAGAAGCACCTCTGCCCTCTAGCAGGGAATATACCCCACCTGAAGACCACCACCCCTAGAGAGGCAGCTACCTAGGGGAACACCGAAGTATCAACTTCCTCTAAGACTTCAGGCTACTGAAGGATAAGAGGGGATACACTAGCAATCTTCAGGGACATTATAAGTCAATAGAGGAAATCTGAAACATCTCTGCAGTCCACTGATACCTGAACAATATGAGAAAACAAGGGAAGAAAATGCCTCAAACAAATCTGGATGTTATATCAATAAAATCCAATGACAGCATGGCAGAAGAAATGTCAGAAAGGGAGTTCAGAATGTACATAATCAACATGATAAGGGAAGCAAACGATGAAATGAAAGAGCAAATGCAGGCATTGAATGAACGCACCAATAGACAGTTAAAAGAGCAAATACAGGAAGCAAAAGACCATTTCAATAAAGAGTTAGAGATATTGAAAAAAAAACCAAACAGAAATGCTTGAAATGAAGGAAACAATAAACCAAATTAAGAACTCCATAGAAAGCACAACCAATAGGATAGAACACCTGGAAGACAGAACCTCAGATATTGAAGACAAAATATTTAACCTCGAAAACAAAGTCGAACAAATAGAGAAGATGGTAAGAAATCATGAACAGAATCTCCAAGAACTATGGGATATCATGAAAAGGCCAAATTTGAGAATTATTGGGATTGAGGAAGGCTTAGAGAAACAAACCAAAGGAATGAACAACCTATTCAATGAGATAATTTCAGAAAATTTCCCAAATCTGAAGAACGAAATGGAAAATCAAGTTCAAGAGGCTTACAGGACTCCAAATACACAAAATTACAACAGACACACACCAAGGCACATTATAATGAAAATACCTAACATACAAAATAAAGACAGAATCTTAAAGGCTGTGAGAGAAAAGAACCAAATTACATTCAGGGGGAAGCCAATACGGATATCAGCAGATTTTTCAATCCAGACCCTAAAAGCTAGAAGGGCCTGGAATAACATTTTTCAAGCCCTAAAAGAAAATGGATGCCAACCAAGAATCTTATACCCAGCAAAACTTACCTTCAGATTTGACGACGAAATAAAATCCTTCCATGATAAACAAAAGCTAAAAGAATATACAAAAAGAAAACCAGCATTGCAGAACATTCTCAGCAAAATATTCCATGAAGAAGATATGAAAAACAAAGAAGCAAATCAGCAAAGGGAGGAGGTATCCTAAAGGAACTCTCAAATAAAGAGGAACCAAGTTGTGTCAAAAATAAGCAAATAAATGAATAAAATGAGTCAAACGACCGGGAATACAAATCATATCTCAATAATAACCCTGAATATTAACGGCCTGAATTCATCAATCAAAAGACATAGACTGGCAGATTGGATAAAAAAGAAAGATCCAACAATATGTTGCCTGCAAGAGACTCATCTCTTAGAAAGAGATACCCATAGACTAAAGGTGAAAGGATGGGAAAAAACTTACCATGCACATGGACCCAGCAAAAAAGCTGGGGTATCCATCCTCATCTCAGATAAAGTGGACTTCAAGCCAAAGTTAATCAGAAGGGATAAAGAAGGACATTTCATAATGCTTAAGGGAACCATAAATCAGCAAGACATAACAATCATAAATATCTATGCCCCAAACAGTGGCTCACACATGTATGTCAAACAAATCCTTCTCAATCTCACAAACCAAATAGACCACAATACAATAATACTAGGTGATTTTAACACGCCTCTCTCACCACTGGACAGATCTTCCAAACAAAAATTGAACAAAGAAACCATAGATCTCAATAACACAATCAATAATTTAGACTTAACAGACATTTATAGAATATACCATCCAACGAAGAGTGAATACACTTTCTTCTCAGCAGCACATGGATCCTTCTCTAAAATAGACCATATATTATGCCACAAAGCTAATGTTAGCAAATAAAAGAAGATAGAGACACTTCCTTGTATTTTATCAGACCATAATGGATTGAAACTAGAAATAAATGAAAGAGCAAAAAACAGAAATTACTCCAACACTTGGAGATTAAACAATATGCTTTTATATGAGGAATGGATAACAGAAGATATTAGGAAGGAAATTAAAAAATTCTTAGAGGTAAACGAGAACAAAGAAACATCATATCAAAATCTCTGGGACAGTATGAAAGCAGTACTTAGAGGAAGATTTATTTCATGGAGCGCATTTAATAAAAGAAGTAAAACTCAACAAATAAACGACCTAACACTACAGCTCAAAGCCCTAGAAAAAGAAGAACAGACCAACACCAAAAGTAGTAGAAGACAGGAAATAGTTAAACTCAGAGCTGAAATCAACGAAATTGAAACGAAAGAAACAATACAAAAAATTGACAAAATAAATAGTTGGTTCTTCGAAAAAATAAACAAAATTGATAAACCTTTAGCCACACTAACAAAGAGAAGACGAGAGAAAACCCAAATCACCAAAATTCGGAATGAACAAGGAAATATCACAACAGACATGACTGAAATACAAAACATAATTAGAAGCTATTTTGAAAATCTATATTCCAACAAAATAGAAAATTTCGAAGATATCAACAAGTTTCTAGAGACCTATGAATTGCCTAAACTAAACGAGGAGGACATACACAATTTAAATAGACCAATTTCAAGTAATGAAATAGAAGAAGTCATCAAAAGCCTACCAACAAAGAAAAGTCCAGGACCTGATGGTTTCTCAGCCGAGTTCTACAAAACCTTTAAAGAAGAGCTCATTCCAATACTTTTCAAAGTATTCCATGAAATAGAAGAGGAGGGAACCCTCCCAAATTCATTCTACGAAGCCAATATCACCCTGATACCTAAACCAGACAGAGACACATCGAGGAAAGAAAATTTCAGACCAATATCCTTAATGAACATCGACGCAAAAATTCTCAACAAAATTTTAGCAAATCGCATACAAAAATGTATTAAAAAGATAGTGCATCATGATCAAGTGGGTTTCATCCCAGGGATGCAAGGTTGGTTCAACATTTGGAAATCAATAAATGTAATTCACCATATCAACAGACTTAAAGTCAAGAATCACATGATTATTTCAATAGATGCAGAAAAAGCATTTGATAAAATACAGCACCCCTTCATGCTCAAAACCCTAGAAAAAATAGGGATAGTGGGAACGTTCCTTAACATTGTAAAGGCCATCTATGCTAAGCCCATGGCTAATATTATTCTTAATGGTGAAAAACTGAAAGCATTCCCCCTAAAATCTGGAACAAGGCAGGGATGCCCTCTCTCACCACTCCTATTCAATATCGTCCTTGAAACTCTAGCCAGAGCAATTAGACAGACCAAAGAAATTAAAGGAATACGAATTGGAAAAGAAGAACTCAAACTATCCCTATTTGCTGATGATATGATTGTATACTTAGAGGAACCAGGAAATTCCACCAGAAAACTCTTAGAACTCATAAGTGAATTCAGTAAAGTAGCAGGATATAAGATCAATGCTCATAAATCCAATGCATTTTTATACATAAGTGATGAATCTTCAGAAAGAGAAGTTAGGAAAGCTACCCCATTCACAATAGCATCGAAGAAAATAAAATACTTGGGAATCAATCTCACAAAAGAGGTGAAAGACCTCTACAATGAGAACTACAGAACACTAAAGAAAGAAATTAAAGAAAACCTTAGAAGATGGAAAGATCTCCCATGTTCCTGGATAGGCAGAATTAATATTGTCAAAATGGCCATACTACCAAAAGTGCTATACAGATTCAATGCAATTCCAATTAAAATCCCAAAGATGTACCTTACAGAAGTAGAACAAGCAATCATGAAATTCATCTGGAAGAATAAGAAACCCAGAATTGCTAAAGCAATCCTTCGCAGGAAAAATGAAGCAGGGGGTATTGCAATACCTGAACTTCAACTGTACTACAAAGCAATAGTAACAAAAATGGCATGGTATTGGTACCAAAATAGACAGGTAGATCAATGGTACAGAATAGAGGACACGGACACAAACCCAAACAAATATAATTTCCTCATACTAGAGGAAAAAAAAAAAAAAAAGGGGCCAAAAATATGCAATGGAGAAAAGATAGCCTCTTCAATAAATGGTGCTGGGAAAATTGGAAATCCATATGCAACAAAATGAAAATAAACCCATATCTCTCACCGTGCACAAAACTAAACTCAAAATGGATTAAGGACCTCGGAATCAGACCAGAGACCCTGCATCTTATAGAAGAAAAAGTAGGTCCTGATCTTCAACATGTCAGCTTAGGACCAGACTTTCTCAACAGGACTCCCATAGCACAAGAAATAAAAGCAAGAATCAACAACTGGGATAGATTCAAACTAAGAAGCTTTCTCTCAGCAAAGGAAACTATCAGCAATGTGAAGAGAGAGCCTACAGAGTGGGAGAAAATCTTTGCCAATCATACTTCAGATAGAGCACTAATCTCCAGAATCCATAAAGAACTCAAAAAACTCAACACCAAGACTACAAATAATCCAATCGACAAATGGTCTAAGGAAATGAACAGACACTTCACAGAAGAAGACCTACAAATAATCAACAAACATATGGAAAAATGTTCAACATCTCTAGTAATAAAAGAAATGCAAATCAACACCACCCTAAGATTCCATCTCACCCCAATCAGAATGGCGATTATCAAGAACACAAGCAACAACAGGTGTTGGCGAGGATGTGGGGAAAAAGGTACACTCATACATTGCTGGTGGGGTTGCAAATTAGTGCAACCACTCTGGAAGGTAGTATGGAGATTCCTTAAAAAACTTGGAATGGAACTACCATTTGACCCAGCTATCCCACTCCTTGGCCTATACCCAAAGGACTTAAAATCAGCATACTACAGAGATACAGCCACATCAATGTTCATTGCTGCTCAATTCACCATAGCCAGATTGTGGAACCAACCTAGATGCCCTTCAGTTGATGAATGGATAAAGAAACTGTGGCATATATATACAATGGAATATTACTCAGCCATAAAGAATGATAAAATTATGGCATTTGCAAGCAAATGGACGAAATTGGAGAATATCATGCTAAGTGAGATAAGCCAATCTCAAAAAACCAAAGGAAGAATGATCTCGCTGATAAGTGGATGATGATACATAATGGGGCGTGGGAGGGGTTAGTTTTAGGGTTAGAGTGAGGGTTAGGGAGGGGGGCAAGAATGGGGGAAGGAAGGACTGTATAGAGGGAAAAGAGGGATAGGAGGGGTGGGGGGAAGGGGAAAAAATAACAGAATGAATCAACCAACATCACCCTATGTAAACGTATGATTACACAAATGGTATGCCTTTACTCTATGTACAAACAGAGAAAGAACATGTATCCCATTTGTTCACAATAAAAAAAAAATACTTGCAGGAAAAATAATAAAAGTACACATGAATAAGAAAAAAAAAAAAAAAAAAAAAAAAAGAAGACAGGTTTTGTGGTGAAAATATAAGGCCAAGAAGGGGTTCGGGAAATAGACATGTGTTGGGGTATGTATGGAATAGCTTATGACAACCGGACTGTTCGCAATGAAAAGAGAATTTGCTGGTTTATGTTATCTCACAGTCTATAAATAGATTGGAGATTCAGGTGTAACTTGACTAATGGCTCAACAGAATCACCAGGACAGGTTTTGGTTTTTGTTTTTCAAAGAAAATAACATTTCTTTGGACCTAAGTAGGATTTCAAACAGAAAAACACAGATTCAAGTAATTTTGAAAATGTGCTAAGATTTTACAAAATGGCAGCTGTATATGTATCTTTAAACCACACGAGCACTGGAAATTACATCACTTAATTTTTTTTTACTGGTACCTTATAATTATACATAATAGTGAGATGCATTGTGACATATTGTATATGCATATAACATAATTTGGTCAATTCCATTCCCCAATACTTCCCCTCTTCCTTACCTCCTCCCTCCCCTGGTCCCTTTTCTCTAGTCAACTGGTTTTCCTTCTGTTTTCATAAGATTCCTGCATGTCCCTTTCCTCTTTTTTCTCTCTAGCTTCTACATAATGAGAAAAAACATACCACCCCTGACTTTCAAAAAAAAAAAAAAAATTCTTAGAAGTAAACGAGAACAAAGACACATCATATCAAAATCTCTGGGACTCTATGAAAGCCATACTTAGAGGAAGATTTATTTCATGGAGTGTATTCAATAAAAGAAGTAAAAATCAACAAATAAATGACTTAACACTACAGCTTAAAGCCCTAGAAAAAGAAGAACAGAGCAACACCAAAAGTAGTAGAAGACAGAAAATAGTTAAAATCAGAGCTGAAATCAATGAAATTGAAACAAAAGAAACAATAGAAAAAACTAGCAAAATAAATAGTTGGTTCTTTGAGAAAATAAACAAAATTGATAAACCCTTAGCCACACTAACAAAAAGAAGAGAGAAAACTCAAATTACTGAAATTCGGAATGAACTAGGAAACATCATGATAGACACGAGTGAAATACAAAACATAATTAGAAGCTATTTTGAAAATCTATACTCCAACAAATCAGAAAATCTTGAAGACATCAACAGGTTTCTAGAGACATATGAATTACCTGAACTGAACCAGGAGGACATACACAACTTAAATAGATCAATTTCAAGTAATGAAATAGAAGAAGTCATCAAAAGCCTACCAACAAAGAAAAGTCCGGGACCTGATGGGTTCTCAGCCAAGTTCTACAAAACCTTTAAAGAAGAGCTCATTCCAATCCTCCTCAAATTATTCCAAGAAATAGAAGAGGAGGGAACCCTCCCAAACTCATTCTATGAAGCCAATATCACCCTGATACCTAAACCAGACAAAGACACATCGAGGAAAGAAAATTTCAGACCAATATCTTTAATGAACATCAACGCAAAAATTCTCAACAAAATTTTAGCAAATTGCATACATATTTTGCATACAAAAATATATTAAAAAGATAGTGGACCATGATCAAGTGGGTTTTATCCCAGGGATGCAAGGTTGGTTCAACATTTGGAAATCAATAAATGTAATTCATCATATCAACAGACTTAAACTTAGGAATCACATGATTATTTTGATAGATGCAGAGAAAGCATTTGATAAAATACAGCATCCCTTCATTCTCAAAACCCTAGAAAAAATAGGAATAGTGGGAACATTCCTTAACATTGTAAAGGCCATCTATGCTAAGCCCAAGGCTAATATCATTCTAAAAGGTGAAAAACTGAAAGCATTCCCCCTAAAAACTGGAACAAGGCAGGGAGGCCCTCTTTTACCACTTCTATTCAACATTGTCCTTGAAACTCTAGCCAGAGCAATTAGACAGACCAAGGAAATTAAAGGGATATGGATAGGAAAAGAAGAACTCAAACTATTCCTATTTGCTGATGACATGATTATATATTTAGAGGAACCAGGAAATTCCACCAGAAAACTTTTAGAACTCATAAGTGAATTCAGTAAAGTAGCAGGATGTAAGACCAATGTTCATAAATCCAATGCATTTTTATACATAAGTGATGAATCTTCAGAAAGAGAAGTTAGGAAAACTACTCCATTCACAATAGCCTCGAAAAAAATAAAATAATTGGGAATCAATATAACAAAAGAGGTGAAAGACCTCTACAATGAGAACTACAGAACACTAAAGAAAGAAATTAAAGAAAACCTTAGAAGATGGAAAGATCTCCCATGTTCTTGGATAGGCAGAATTAATATTGTCAAAATGGCCATACTACCAAAAGTGCTATACAGATTCAATGCAATTCCAATTAAAATCCCAAAGATGTACCTTACAGAAATAGAACAAGCAATCATGAAATTCATCTGGAAGAATAAGAAACCCAGAATAGCTAAAGCAATCCTTTGCAGGAAGAGTGAAGCAGGGGGTATCACAATTCCAGATCTTCAACTATACTACAAAGCAATAGTAACAAAAATGGCATGGTATTGGTACCAAAATAGACAAGTAGATCAATGGTACAGAATAGAGGACATGAATACAAACCCAAAAAAATACAATTTTATCATACTAGACAAAGGTGCCAAAAATATGCAATGGAGAAAAGATAGCCTCTTCAACAAATTGTGCTGGGAAAACTGGAAGTCCATATGCAACAGAATGAAATTAAAACCCTATCTCTTGCCCTGCACAAAACTCAACTCACACTGGATCAAGGATCTCGGAATCAGACCAGAGACCCTTCATCTTATAGAAGAAAAAGTAGGTCCAAATCTTCAACATGTCGGCCCAGGATCAGTCTTCCTTAACAGGACTCCCATAGCACAAGAAATAAAAGCAAGAATCAATAACTGGGATAGATTCAAACTAAAAAGCTTTCTCTCAGCAAAGGAAACTATCAGCAATGTGAAGAGAGAACCTACAAAGTGGGATAAAATCTTTGCCAATCATACTTTAGATAGAGCACTAATCTCCAGAATCTATAAAGAACTAAAAAATTCTACACCAAGAATGCAAATAATCCAATCAACAAATGGGCTAAGGAAATGGACACTTCACAGAAGAAGATCTACAAGCAATCAACAAACATATGAAAAAATGTTCAACTTCTCTAGTAATAAGAGAAATGCAAATCAAAACCGCCCTAAGATTCCATCTCACCCCAATTAGAATGGCGATTATCAAGAATATAAGCAACAATAGGTGTTGGAGAGGATGTGGGGAAAAAGGTACACTCATACATTTCTTGTGGGGTTGCAAATTAGTGCAACCAATCTGGAAAGCAGTGTGGAGATTCCTCAGAAAGCTTGGAATAGAACCACCATTTGTCCCAACTATCCCACTCCTTGGTCTATACCCAAAGGACTTTAAAGCATAATACTACAAAGATGGAGCCACATCAATGTTCATAGCTGCTCAATTCACAATAGCCAGATTGTGGAACCAACCTAGATGTCCTTCAATTGATGAATGGATAAAGAAACTGTGGTATATTTATACAATGGAATATTACTCAGCCATAACGAATAATAAAATTATGGCATTTGCAGGCAAATGGATGAAACTGGAGAATATCATGCTAAGTGAGATAAGCCAATCTTAAAAAACCAAAGGAAGAATGATCTCGCTGATAAGTGGTTGATGACACATAATGGGGGGGAGGAGGCAAGAATGGAGGAAGGAGGGACTGTATAGAGGGAAAAGAGGGGTGGGAGGGGTGGGAGGGTAGGGGGAAAATAACAGAATGAATCAAACACCATTACCCTATGTAAATGCATGATTACACAAGTGGTATGCCTTTACTCCATGTACAAACAGAGAATCATCATGTATCCCATTTGTTTACAATAAAAATAAATTAAAAAGAGTACCAGGACTGCATTATTAAAGTCTTAGAGCTAATGTTAAAGAAAATTAGTTTGTATAATGTATATTATTTCTATTTCTGGATTACATGGACATTCTAAGCAAATCCCTTAATATAAGAGGACTGCCAGAGTTTGTAGCACAAGTCAAATTTTACTTCACATTTTGAACTCATTTGACATACATGGTTGTATGATAGAATTCCTGTTAAATACATTAATTCTCCAGAAATGCTTACTGAAAGCTAAAAGTTGTCCTATTTCATATTTTATTGAGGTTGTTTTTAAAATTAACACTTGCACCAGCACATATGAATAAAAGACAAAAGTGTCTTCTAATTTGAATCAAGCACTTAACAGTATGTTTGGCATATTAATTAAAAATGAACTTGACTATTAAATATGAATTAGAATTATTGCTTCATTTTTGTTTCTTCCATACACATATATTGTCGTACCTGCTTCTTTTATTCTTTTAAAAAAAATAACAGGACACAAAGAAGCATACCTTATTCCATTAGAAACTGAATCAAATGCCATCTATTTTCCATATGTAAATTATCACAAATACATGATATACTCTGCAAAAATATATAATTAAAGTGAGTGTCAGTCTGAAGAAATTCATTTTAATGAACTTACTGTTCTCTAAAGGCCTAGGCAAGGTAGAAAGGCAATCTGAATATCAAGGTGGTTTGAATGTCAACTTGGAATCAGAATGAGAAAAACAATGAGTAAATGTGGGTGAATAAAGAAGTGAAAATTGAACTCCTAATTTATTACTTGGAGAAGGCTGAGACCTATATTCAATACTGTCACTTTTATTGTAGGACACTCAGCATATTAACTGTAAAATATTAACAATAATATCGTTAATTACTACAGTAGAACCCACCCAAATTTGGATAGTGTTACACCCACCCCCCCAAAATTAGAAGAGTCATATTGACATCTGAATTAAATATTTGGTTGAATGTGCAATTTCCAATTTTTGTTACCCTTTGTGACCTTAAATATGGGCCTGTGGTCTTTGTCTTTGAAGGTAGAGTTGCCAGAGACAGATTTCAAGACAAAGTGGACGATTTCTTTTTCAATATAGACAGAAATAATTATGTTGACATTCTTGCAGAAGATTTGTTCATTTAAGATATTTATTGAGAATTTTTCTTTGTGTCATCCAGAGTTTTGAGACTTTTTTGTTGATTGTAATCTCATAACTGATGATTGAATTACTTAATTGTATTTGTCAAAAACAATCACAGATGAGGCAATAGAGGATGAAACTTGCATTATTTTTAATAGAAATGATTTGATTGCTCTGTTTTCATCAAATTGTATGCAGGATAATATCATAGGATGATTAATTAACAAGGATATAATATAATAGCTCAATCTAAAGTCTGGATTATTTTTACAGTCAAGAAAGAATGGAGATAATTTTATTTATTCAAGGCCCATACAAGTTATGAAATTAGTTCGATTTATCATATTTTAGGTAGATCATATCTGGCATCTGTTTAGTTAATTTTCACCTACAATGGAAACTTGCAATACAGAATATCCAAAAATAGATGCTTTTAGCAAATGCTCGGGGTAAATCTCAAGCTTTATATAGGCCAGATGAACATACAGAACTGAGTAAAGGAAAACTTATTTCCTAGCTAAAAAGTACATTAATCAAATAAGTAGGATAGTAAAATTAACTGCCTATCAAATACATTGAAATTCATTTTTGTGGTGAGTTACAAAGGGAATATTTTTAACCTGGACTAAATTGTAAAGTTATATATAACATTTAAACAAATACTGGAGGAGCAGAGTTTTCATTCATGTTCATAACTATGTTTATTTGGAGCTGATTAACCTATAAAAAAATGGACTGTTGATTGTAGTAAACTATTTACTTTGAAAAGAATCTACATAAATGGATATACAATAAATAAGGATAGCAATTAACACAACATAAACAGATATCTACAAGCTTTTTAAAAATTGTTTTTGGAAGTTTTATAAAATCTCTTATTAAAAATAGTAATGGAGCTGGGGTTGTAGTTCAGTGATAGCATCCATCATGCTTGAGGCCCTGGATTTGATCCCCATCATAGAAATTTTTTTTTTAAAAAAAGGAAGCAGAAGAGGAAGAGGCAAAATAATAATTAATCATATAGGCCAATATTGCCCAGATGCCCAAAAAACATACCACAGCTTTCTTTTTTCCCTAGGTTTATTACAAAAAGAATTTATATTCAATAATTACTAAGAACATCACCAAATTATTTAAGGCTTAGTGTGGATACAATTGTAGAACAAGATGTCCATAGTTCTTGCCCTCATTGACCTTAGGCTAATTGTGATAGAAAACAAGGCACAAGTGTGATCAGCACGGAGCATTACTGAAGAGAAAAATGGTGTACTGTTATTAGGGGAACATATTGCTGGCTACCCAATATGTTTCCAGAAATAAATAGTATTTAGGTTGAAATCTAAAGAATGAGTAGAAATTGATAGGTGTGTTGGCATTATGATGTTCTATCCAGATTTTCTTTCATGAATGAAGGACTTGCCCAACTAGGAAGAATGCAGCTGACTGACATCACCAAGACCTCTCCAGAAATTTATTCAGCTGAGAGAGTGACTTTATTCAAAGTTTCACGTCCTTCCCCTGGAGGGATGCCTGCATCCTATGACTAGATAATTCAGATATAACAACTAGGCCTTCTCACTCCAAATTGGAAGTGAGGGCCATCCCAGCTTAAGATTTTAGCTGAAGCCTTTTTTGGGTCTGTAACACAACTCAATTTCTCACTTTTCTAAACCCTTCACTTATTTTTCCCTTCTTCAGTGTGTTTTGATTCCAGAGAACACTTCTTGAACTATTGGACTCTAACCTCTCCACCAACCTCCTGCCCTCCACATTTTTTTATCTCCATTGTCTCAGTCATCCTAATCTTTCCTGCTTCCTTGTTCATGTCCTGCTTTCTCTGAATCAAAGAACATTTGCCCATGGTTCTTTCAGCCTGTGATGGTCTTCCCCTTCTCTTCACCATTTTATCTCCTTGAAGTCTTCAAGTAGCTCTTCTTGATGGAGTTTCTGTGACTTGCACGACTGAGCTAAATTTCCTCATTATGTACCTGCGAATCACCACTTGTTACTTATCATAGTTATCACAGATAAAGTTTTACATTTTTAAATGATGCATAATTAACACATTGACTGATAATAAATAATTAAAGAACAAATGACTAAAAACAACCTGACTCAATATTGAGTGGGATAGTGAAGTCTTAGAGTTGGAAAAGTTGATTTGGGGATCACTGTTTCAGAGGTCTCCATCCATGGTCAGTTGACTCCGTTGCCCTGGGGCTGAGGTGAGGCAGAATATCATGGCAAAAGGGCATGGTAGAAAAAAACTTCTAAGCTCATGGTAGCCCAGAGGCAGAAAGAAGGATAGAAAGGGGCTAGGGATAGATACAGTCTAAGATCATACTCCCAGAGACCAACCTACTCCAGTCATGCCCCACCTGACTGATGTTACCACCCAATAGTCCATTTAGATACCTAAAGATAAATCCAGCAAGTGGATTAATCAACTGATAATATCAGAGTCCTGATCATTAACTAAAAACCCCATCTCTGAACTTTGCTGTATTGGGGACCATGCTTCCAATGAACAAGCTTTTGGGGGGATATTGTAGATCCAAACCATAAACACGTATGTACTCATACATCTCTCTAAATCTCTCTCTCTCTCTCTCTCTTACTTGTGCATAATGCTGGTGATGTATTTTTTGATATCCTTATTCTGGTTTTTTTTTTCTATGTTTCTAGATGCCCTAGTAATTTATAAAGCCAACTCTTAATATACAAATTTCAGAATGGATCAATTATTATGTGTCTGGGCAACTGTGTTGTAGCTGTTTCAAAATAACCATATATTACTTCTCTATTGTTATAGCTTTTTTCCAAATACTAATTATTTCTGTGTAGAGTTCTTATGGATTAGAACTAACTCCAGAGGTTAGCAACCATTCTGAGCATAAATTTATCAGTAAAACAATCAATTTAACCCAAACAAATAGAGTCCTATTACCACAAAATATAATTTATTCCTGTCATCTGTTCATATATTCTGTGTGCTATAAATATTGTCTATTATTTTTTAATAAAAACTTTTGGCTTGAGGTCCTCTTTATTATCACACATAAATTGACCTAAAATATTTTTTTGAAAATAAAATGTAACAGAATTACTACAAAACCAAAAACAATATTTTCCTCCTGTTCTTTAAAAAAATTAATAATTTCAAATACTTCTGAAATAAATTAATGGTTTTTTAAATGCAAGAGTTGTCAGAATTTACATAAATATCTGTTGGGACTAATGACACGTTAACTAACTCAGGCAGACTCCTTACTCCCTGGCAGGTGAGCAAGATCAAGGCCTCAGGCGGTTTCAAAGGTTAATGACGATAAATCGGGCCACCATCAGGGATTGGTTAACAACAGTTCCACAAACGTGATCAGCTCGTGCTTGCCGTATAGTCCTATGGGACTCCCGTCTGCGTGAACACCCCTCCACCCCCTGCCTTGTTGACCTTTAAGCTGATTGGTTTCCGCCTAGCCTCTACCCTACATAAAAGCTGTGTGACTTCCTCAATAAACAGTTCCTGCTGTGACTGGTCTCCCTGACGCGTCTGATTGTCCTCCGCCCGGAGGGCTGGGTGCAGTTGGTCAGTCGGCCCTACCTATCCTGGTCTGGCCTTGTTGGGGAGTGCTCCCTTCCCTTGCCGCTGGTAGAGAAGAGCAAGGGGGCTTAAGACCCCGACAAATATCTCCCTTCTTGGATTAACTAACCATAATTATTCAGACTTGATTGTATCTTTTAGAGGAATATTAAACTATGGCTCAACTATCAAATACCTACCAGCAAATTACATCCCACCAGTGAAATTGCTTCTCTTTTGCTGTTCTCCTTAAAGCATACATTTGAATGGAGATGACATGTGCATTTTGTATAAAGATTTTCAAAATTCAGAGAATTGTTATCCATTTACAGACTTATTACTATCCCAAATAGCCATTTTAAATTTACAACTTTAAAAAATAAGTGACAAAATTATAAAATCAACAAGTACTCAGATACTATCTATAGCAGAAAGAATTGAAATAAATATGAAGAAGCTGTATATCAAATAGATGTATAAGAAACATGAATGTATTTTTTTTTCTTTTGTGATTTTTAAATAATTGTTTAGGTAGGTAGTTCATCTGAATTTCATAATTTCTTTTATGTATTAGTCATCATTCAAATATTAATATATATCCTTTTTCTTTGCAAGATGTGGGTTCTTGTGCTATAGGCACTCATGTTCTTGTCACTGAGAGATAAATATGATAAAAGTTGATATTTGTGGTTACTATAGCAAATCTTACGGACACAAAGAACTGGAACAAGGAATTGTAATCATTCTCTTTTTAATAAATTAGTGAAGAATATTGCCAAAATCAATTGTGTTTTCTCACCAGGCCAGAAAAGTGAGGTAAAACATAGACTTTAGAGGCCCCATATAGTTCTTTTGCTAAGGACTTGTCAATGAAAATCTATCTGGTTTCATCTGCTCTCAGTTTCACTGTGGCACAATAAGTTCCAATATTTTTAACTCTTTGTGATTATTCAATTAAGATATATTATCTCATGTTTCTATCTCATTGCATAAACTATTCTCTTATCTTGGAGTTCCTTCACCCTCCCTCCTTTATATGCATTGCAAACAAATATATAACATACAAAACACACCTTAAAATGTCTGTTGGTTAAAAAATTATATTGAGAATATAGGTGATAAGTTCACAAATATAAACAATACATGAACTTAGTGGACCTTACATTCTAAGCAGTCGTGGCAAAGTTTATTTCCCAAAGATGGATTAACAATCTCTAAAAACCCAGGTACTTTTACACAATGAGCAAGAACTCACTGATCAGGGCATCTTACCTTTTGAGAGGAATATTGTTTGTCCACACTCCTTGAATCTAGGCAAGGTTGTGAGTTTTGAAAAATACAATATGCTAAAATGATGCTATGTGACGTTTGAGGCTGAGTAATAAGAGGAAATTCAGTTCTGACAAACTCATAAAACTCTGATGAATTATGTAAGATGTCTGACTACCCCGAGGCTACCATGATTTGAGGAAGCATTGGCCACATTAAGAGGCTACAGATGATAATCGTATAGATTGCTGAAATCTCAGTTGGTAGCCAAATTCAACCATCAGACAGGTGAGCAAATAAACATGCAGATCATTTCAGACCCAACCCTCAAGTCACTCTCAGCCTTTGTGTCTTCCCAGTTGAATCCTAAGATAAGATGTATGAAAGATAAGCCATCTGCACTCTATATTCCAATTCCTGACATAAAAAGTAAGCAAGTATAATAAAACAGTTGTTTTTAAGCCAAAAAGTTTTGGAGTGATTTGTTATACAGCAATAATAACAAAACAAACAGTAAAACTATATTATTATTATTATTCCCTCCTTCCTAATTTTCACAAAACTTAATCTTCTTTGTATTCACCTTTAGCAGCTAGAATATTCCCTTAACTAAATAAATATTGTTGATCACGCAGTATAAATCAGTCACTTACAGAATAAAATATTTAAAAACTCACATCACAGTTATGTTTTGGTTTATTTTCTCTTATTAAGAAAGTGTCATTTTATTTCCCTTGTCAATAAAATAGCAGCTTTTCAAAGATTCAAGTTGTATCCCATTTTACTGAGTAAAGCATTTATACTGGAAAATTTTGTTGAATAAATGGATGAGTCATTTCAGAATTATTTTTCAATACTGATGTCAAACAAAAGCGAGTACTAGATGATCTGAGATTATAAAAGACTATGATTAAATTATAACGATAAATCCTGTTTATTGACTAAGGAATACATCTCTAACTGGCTGAGAATATAAAACCATGCATTAAAAATAAATATGCTCTTCCTTTTCATAAAGAAGTACACTCAACCCTGTTCTTTAAATGAATGTAACTAAAAGCCCTGAATTTGTGAAGTAGCTATTGAAATACTATGAAAAAATAATCGTGGCAAGCAGATGAGTAAAGGAAGCCAAGTAGTGCTAATTCAGTGGTGAGGTTCTTATGTTAATTTTTTTTCTTCTTTAGAATCATTCCTGGAATCAAATACAACCCAAAACCCACTATTGAGCACTGTTTGTGAACAGAAAGAGATCCAAGAGATGCCCTCTTTTTCTCATCTGAGAAATGTTTAAGAGTGTCACTAAGGGTCATAGAAAGTGGGGAAGATGCCCAGTTTCATTTTAGTTTCTCTCCCCACTCATTTCTACCCAATTAAGCAATCACAACATAGGATAAGAGATGGCAATGATGAAATTAGTGGCACTCAATAGGAACTAAAACTCTGAAGGAAGTTAACCCTTATATGACCAGAGAAAATGTAATACCATTTCACAGGAAGAACCCAATTGTTTTTTCTCTCTTTTTTCCTCACATTTCTTGGCAACAGAGGTAGATGCAATGACTAAAAGTGCACGTCAGAGCTCCAGTTTCTAGACAGAGAGCCACAATAGGGGGCCATTGGAATCTGGCATGTATTAAGGAGAGGAGATGATCATGAGGAAGGAGCTCAGCAAAGTTATCACATACAGTTGAATACAAACTCAAGGAATCAATAAAGAACTGATTATGAAAGAAGAATGAAATTATGGCATTTGCCAGTAAAAGGATGGAAATGAAGACCATCAGGCTGAGTGAAATAAGTCAGACTCAGAAAATCAAGTATCAAATGTTCTCTCTCATGTGTGGAAGCTAGAGCAAAATAAGGGGGTTAAAGGGAGAGGTTGGATATCCTAAAGGTATAGGGAAGATCAATGGAGTAGAAGGAGGAGATTGAGGGAGAGGAAGGAATTATGGGAAAGTGAAAGAAATAAAGACTGAATCTGACAAAATTATGCTTGTGCATATACGAACACACTTCAATGAATTCTACTTTTATGTATGTCTATAAAGCACCAATTCAAAGTATATAAATGAGTGGAAGGTAGACCAGCAGAATAGAAGAAGAAGAAGAAGGGGAATAGAGGGAAGGAGAAGGGAAGGAGGAGGGGCACTAGGGACTGAAATGGAGTAAATTAAATGTAGGTATGATTCTGTCAAAATGAACCCCATTATTATGAACACTGATAATGCACCAATAAGGGTAAAAAAAAATAGAGAAAGCATTGTCTTTTCAATAAATGGTGCTGACATATCCAGATAAGTTCATGCAAAAGGAGGAAACAAAAACCTTGCCTCACATGATATGCAAAAATTAACTTAAAATGTACCCACAACCTACATGTAAAAGCTAAAACTATTAATTTTGGGGGGGGAATGTAGGTGTAAATCTTAATGAGCAGATTAATAAGTGGTTTCTTAGACATGTCTTCAAAATCACAAGTAACTAATGAAAACATAGATAAATTGGACCTCAAAATTACAAATATGTGTACTTCAAAAGAACGTATCATGAAAGTGAATAGACAACCAACAAAATGGAAGAGAATATTTGAAAATTATGTATCTGAAAAATATCACATCCAGAAAATATTAAAGACTATTAAAACTCAACAAACAGCATCAAGAAAAATTAAATAACCCAAGTACAAGTTCCAAGTACAACTTATTTCAATAGATATCTCTTCAAAGAAAGTCTAAAAATAATCAAAAAGGTCATGAAATGATACTTAATAACAGTTATGGTTTGGATGTGAGGTGCCACACAAAAGCTCAAGTGTGAGACAATGCAAGAAGGTTCAGAGGAGAAATGTGAGAGTCTGAACACAGTGATTTAATCCCCTAATGGGGATTAACTGAGTGGTAACTGAAGTGGTAGGATGTGGCTGGGGGAGGTGGGAATTGGGGGCATGACTTTGGGGTATGTATTTTTTATCTGGTGAGTGGAGTCTCTGCTTCCTGATCACCAAGTGAACTGCTTCCCTCCACGATGCTCTTCTGCAATGATGCTCTGTCTCCCCTCCAGTCTTGAGAAATAGAGTCGGCTGTCTATGGACTGAGACCTCTGAAACTGTGAGCTCCCAAATAAACTTTTCCTCCCCTACAATTGTTCTGGTTGTTCCCCTACAATTGTTCTTTTCCACAACAGTGAAAAAGCTGGCTAAAACAAAAACATCATTACTCATTTGGTAAATGCAAATATAACTGCAACTTCATACAAACTAAAATGGCTATGATCAAAAGATAATTAGTTTTGGCCAGGATGTAGAAGTTGCTCAAGATAAAGTAAAATAATGTCAATAATTTTGAAGAAAAAATATGACAATTCCTTAAAATTCACACACGGCCCTACCATATGCCCCAGAAACTCCACTCCTAGGCATATGGACAAGAGAATTGAAAACATTTGCTCATGTCATACTTTACACAAATGTTTATAGCAGCAATAGTCATAGTAGCCAAATACTGAAAACATCAGCTGATAATAACTACTAATATTCCATTGTATGTATGTGCCAATGTAACATTATTAGTCAATTTAAAAATAAGGTACTGCCTGGAACCATGGTGCATGCCTGTAATCCCAGCAATTTGAGAGACTGAGGCAGGAGAATCCTAAATTCAAAGCCAGCCTCAGCAACTTAGCAAGGCCCTAAGCACTTTAGTGAGAACTTGTCTCAAAGTAAAAGTAAGTAAATAAATAAATAAATAGGACTAGGGATATGGCTCAATGGTTAAGCACCTCTGGGTTCAATCCCTGATACCAAAAAAAAAAAAAAAAAAAAAAAAAGAATAAGTAAATAATTAAAAATTTAAAAAAATAGTGCTTGGGGGTGTAGCTCAGTGGAAAAGCACCTCTGGTTTCAGTCCCCAGTACCTAAATAAATAAATAAAGTACTGATACATGCTACAACATGGATGAAATTTAAAAACATATACTAAGAGAAAGAAGTCAGAAAAAGGCCATATATTTTAAGATTCATTTTATTTGAAACGTTTAGACAAGGCAAAGTCATAAATAAATACAGTATGTTAGTGTTATTCAGGTATGAATATGGAGGAAAGATAGGGAAGGACTTTTAATAGCTACATGGTATAATTTTTGAGTGATGAAAATATCTAGTAATTAGAGCATTTGATTCTATGGTTATGATTATAAACCATATGTTGTATAAGTTTGTGATTATGGTTGCACAAGTTTGTGAATAGAATAAAATCTGTGATATTTTACACCTTAAGATACAATTTTACTATACATAATTTATTGAATAAAAAGAAAGTGAAACAAGCACTTGGCACAGAGAGAGGTTCATGGCACCTTATTAAATTACATGAATAGATTATAAAACCGTATATAATTTTATTTTGTGAATTGTCTGTATATGTAAGAAGGTATATGACTATTTTGTGTCATTGTGTCAACAGAGGTTTTGTCAAGGCAACACAGAAATAAAGATATGGACATGTGTTATTTCCAAAAACTTAGGGAAAGAAGAGCAAAGTAAACATAAAATGAGTAGATGATATGAAATAATACAGATGCAACAGAAATCTATGTAATTAATTATGATTATGTAATAAACAGAAATTTATACTATAAAGCCAAAATGAAATTAAAACGGAAAAAGATAAAGTTAAATAAACCAAAATTATGATTTTTAAAAAGATAAAAAATTTAATAAATTTCTAGTCAGATTAGCAAAGGAAGGAAAAAAAATACACACATTACCGATATCCCAAAAGAAGATGTTAAAACTCATGCTACACAGATATTAAATGAATATGCTAATATTTATAATATGCTCATAAATGCAACAACTTAGATGAAATAGACCACTTCCTTGTAAGACACAAACTGTCAAAGCCCTACCAACCAAAAAAAAATTGAAAACTTAAATAGTCCTTTGTTTACTACAACAATTAATTTATACTAAAAAAAAAAAAAGCCCCCACCAAAAATCAATAATCCTGTCCAGATAGTTTCACTGTTGAATTTTCTAAAGAACTAAATAAGAAATAATATTAATTCTATGCAATCTCTTATGGAAAATAGAATCGGAGGGCAACACTTCCCAACCCATTTTATGAGGCCTTAATTATCCTCATAGCAAGACCACACAAACACATTATAAGAAAAGTGTAATAATTACCAGTATTTTTCATGAGCATTCACACAAAATTATATCAGCAAAAACAAAAGATGGCAAATAATCATGTGAAAAAATGTACATACCATTAGCACTTAGGGAAGATACAAAGTATAACCACAAGGAGATAACACTGTATTCCTATTAGAATGATGAAAATACTAATAATCCTTAAAAAAAAAATTGACAACGCTATGTATTGGGAACAATAAGAAGCACTTGTAATTTTCAGTCCCAACTATTTATTCTAGAGGAATGAAAACATCTTTACACAAAAACGTATGTGCAAGTATTTAGAATAGCTCTATTCATAATTGCTAAAACCTAGAGATAATTCAAAAGTTCTTTAAGGGATGAAGAGATAAATAAACCATGGTAAATCCACACAATGGAATACTTGTCAGTCAAAACAAGAACCGACTATTAACACATACAAAAACTTGGATGAATTTCAAAGTCCTATGGTGAATGAAAGAAGAAAGTCTCAAAATATTGCATATATATATCATTCTTTAAAAAAAAAATAGAGGTCGAGAACCAATCAATGACAACCAGGAATTAAGGGTCAGGGAGAGTTTGATTAAAATGTGCAAGAAGAGGGTGTTTATAGAAGTGTGAGATTTTTTTGTATCTTTATTTTGATTGTGGTTACAGAAATTTGTAACTGTGTTAAAACTCAACTCTACTCCAAATAATAATTAAATATGCACACACACACATGCATGCATACATACATACATTCAAAAAGTCAATTTTTCTCTAAGTAAATTAAAAATATAAGTAAACAACATTTTGATTTATATAAGTGCTATAGATGTTTAAGGCAAGAGAGAGAGAGATTTCTGTGTTGGACTGGTCAGAAAACACTATTAGTATCATAAAATACTATGTGAATTTTGAAAAATAGAACTTAAATAGAAAGGAGACTTTGGAAAATAGCAATCCTTTGTACACGAGTAAAGAAGAGTATCTATTTCAGACAGAGGAGAGAGAAAAACCTGGAAAGTCTAATTAGATTAGAACTGTGGACAGTGTTTGTGATAATACTCATAAGCAAAGGGAAACTCTGAATGCTTTTGATAAGGGAAGTGATACACTTATAAAAACGTTATGAAGATGAGTTTTAATGCACTCTGTAATGTTGGTTGGAAGTGAAAGAGACTAATAAAGAGGTGATTGTACCAAATGAAACATGAAGGGAAAAGCATCCAAGCTAAAACAATAATGGCGTGATTGAAATATATAAAAGTTTACAGTGGCAAAGAGTTTTAAAACTTGGACATAATTGAAAAATCATATTTTCAACTATCCTTTGCTAATATTTCAAGGTGAATAAAATGCTTCCAACATGTGTTCTGACAAACACATAGACTTTTTATTTTTGGCTTGTAGCAATAGAAATTATTTTCTCATAATTTTGGAGGCAAGAAATCCAAAATAAAAGTGTCAGCAGGGCCATGGACCTCTCCCTGGAATCCTTTCTTGGTTCTTCCCAGGCTTTTGTTGGTGACTGCCAATCCTTGGTAGTCCTTGCCTGGCAATGCAACACATAGAGTATTGATTAATCCAGTTAAAATTATTTCCCTACACCCTAAAAACTCTTTGAATGCATTAAAACATTAGATTTGAAATAAGACTCTAATGCCTTGCAATATTTGTGGTTACTTGGCAGAAAATTATTTAACGACATGTACTTAATAATATATTCAAAATGGTCAGTTGAGAGCCTGTGATATTGAAGGTGAAAGTTTCAAATATAATAAGTGAACATACGTTTCACTGTTCATTAATTTTGACTTGAGTTCATAGAATGCATTCGTACATGCCCAGCGCCTTGGTAAAATTCATTTCTATAGTGAATAAAGGGACCATCCTGAGCTGCCATGAAACACAGACAGGAAAGTCATAACCAAATCATTCTTCTGGCATATGTATAACAAAGAAAATCAGCAAGTTTAGTGCTGCCCTCTGAAACCCTTACTTCTACTATGTTGTGCAGCAGTAGTGTGTAGGAAGTATGCAGTGTGACCTAGGGACACAAACTATTTTTCCACTTATTAAACATGAGTAACTTGTGTTGAATGGACACAATTAACCCTCTTTATGGAGGAGTTTGAACTATTCAATCAGAAACATATCCTTCTAGCTCATGGTAAAGTAAAAATAACTAATACAAATCTCTAGTGAACATTTAAAATATAAACTAACAGAGGGCATTTATATTTGACCAAAATGTACCTAAAATATATCACACATGTGCCTGTAAGAGAGGCTAACACATTGTTGCCTGATAGCATACAGTATTAAAGTATAAAAAGGACAGTTGTGACAGCAGGAAAATTAGAAAAAATAATTGATGTGTTACTCATCCCTGCTTAATTAAAGAATCTCACAATCTAGAAACTTTCAGTGTTACTGGAAAAAAAATGCCATGATATATGCTAAGAAATAAAATGCACTAGTATATCCATTAATAGCTAATAGAAGCATTCTCCTAAATAATTGATATCTGGTCATTTCTTTTTGCCTCCAATTTTTTTGGATTTCATATTATAATCACTGTATGTTCTATATAATAACAAATATACTAAATATGTGTTTGAGCATAGAAGCCATAGAAGCTTAAGCAGCAAAAGATGGCCTAATAGTATTTTTCATCTTAAATTTTGTTTCAGAGTTAAGCATGAATTATATTCTCAAAATCAGGCTACACTTTTGTTTGATATATTACCTTCTCTGACTTATCAATCTAAAGCCACTACTGGAGGAAAACATCTTTTAATTATCAGGAACACCATTCATTCAGACTCTGTGATGACTATATTATAGGAAAATTCCATATCTTATTTATGATATACTCTATTAGTGTGACTTGAAAAACTGAATAAAATAAGAAATATGTAAAAGAATGTTCATCAAGAAAACAAAGAAAAAGAACAAGAGCACATTAAACCAATATCCAAGGTGAAAATGAAAACCTTTTGCCTGAACCACTTCAAAAAAAGTTCAGAGCTACAAATTAGATTATAAAGATAATTGTTATATTAAAATTTATATTACTATTTTTCCCTTTGTGGCAATCACTTTGCAATACATTTTATCTAGTCTCTACTTGTTTACTAAGAACTAGTAGCTTGTATCTAATGGACCCTGAAACTTTGCTATAACTAGCACAGAATATTATAAAAAGAATATAAATAATAATTTGTAAAGTAAGCCCAATATTAAGATACCAAGCATGATAATTCAGGGTTTTATACTCAAAATGACTAACTAAAATATTCATTTTAATTCTCATTTCTTCATATAGAAAATACATGTTTTCTGTGAATACTGCAAAGCCTCATGATGTTGCCTGAGAAAGACTTCTATTTTTTTATTGGTTCTTTTTAGTTATACATAACAGTAGAATCTATTTTGACATAATTATAAAAGCATGGAATATACATTGTTCTAATTCAGTCCCCATTATCTCTTCTTCCCCTTCCCTGCCCACTCTATTTTTAAAATTAAATTTACAATTGCTAATGACCACTGACAAATTACATCATACCACACTATTATTAATATCACTCAAATGCACTAAAGGTGGCAAGAATATAGCCCAACATAAACTAGGGCAAAATATCTTAAAGCCAAATTGTAAATTTGATAGTTATGGAAGAGGAAAAGAAGAATAGGTTTTGCTGATTGGTACCAGTTTCTGAGCTGATGGCTTTCTGCAATACCATTTTAGGGACAACATTCTTTGCAAAGTTCATGTTTCTTTGTGGGCTTTCATATACATACCAATGGTATACTGATTCCCAGACAAGAACACTAATCTGTGATGCCAAAGCTGTATGGGCATGAGGAGAAGCTGCAACAACCTGTTCAGGCTCATATGTACACAAGAGACTTCCCTGCTGATCTGCTATGGAAATTACCCTAAGAAGAGAGCTCACCCAGGTGGCAGATTGGGTTTTGGGATCACATATGTAGATTCTAAAAAAGTCAAACTCAGAAACAGAGAGTAGAACGGTGGTTGTCAGGGGTTAGAGGGTGAAGGGAATGGGGAGATGTTGATCAAAAAGTACAAACTTTCAGTCATAAGGTTAACAAATTCTGGGAATCTAATGATCAGCATGGGTGGTGATGGATATTAATTAATTTGATTGTGATAATCATTACCCAATGTATATGTATATGAGGTAGTCATATTTTATACCTCGAATATATACAATATTTATTTGTCAATTAAATACTTTCCGTTTTTTATGCTGGGCACAATGGCACACACCTATAATCCCAGCGGTTCTGAGGCAGGAGGATGGCAAATTCAAAGTCAGTCTCAATAGCTTAACAAGGCCTAAGCTACTCAACAAGACCCTGTGTCTAAATAAAAAAATAAGAATGGCTGGGGATGTGGCTTAGTGGTTAAGTACCCTGGGTTCAATTCCTAGTACCAAAAAAAGTTTTTTGTTTTGTTTTGTTTTTTAAAATAGGAAATGTTTCAAATGCTGGCCTAACTTAGCCAGGTATTTAAGAACTTCTCCCAAAACAAGTTTAAGTCACACTTAAAGGGGCACAACCATCACAATGACATATTGTGAGCATAATGGTTTCTCCAAGTTTTCTGTGGGTAAACTGCAAATCACATAAATGCTGGGAGGATCTAGAATTTGAGGTTAGACAAATCTGGATTGTTTACAGCCTTTTTTTTTTTTTCTTTGGTAATACTTGTAAAGTACAGTACACCGTGTTGTGCACACAAGGACTTCTCTAGATATGTTAGCTTTCTTCCCTTTCTTTTCTCTGTTCTAGTGCAGGAAAGTAAACTAAGTGAAATTATAAATAAAAGTGAAACCTATTTTTTGAAATGTAAACAAGTACCATCTGTGTATCAATGAACAAAATTTTGAGTCTGACATCAATTCCAGGTTGCCAACCTGCCTGTTATGATTAAGATAGTTTTGGTATGTGGATAAGTTTTCTTAGTCACATCTTTCCTTTTATTTCTTTCTCTCTCCCTTTCTCTCCCTCTCCCCTTCCTTCCCTCTCTTCCTCTTTCTTTCTGCTCTTTAAAATTGAGGTAAGTTTTACATTCACTGTAAGATATTTCCCCATGTCTCTTCTCAGTCTGTCACTCCACCCATGAAGCAGCATGTGTTTTGATATCTTATACCATGACTTAGTTTCACCTGTTCTAGAACTTTATATAAATGGAATCATATATTATTTATTCTTCAGCATTGATTTTTTTCAGCATTCATTGTTTCAGATACATCCAGAATGATCTACATATCACTAGTTTGTTGTTTTTTATCAAAATGTGGGACGCGATTTTATAAATGTATCAGAGTATGTTTATTAATTATCTTCAGTTTTGTACATTTTTTATTAGTGTATCAGTTGATAAACTATCATTGATCATTGTTGAACAGATATGTGTAATTTATCTAACTTTAAAATATCTAGATCAGGGTTCAGCAAAAGATAAAGCCTATGAGTCAAATATATGGCTCACTATTGTTTTTGAAAATAATATTTTATTGGTACACAGCAATATTCATTCACTTATAAATAGTTTATACTTGCTTTTGTGTTACATGCCAGAGTTGAGTAGTTGTGACAAAGAATTCATGGTCCACAAAATCTACACTATTTCTATTTTTTTTTAAATGTTCTTATTATGGCATTATAGTTATACATAATATTGGGGATTATTTAAATTAATCATACACACTTAGAATATAATTTTGTCCATTTCGGTCCTCAGTATTTCCTCTTCCCCCACTTCCCTTTCCCTGTTCCCCTTCCTCTAACTTACTGGTCTTCCTTCTATTTATTTATTGTTTTTAATTGGTAATTTATAAATATACATAAAAGTGAAATTCACTGTTTATATTCATATATGTATATAGCATAACTTGATCAATTTCATTCCACATTCCTCCATTTTCCCATCCCTCCTCTGTCCCTCTTTATCCCCGTCCTCTACTCCACTGATCTCCCTTCTATTTTCATGGGATTCTAGCCATTTTTTCCTTGTACTTTTTTTTTTTCTTTTTTTTTCGGTGCTGGGGATTGAACCCAGGGCCTTGTGCTTACGAGGCAAGCACGCTACCAACTAAGCTATATCCCCAGCCCCTTCCTTATACTTTTATAGAAAAAGTTTGCTGGTCCTTGTTCTAGAATGATAATCAACTGATTAATGCTATCTGAACTCTAAATCACATCAAAATTTCTTCATCAAGCTGTTAAAATTTTAGGCTATGAGGATAAGTATTCCTCTATCTTTTATTAAAAAAATCATTTCAGAGCTTTGACCATTATTGTGTAGTGCAATGTATCACAAAATGTGTAAAGTGAAAAATTGTCTAGAATTTATCAAAAGATACATATACACAATTGAGCATAAATTATGACATTGTACTGTAAATTTTGATAAAGCTGAAAGAACATATTTTAAATTTTTCACCATAACTAAATAATACATATTTGAGGTGACAGATATGTTTAACTTGATTTGAACATAACAAAATACATACATGCATCAAAATACCACAAGGTACCCCATAAAAACATACGTTTTTATCTATTAAGACTTTTTTTTTAATTTAAAGGATACATTTGTTTTGAAGCAATGATGATTTTTCTTTCCTAAACCTTGAAAATATGTAATCTAAAGTATTTTCCTTCCTATCTTGTCAGCCAGAATTTAATTTAGTACATTATGCTGTTTTGTCATTATTTTAATTTTTCATAACTTTGAACTATTCTATTTTCTTGGGTTATTTAATGGTTTATCTTTCAGTGAATCAAGTCACATGCATTTAGAATGAGAACTGGTAGAGGTAAATTAATATGTAAATACATGCATAAAATAGAATTGGTAACAAAATACAACACAAAATTCACAGAAAATTATGAATTTTATGAACCCAAATTGTCTTAAAGTGTTTTCTTTACCAAGAAGCTTTAAGTCCACAAAATATAAATTTACATTAGCTTTGCCCATATTAACTGATACTTATCTTTTCACCTTCCTTTTGTTGCTGATATTTTTCATATCACTAAGTTGATATGTAATAAAATACATAATAAAATGTAAATGTTAATATTTGCAGATGGAGAGAGATAAAAATCTAGTATCATTCTTCTGCATAAGGGTATCCAGTCTTGCCATTGTCATTTATTGAAGAGGCTTCCTATTCAAATTGTTCTAATAGGTTTGTGCTCTGTTTTAGTCAGCTTTTGTGTCACTCTGACCAAAAGACTTGACAAGAACAATTCAGAGAAGACAAAGGTTATTTTGACTATGGTTTCAGAGGTTCAGCCCATGGCTGGCCAACGCTATAGCTCTGGGCCCAAGATGAGGTAAAACATCAGAGTAGAAGAGCATGGTGGAGGAAAGCAGCTCAGAACATGGCAAACGGGAAGGAGAGAGAGAGAATGCTCCACTCAACAAGGACAAAATATAGACCTCCAAAGCATGCCCCCAGTGACCTAATTTTCTCCAGTCACACACTGTCTATACTTATTGCCTAGTTAATCTATGAGTAGAGAGACATACCAATTAGGTTGTACCTCTCATAATGTAAGCATTTCACCTTCAAAAATTCTTTCATTGTCTCACACATGAGCTTTCAGGGACATGTCATATCTAAACCATAACACTGCTAGTTTTATGCTAATATATGCTTTTCTAATGACTATAGCTTTGTATTTTAAAGTCAGGTAGTGTGATGACTCCATTCAAAATGGTTTAAAGACTTAAATGTAAGACCTTAATTTATGAAACTACCACAAGAAAACATGGGAGAAATGCTCAGGACATTGGAATGAAGTAAAATTTTTTTGGATGTGACTCCAGAAGTATAGGAAACAGCAAAAATTGACAAATAGAATTATATTAAACTAAAATTCTTCACAACAACAAAAAAATCAACAGTTAAAAGATGATCTATAGAACAGGAGAAAATATTTACAAATTAAACTTCTGATAAGGAAATAATATCTAGAAATTTCTAAGGAACCCAAACACCTTAATGATTGCCATATCCTACAACACCCTGTACAAAAGTCAAAGGAAAATACATAAGAATCCTCTTAGTCATTAGTATACTGGTGGAAAGATATAATATGGTTTCCCCATCTCTTACGATAAAAATTATAGACTTAGACATGATGTATAAAGAGATAACACATATTAAATTTACTCTCCATTTAAATAGGTCCAAAATCACACATCAAGCAGAATAGAAGTAAGAGAATCATGGTTTTAAGTAGCTTGCAGATGAGCATATATGTCTCTGCTTAGAAAGTCTACTTCAAGAAGGAAAAAAAAGATCTTAAGATACCGTTTTCTACTTCAGAACCAGCAGCTTTCTTTCTCCATGCAATCATAATAGAAACCAGATCTCCCATCAAAAGTAGTAGACTCTAATTTCTTCTACAGAACTCTGAAAAATACTTTGGCCGTAACAAGCTCATGGTGATTACTCACCAAAACTAATTAATGTAAAATGTAACGGACTGACACCTGGCAGTCTGTAACCCTGAGCTGCCTTGAGATGTCAGCAAGAAGGCCATCATCAGATGTGCCCCTTCAAACTTGGAACAGAACTGTGAGTCAAAATAAACCCCCTTTTCAATAATGGACCGTCTGTTGCATTATGTTCTTACCAGGTAAAAACAGACAAAGACAGATGTAGATGATTTTTGTACCAAAAGAAGGCCAGATACTTTCATGGATCTTTTGATGAATCCTTAGATTATAAAGTGGCTCAGGAACAGAGGAAAAATTGCCATATCCTGCAGCACTCTACAAAAGTCAAAGGAAAATACATAAGAATTCTCCTAGGAAGCAACCCCATATTCATGTTTCCTGTGGTGACTGAATATCCCCAGTTTACCATTGGTCACATTGAATCAATATTCTTAATTTTAATATCTTGGTTTGATTGTTTGCTGTTATTTAATTTAAAAATCAATCACTTCATTTTTATAGTTGCATAAAAACTGTAAGCTAAAGAAATGTTTTATATATATATATACATATATATATTTCAACATATTTAAGTAGTATATAATAAAAACAATTGAAGACCAGAAAGGAGACCAAAATATTTTTTTTCATTTGTAAATTGTCCACACAACAACAAGGTTTTGGAATCATGACTTTAAAGATGTACAAATGATCCTAAGGTGTTCCCCTTATCAAGAGAATAATTTCAAACATCATTCTGCCAAAACAAACTTGTATACATAAATCAAAGCAGCACTGAGACATTTCTCCTCACCTATCAGATTGGCAAAAGTTCAAAGTTTGACCACTCACCTTTCTGTGATGATATGAACCACTAAGCACTGTCTTAACTTTGCTAGCAGACACTGAAAAATGTTATATCTTTATAGAAGGACGTTTGGTAATATTTAAAATCATCAATTAATCCAGCAATCATACTTACAAAAATCTGCTCCATAGGTATACTTGCATGTGCACAAATTGACATGTGCTGGTCAATTTAAAGGTGGCTCAATGATTCTTAAAGGAGTGAGAGGGAGTTATATTAATTTCCCCCAGGGGTATTTGGCAATGACTAGAGAACTTTTGGTCTTTATAACTGGGGGAGAAGGTGTCATTGACATCTAATGAGTAAAGGTCAACAACGTTTACAAGCATATTACAATGTAAAGTACAGATGACCACAAGAAAGAATTATCTGGCTCCAAATATCAATAGGGCTGAGAGTGAGAAATTATAGATCAATTATTTGTATAAAAAACTATGTTTTTACACACACATGCACACACACACACACACACGCACTACAATACTATCTATGATTCATCTTTATGCTTTCAGATTTTGAAACATCTTTTTCAGTTCAAGAAAGAATTTATGGTTTAGGATTATTTTTCTTTGGCTCTGTTGTGATAACTATTAATTTAGATGCTTAAAGATATCTAGTAAGTTAAATATTTTAATTTTTGAGACACCTTAGGGGAACGAAAAACATATTTAAGTGCCAAGACATAAACAATTGTAAGCAACCTTACAGTCCCTTACTTAGCTTTTGGTGACCCAAAACTAATAATCTAATTTAAAGCATGTGTATTGGATGAAAATCTAATTATATTTTTCTGGTTTCAAAGCTCTAAGTGATACTACATTATTACATCAGTCTTCTGTGACTATTCTAAAACTTGTTTCTGGAGGATTTTTTTAACAAATGTTGCCTGAATGAAGTGACAACCGCTTGAGGCAAAGAGGTGATACACCATAACCATAAAATTGTGAGAGTTGCAAGATTTATGTATGTGATCACTGACTGTGGAGCTCAAAATCTTTTCAAGTGTCTATTAAAAACAGCCAAACAGCACATAAAACATAAAAATACAAACTGCATATGAAAATACTGTATTGTGATAACTAACATGAAAAGTTTACATTTATGTCTCAAAATGTACACACATTTTATATTTGAAAAAAATTAAGAGTCTTTATCTTCGTGTTTCTCCCAAAATGGATTGTGCAACTACCTATTTTTTTAGGAGACAGTTTCCCTTTCCTCCATATACAAGTATTTTGAAATAGAGAAAACCTCTGTTTAAAAAGGAAAGAATGACAACCATTCCTTCATTTCCTTCCTCTCTCTTCTTTCTGGTTCTTTCCATTCCCCTTCAGTCTAACATTCTCATTATACATACCAAGTTACACACAAAGATGCAAACACTGTATGCATTTCTACTTAATTATCTACTATATGGCGTTTTCAGAATGAAACTAGGGAATGAGAAACTAATTTTAGTTTTGAAAGCTTTGAACCCTCTGTGGAGATCTCTCACTACGTCTGTAATATTTCTGATTATAATATCCACTGGTATATAATAAAGATGTGACTATCAGTTGGGTGGCAGGAGTGAGGCAAATAGGAACCATGTGAGTATATACTTCATACTACGTATATTCCCTTGTCTGGAACTTAAATATACTGGCTATGAGCCCCTAAAAATGAGGAACAGGGTTAGCCTTGACAAAAATCATTATTAGCTGATGTTCTACAATGTTTTAAAGTTGATCTATTAGCATCTCAGTATTTTGTTTAGAAAATCATATTCCCATGTGTGAAATATGATTTTTGTTATGTTCCTAATTTGGAGGAAATCTAGATTGCCCTTTGATGTGAGTTAGATTGATAAAAGCTAAGTCAGTGAATTTTCATGTGGTTTGAGGTTGAACCCATCTTACACAAAAAACATAACTAATGGTTTTAAGAGAATAAATGCAGGATTCTTAAATAAGTGTATTTTTAAATGTACTTTCCAATAGTACACATTTCAATTTCAAAGTTATAAATCAACAGCTGTTAGTAATACTATAACAAACTTTTTAATATTGGAGAAAAATTCTTTGCTGTTTTGGCAAAACAATAAGGCACTCAACTTTATGAAGTCAGTGGTCAGGATAAGTATATATTTTACAGACCTCTGAATTTTTTATTTCTGTCTTACAACATGTATTAGCACAGACTTGTCTTCTCAATGTACCTGCCATTTCAATAGTCCCCTATTCAATGAAGATTTTCATGAAACACAAACAGCTATGATCTTACCTCAAACTTTTCTAGCTATGATGAAACTCATGAATGCAAAGAGATAATTTTGTTACCACAGCCAGCATCTACACATAATTTAAAAACATGTTTTTCTTATCATTTATACTTGAATTTTCATTTTTTAATTCATTCACAAAAGTACTGAGAGCTTTCACTGAAATGAAAGCTACACTTACTCATGGAGCTTATGATGAAGAGAATTGAATTGATATTTAGTCTGCCAATGTCACAACTAGTTTTTTTAATGATTTGTTTTTGCAGTGCTGGGGATTGAAATCAGGGCCTTGCACATGATAGGTAAATGCTCTACCACTGAGCTACACCCCCAGCACTGGTTTTTAAATTATTACTGTGGTAACTGCTACCATGAACCAGCAAGGAAAACAGTACAAGCATAGATCCTGGCAACCTGACTGCAAAGAATTTCCAAAGAGAAGAATACATCAAAACTGAAGGCGATGAAGGTGAGCTGGATGTACAGAGGGATAAAATGCCTTCCAGGCATTGGTACAGCCTGTGGGAATTGTACTTGATGGAAACCAACTGACCCATTTGAAGAATAGCTTATGCAGATGCAGCAGAGAGAGTGGGAGGGACTTGTCTAGACATGAAGCAGGCAAAGTAGGAAACTAGAACCCTGCAGGACATAGGAAAAATTTGGGACTTTAAGAACAAGAGGAGGCTACACAATATTTTAAAACTGGAAGATATTTTAATGGTAAATTGAGTGAAAAGGATTAGGGAAGAAGTTAATGAAATTTCTGCAGTAGCTCAGGTGGTTTGCAGAAAGGTGAATGGAAGATGAACATTAAGATTAGGAAGTGTTCTAATGTGTCCAAAGTTCATGGAAAGTCGTTACTGGCAATCATTGAGCTTACCACTTCAGTATTGAATTCATATCTTTAACAAATATACAAAACATTTTAATCAAAGACTTTCAAAGAATTGCTGATTATATATATAAAATATATATGCACATATATACATATACGCACATATATACATATACACATTTATACATATGTGTTACGGGGCGCAACTTAAGAACAGACCTATCACCACTGAGAAGTCCAAATTTGAGAGTCTTTATTAAGCCAGCCGGCTGACTATCTCACATAATGCCCCAAAAAATGGTTATTGGGAGAACAGCCCCGACCACAGGGTTGTAGGGGTTCTTATACCAAAAATCACATTAATCATAAGTGTCTGTTGCTATGATTCGAAATTACAAACTAACATCATGAGATCATCGACAGAGGGGGAAGTGGGTCAAAATGACCCTTACCTAAGTACAAACTAAAGAATGGTTACTAACATCCGCACAAACACTGTTCACATGGTACATTGTTTAGGAGCAATAGGAATCAAAAGAGAGCAATTTTTCTTTACATAGGAATTATCATTCTGTATTGTTAAACATGTCACACTGAGTAACTGATGATGGGCACAGAGGCAGGGTGTTCCCATGGGAGAAACTTATTTCCTACACAACATGGAGTCTCAGAGCAAAATGGAGTCTGTTTAGTCATTTCCCTTAAGTCTGGCCTATAACATTCTCATGGAGCCAGATCTGTCAGTCCATCACAATATGCACATATATATTAACTTCTATATAAGTATATTTATGTTTGTGTATTAAACAAAAGTAATGATAAAAACTCATTTGAATGTGAAAGGAAAGTGACTGTATTGAACAAAGGGGTATGTCTCCCATCTAGCCTTTTCCCTGCTTAATTATCATTCAATTGAGTGCTTGAATCATAGTCCCAACAAATCATGCAATGGAAGCTATGTTAGCCAAGAATTCTGATACTTTGGTGAATTATCTCAGGATGATGATTGAGTTTCAATCAATATGACAAAATAGTAATAATTTTAAAAAATTATTTAAATATGATTTCAAAACTATTGAATATAACAAAAATTTACAAAATCAGTGTCCATTTTAACATGCATTTTATAGCAAACTCCAAGAAATTTCAATGATGAAAAAATGAATATTAAAGTATAATGAAAATTGTTATCTGTTTTTCCCTAAATATGAATAGTTTTCTCTGATTAAATAATAAGTACATACATTTGTTTGACAGAACAAGATAATCAAATAAGAAATGAATGGAGTTTCTGAAAACACATTTTAAATATGATAAAATTATAAGATATTCAAGCAAAATAGAGGCTGATGGATAAAATATCAGAAGTTATTATCTTGACACATCTAATTTAAAATATGACATCTGCACATCCTTATTACTTTTTGAAATTGCATATGTTTTGAAGGATATTTCATTTACACATTTTTATTTTACTTTCTTAAGGTCATTTAATAGATCAGACATTTTGATTAGCTTAAAATAACCACAACTTTTCTCTGATATGACTGCCAGAACAGTAAGTAACAAAATGAAAATTGAGAGAAGAAAGCAGCCACACATCTGCTGCTCTTCTTATCTATTTTTAAACAAGATAACAGAAATAAAAAATAAAGGGTGCTCTTGAAACATAAATATTTTATTTGAGCTTTTAGCATGTAGCATCCAATTTCAGACTCTATCCATGATTTAGCACCATGTTTTTTCACTTTCTTTTCAGTGCAATTCTGAGAAACCTCACATAGTGGCATTGAGAAAATCTAAAACATGATTTGTCAATAACTGAAGATAAAAAATGAGCCTGGTAGCACTTCACTACCACATAATACTCAACTAGAGCTTTAAATGACAATAATGGTGAGAGCTAATACTTATGGAACACTCACTGAGAACCAGACAATTTCTAAGGTTTACACATGCATTTACACATTTAATACCCAAAAAAATCCTATGAAACAGATACTATTATCTCCACAGTAGAGTTGAAGAAACTGGTTACAGTGAGGTAAAGCAATTTTCCTAATGTCCTACAAGACTAAAAGGAAGAATCCAAGTTGTCTGACTTTAGACTTCTTAGCCCAATATTTCAGGCCTCCATATAGCACAATTGCTGAGGACATGTCATAAGGATCACGGTCTGGAAGTGTGCAGGACACAACCTGTGCATAGGAATATGGTGGCTCTTGACATCAGAGGGAAAAGAACCAATAATAGCAGTGGAGGAAAGACAGCCAATAAGGACATAAATTAATAAGGCTGTTCATGAAATCAACAGCAGAAAGTGTTTCAACTTGATCATCTGGTAAGTACTGTTGATAGATAGAGTGAGCTCAGAACACAAATTTGATCATTGGTTTAGGTACACTAGATGAGGTTGACCAAGTCCTTTCAAGGGTAATCCTATCAAAGTGGTAGAACAGGAATCTTGATGAAATGAGTTGATCAGAGAAAACAAGTGAAGAGGAGCAGAGTAAAGGGTCAAAGACTGGAGGCCAATGGGTGGGTCACAGAAGGATCAATGACATGTTCCTTAGGAGCTGTTCACAATTACAGATCAAACCTAAAATGAAATTTACATATACCATGCAAACAAAATACAGGAAGAGAACTGACCTAGGATGAAATGAGACCAGAATGACACATAAATCAGCAAATGAGTCGCAAAAAGATGGCAGGTCAATCAAAGGCCTCAAGCTATGGAATACCTGAGGGGGAAAAGAAGCCATGAATCTGATGTGCAGATAAACAGTAAAATTACTGTCTCATACAGAAAGTAACCAAAATAACCCCAAGAGTGGCACAAAGAATATCTGGATTTAGGAAAAAGAAGTATAAGAGAAGTTTGCCTACAGAGAATAATTTGTAATCATGTACAACCAATATTGGGCTAGGGATGTAGCTCAGTGGTAGAGTGCATGCTTAGCATGCACAAAGTCCTGGGTTCAAACCCCACACCTAAAACACAAAACAAAACCAATATAGTAAGCACAATCTAAAAATTCAAGGAAAATTATAACCTGATAGGGCAACTGATCTCAGTGGCACAGGTGCATAAATAATACATGTTGGATAGATGTCCTTTGAACAGCTGGAGCAAAGAGTCTGTGCTTTGTTAATGTTGGCATCCCTAAGGCTGAACATAGTATCTGGCAGCTAAGATGTTTACTAGATTGTTGTTGAATGATGAAGATATTAAAGTGATCAATCTTGGTAAACCTAATGGTATGTGCAGGGAGTGGAGGTGAAGAGGGAGTACAGAAGTCCTGATATTTTCATTTAATGAAGCTTGATAGTTTTATTGGACTAGGGGGAAGATGACAATGTCATTAAAAGGAGACTGAGGGAAAGTGAATGGTGGGGATTTTTATCTCCTACTTGTCAGATTTATATAAAGAAGCCTATTCACTCACAAGAAGAGGGAAATAAGGGGGAAGAAAACTTTTCAGCTTCTATCATGACCTACCTTGGGAGGAATAGCAAAATATCTCATTAGTGAATTTGGTTAAAAAAAAAAAGGAACATGAGCAGATGAATGGACCCTTGTCTTCCTTTACTGATATTTTAAATCAAGGAATCCACACTCCACCCCCATATATGTAAGTTGTCCTTGCAGGAAATCTACAACTTGCCAATTTCGGGCAGTATTGGTGGTAGGTATCAATAAGCCCATTGCATCCAAAGTTCCAGGCCACTTTCCAATTCATCTTTATAAATAATTAAGCTGACATTTTCATCTCCATCTGCCTTATTTCTACATCTACTTTTGAGTTGATTTTAAATTCAGATAAGGAAAGACAAGTGTGTGGTTAATTATCACTTCTAAAACCCTATCAGAGTCCATGTCAAAGAGTAAAGTGTTTTAATTTCTAACATAAGAGATTAAGAGACAACGGAAAGTAAAAAAATGACAGACAACACAACTCTTTGGATATTATTTAATTTGCTGAGTAAATTGCAGTTAAATTACACACAAGGGGAAAACAGCTGGTTTGCCTTTGCATGTAATAAGGAATAAAATTGTACTGAGAGTTGTGGTCAAACTTGTACCTTAGGAGGGAATGTATCAAATATAGAGAATGAAGCCAAGTTGGTTACAACCTCAAAATAAGGGCGGGAAAAAGAACAAAGTTATCACCAGATGCCTTTAAGAAGAGGAAAGAAAAATAAAAGATCATCCGGTTTCATAAAATTTTCAGATACCACAAAGATGGTGAAAAATATTAAAGTTGAAACAAAACTTTTGTTAGGACAAAAAAGAACATTCACAAATTAAAGTCTTTAGCCAAAAAAAAAGAGATGATCTTGTTGAATTCGATAGTATGAAGCAGAGGGGAAAAAAGTAGTTTAGAAGAAATGATAAGTGAAGACAGGCCAGAAAACCTTCCATATAGTTATTTTCAGCATTATTATTTTTTATGATGAAAAGTAATGAAGGAGTAAAATTAGAGCCAAATCAAAAGTGTATATTCAAGAGCTATTTGAGATTATTTTCTTAATGTGCCTTTCAAATTTCCCAAAATGATGTTGGTAACTTCCCTATAGCTCTTGCTCATCTACAGGGAAGTGGATTTACTTTTCAGATAGTAACTTTTAATTAATTTCTATTATCAGATTTATAATTTCTTTCATCTAAAACCTGACAAGAGTATGAGGTGGTAAAGTAGTGAGAATATATTACAATGTTTCCTCATCACAAGGATTTCATTATACTTTCCTTTGTACATAGAAATATTTTCTTTTATCAGAGTAGTTTTCAAATAAAGGTTTGAACACTTAATCTCATTTAATTTTCTACAATGAAAATTAATCAACCATTAAACTTCTGTTAAGTACATCAAGATGGCACAAAATAATCTTCACATCTGAATTAGAGTGGCCATTCTTAAAGACCCATAAATATCATTTGCCTGCTTATTAGAATTTTGTTCCATTTAAATCATGAAATACTTAATAAATTTATGTTATCTGTACAATTTAGCAGTTAAGTGTAACACATTTGAACTCTGAGGTTAATCCACCATATTAACTGTGTCCCTGATTTGCCTAATAATCAGTTTTTGCTATAGGTTGAAGAAAGGTTTGCAGGTTTTAATTCACTAAACATTTTATTTCCAAAATTCCTCCAATGTTTTGCAAAGCAAACTCTGGATCCAGGTAATATTATAAACATTTATAAACATTACAAAGGTAAGTGGGATTAGTTTCCATTTGCTAAATTTTAAGTTGAATGAACAAATAATTCCATAAAGTAAATTGTAATTGAGAAAGTTGACAGAATATTCTACTCTTTCCATGTGGTTATTTTCCAGTTTTATTATTAATTTAAGCATAATGCAGTTAATTTTGCCTTACCTACAATTGTAAATTTAAAATATTTAAATAAAGGAAATAGCATCTACTAAATGTAGCATCAAATTAATTGTACAACCTAGGAAATGTTGTCATCTCTTAAAACATGTATTACCAATAGTAGCAGGTAAATAAAAGAAATGTAACTTGTGAGATAGAGTTGGATATATACATAATTGATATTCATTTCATAATATTTTGTCCATATTTAAGAAAAAATTATTACTTTTGTCTTATCCATTGAAGATGGGAGAATTATTCTGATAGTATTTTATTTATTTATTTATTTATTTATTGGTACTGGGGATTGAACCCAGGGGTGCTTAACCACTGAGCCACATCCCCAGCCCTTTTTATATTTTATTTAGATACAGGGTCTCACTGAGTTGTTGAGGGTGGCTTTGAACTTGTGATCCTCCTGCCTCAGCCTCCCAAGATGCTGAGATTACAGGCATGCACCACTGAGCCCAACCTTTTGCATTCTTTTAATTGAGAAGCATTTAATAGTTCCTGAGCCTCTACCATGTGTGCTATTTAGACTATCACTCACAAGCAATAGCACCCCATTTTGAACAATACTGCAGGACAGCATCAATTTCATGAAGTGACCAAAAGGGTCAGCTGATAATGATTGAGCCAGATGTATAATGATGAATAGGAAGACAAAGCTAATCTGCAAGAAGAAAAGAATGAAGCACTCATCCAGAAAAACAAAATTGAAAAATACTCTCCAGCTTTGCATCTTAAAGCTTCCAGTGTCTGTGTTCTGACTGGAAAAGAGTGGGGAAAGGACTCATAACCCACCCTTGATCAGTGCCCACCTGGAACAATAAGCAATGTCCAGGTGAACAGATGATTGAAGTGATATCATCAAAAAATGTGAATGAGGGTGGTAGCATACAGAACAGAATGGTGGAGATGTGGAGTGACCTAAACAGATTATCCTTTGGATATTTACCATATTGGCAAAACAAATGATAAGTTCAGATGAGTAGCCAGTTGAACCAATTAATTAAATCATATATTTGAAGCCCAGGATATAACTTAAAACCACATAATTATCATAATTATAGATGACCATTTTTAACCTAAAAACTGGCTACTTAATTTGTTACAACCAATGTTATTTGGGAAATAACGGTAAGCACCTCTACAGGGGAAAAAAAAGAGACATGATCAAACTGAACAGAAAATCAAAGGAACAAAGGAAAATGGAAACGACCTTGGCTAAGTGACCATTCTGTCCCAAACATTTTACTTTACACTGGGATTCTTTTAGGACTAACTTGTTTGAACATTTTGTTTGGATCTTTCAGTAGTTAAAAGACAAAGCAACTGAATAGAGGTTGGGCCTGATTACAACGTGAAGAACTTAGCACCTTCTACCTCACACCTAGACTGTTTCCACATTTATGTTATCTGTTGGCAGCCTCATAGGCTGCCATATTTGTGACAGTTATCTGAATATTCTTGGGAAAATGGACTGAGGAGATTAGCAAATAGAAAGACATCGCAGCAGACCACACAAAAGGTGATAGGATACTTAAAAGGTACAAACATGATCCTTGCTAAAAGATGAACCTTGACCTATATCCAATTCCTTCTGTAACAGTGGTCCACTTCACCTTTTGAATATAACTGAGGCTTATTTTTAAAAGGGACATGTTTTCCTTTTCCTCTTCTTCTTCTCCCCCTTCCTAACCTGGGGTTGGGGAAGCAAGATTACCTTGAGTTATAGATGCTCCAGAGGAAGGAGATATCTGCCAGATGATCTAGGAAGTGAGTATCTCCCAAGTTATCAAGTAAATATTAACACACCATCTGTGTGCCCTTGGATCCCCTATTAGGGCACACCTGGAATGTAGCCTCCTGATGGGCAGAATCTCAGTCTCTGGGACAGAAGTACCCTGTGCTTCTCCTTTGCTAGCAGAGCAACAAAACTTCTTTTTCCTTTTTTTCAAAACCTTGTCCTTGGTATTGAATTGGCATCGGGGACAAGGACTGAGCTTTCCATTACACTTCTATACCCATTCTATGTGACCTGAAGCAATCATCATCTCTACAAGTGAACTTCCTCATGTGTAAAATCTAAATATACTAATTGTCACAATGACTGTGATAATTAAATGAAATAATGCTGTAATTATTATAAAACATAAGCCACATCATTTCATGGAACACAGGAACTACTCAGAAAAGAAACTGGCATTGATATTAATGGGTTCTAATCTGGTGAAGGGGCATGATACAAAACATCAGGTGGAAGATAATATTTAATTCCAGGTAAATAATGAATGGAAACTATAGAAAAAGAGAATACTGCCAGGTGCAGCGGTGCACACCTGTAATCCCAGGGACTCGGGAGGCCGAGGCAGGAGGATCGCAAGTTCAAAGCTAGCTTCAGCAAAAGCCAGGTGCTAAACAACTCAGTGAGACCCTTCTCTAATTAAAATACAAAATAGGGCTGGGGCTACGGCTCAGAGGTCAAGCGACCCCGAGTTCAATCCCTGGTACCTCAAAAAAAAAAATAAAAAAAAAAGAAAAAAAAGAAAAAGAGTGAGAATACTCAGCTCATGGAAACTCTCCCAGAGGGGGAGTTAGTAAAGTTTGTTTACCCAGCATCCTAGTTTGCCCAAAACATTTCCCATTTTATCACTGGAAAGTTCTGCATCATGGGAAAGGTCTCAGTTATGGGAAAACTCAGACTACTAGCCATCCTAGACCCAAACCATCATGTGGAGCTTAGAGAAGATATGTAGTTTCAGTAGAGGATTTGAAACACTGATCAGAAATTAACTGGAGCTCTATCCTGAAAAGGGTGAACACTGGTCTCATTATAGGGAAGAAAAGGCCTTGGGGGAAAAGGGGAGAAGGCAAGAGTTTATATTATTACTGGATTCCCATCCCCAGAAAAATATATGACATATAGTAGGTTTTCAGTAAATATTTCTGGGTGAATAGATACATGGATAGGTTTCATCAATCCATAGCAAAATATGGCAGTGAATACTGAACATCTCCCCAGTATATTTTTCTCCCTCCTGGGTCTTTCACATGACAATTTTTTCTAGTTTCAGTGGCAGACAGTATGGCCACATGATTGAGTTTTGACAAACAGGATGTAAGTACAAATTATGTGTGCAATTTTAGGTCATGGTTTCAAAAGGAGCAAACTTGCTCTCCACTGCAGATATGATTCCAGAATTGACCATTTGGACGAGGGCCATGTAGAGGATGAAGGAGCAAAAAGTGAAAAAGGTCCTGGTTCCTGGATAATCTCAAGGGATATAGACACCACATTCACTGGACTACCTATGAGTCCAGGTATTCGTGGGAAAAAGAAATAAGGTTGCCTGTCACTATTATTTGCTCACTGTTAAAAATAGCTGAAGTGGGCTGGTGGCGTGGCTGGGTAATAGAGCACTTGCTTAATATGCTTAAGGTCCTGGATTTGATCCATACCAATGCAAAAAGTATTTTTAAAAAACTCTTTGTGTCCCTGGAATATGGGTGAAAGCATGGGAGGTCATATGCCTTATTGATTATGATGTGACACCATCTAAGTGGAATCGGGTGGAGTTGGAGAAGGACCTATTCATATTATTCAAGAATTTTTTTGTTAAAAATTGACATGTTTTAAATTAAGTAATATAAATGCCACTATTATGAAATATTACAACTGTTTTCTTATACTCTTTTAACTTCCTTAGTTATAGCTCATTTATATTATTTAATCACCAAAATAATTAGATTGGACAGTTGATAAAACCTACATCAAAATGAAAAAAATGCAGATGTGGATAAAGCAAAGTAGGGAAACTACTTTTCTCCTTCAAGGAATTATATTCTTAATTTTTTGGTCAACTTGCTTCTAAATAATACATCAACAGGCTTTTTCCCCCCTATAGGAATTTCTCTTTCATTATGGATTAAGCTTATTCTCATTTAGTTCATTTAGAAGTCATTTGAAAAATACAGTTTGCATAATTGGAATTTGTTTTGGCAGATTATCATATTAATTTTGTGAGAAAACTTAAAACCATAAACATTTGTCAGAAGGATTATGGGGGCCCAAATTCACTTTCTGAAATTCAAATTAGATAGTTTGACCTTTTGTACTTATGGGATATTTCAGTCCTAATTAAATTCATATCCAAGCAAATTTGACCCAGAAACTTTAATCTTAAATCTGAAATTGTTTAAATAAGGTCTTCTTCTAGTTATTATTAACATTATTCACTTAAAACAAACACTGCTTACTGGACAATACACAGATGTCAGAAGAATCATTATTTTAGATTAAAAAAGAGAGATTGTCTTTTCATTATACTAGCACTTTTGTTTTTATTTCATATTTATTGTAACTGGCATCAAACAAAACATAGGCATTGCAATATTAAATGTGACTTCTTAGCAGGCATTGGATACACCTAAAAATAATGACTCACACAAACTTAAATAATTCTACTACCACCAGGATCAAAACAATCCATTACCCAAATACTTGTCTGAAAAGATAAAATCCCCTAATTCAATACTTTAATACATATTCAAATACACTATTTTAGTACACATTCAAAAGAACAAAACTTACATTAGCAATCCATGGCTTGTTCAAAATATTATGTTCTCGTTTTGCTAGTGACATTTACTTAAATAAAACATCGAATACTTTAAAAAATTTTTTTAATTATTTTGAATTCAATATTAGTCTCCAAATTTAAAAAGAAAAAAGCAGTAATTTGCATATAGTATATGCTTTCTGCTTTATTGTAAAATATTTAGGCATTTTATCTAATTTATTTCAAATTTTCTATTTCTTTAAATAAAACATTTTAATGGAGCTCATATTTCCAAAATTAAGGCTGCAACACATGGTCTCAAACATATTCTTTAAAATTAAAAGAAAATCACAAAGGAGAATAAGGAATAAATTTAAATAGGTTGGAAGTGGAAATTACAGTTATTACAGATTTTTCTCCTTTCACTGTTGACAGAATCACAATTTTTGTCACATAAATCTATTACTAAGTTTAAGTACTATCATTTGGAAGTCTAAAAACTATTGAAGACAGTTGCAAATACTGGGCACTCACTGAGTCCTATTTAAATGATATTATCATAGAAGAAAAATAAATCGGCAATCAGTATTCTTTATTATATCGCTTTGATCAAGCAAACTTTGCTTTAATTTTTTAAATATGTTCATGGCTGTGTTTCTCTTACTTTGACATCTTCATTACTGTTGTCTGAACTCCTTTCAGAAATACTTTACAATCTGTCAATTTGAACCTAGAATATTCAAAACACACCAATCTGTGTTGACTCCTTTAAAGAATCAGAGAAAAGTGAATAGTAACATAGAGAACACTTTTCGATATTTGTTAAGCTATGCTTTTGTGACGTGAATAATGAATTCACCTAAATATCAAAGTTGTTTGGTGTTCCCAAATTTAAGGGTATTGGTAATATGTAGCACATGTATAATATACTAACATGTTTGAAATAAATTTATTTTTTAATTTTAAGTTTTAGAGGCGGATATTGAACACTCCTAACTTAGAATTAATATGTGACATATGCAATAGATATAAAATGAGATATGAATTAAGTGAGTTAAAACGGCTGAGGAAAATGTATAAGCTTTTCTGGTTATAATTACCTTCACTGCCTCATAGCAGTAAATTGAAAATTAACAGTAAATTGAAAATCAGCATCATGTCACCAATCTTGTTCTAGAAATCCTTAAGGAATTAGCACTCTGCCAATGTAAGGATTACTCAATAACAATGGGTTTCCATTCCATTTGCATTAGTACGGTGACAAGTAGTAGAGTCCTTTCCCAGTTATCTGTCCCAATGGACAAGAGCAGATAAAAATGCATGAAAAGGAAGCTCACAGAGCAACAATAACAACAAAATAACCCTAGTATGAATAATCTGGGTGCTAAATACAGAAAAATAAAAATATATTAAAAAGTAAAACATTAATAGGTGATTCAGTTGAAAATGGAAAACTTGCAATTTATTTACAAGAATCTACTAAGAAAATAATGGAGACTGGCATGACAGAACTTGCACAACATAAATATGTATATGCATATATATAATTTATAATGAATATATGTACATACAATAGAGAGAATATGTGCATAATATATAGACAATTTATATGATACATATCAATACAATTATATCCTTTTGCTCATTCAGGAATTAGTAGATAAAAATTACTAGTATATCTTTGAGTTATTTGGTCTAATACTTATTACATAATCAATTTCAGAGCACTAAGATTACTATTTGTTATTACTATTGTAATCCAACATGAGCTAAAAAGAAACCTCATATATCATTTAATAATCAAGCAGTTACTAAGACAAATAAAAGGAATGTGTCTCTATCTCATATGTCTTCCTGGACCTTGAGGAGGAACTATTGTAAAGAAATATATGCAGGAAATTTATATTTTATATTCTCATGAGCCTTGTTTATACTGAAAATGAATCTGCTTTTCATTTTCAATTTGAGAAAAATAGAACTGTGTCTGCAGAAGATATAAGCAATACTATTATCAGAATTCCAACAGAGCAATATCTAGGCTTTATTATATCACTTGGATCAAACGATTATATATTATAAATTTTAAACTATTCATCTCTATAAAAAGCATTGAATCAATTATCTTCTAAAAATAAAAAGGAAACATTCTGACATATTTCTGAAACATCTTGAAAATAATTTAGTAGTTATCAAATATTTACATCTGCTATATATTTTGAGCACAACAGCAAGAATACTGCATGTTAAAAAAGTGACATTTATTGTCAAAAGTACAGTTGGAGATGAGTACTTTTACTCCAATTTTTAAATTAAAAGTATATAAATAATGGTTTTGGCTTTCACTCTGGGTATTAGAGAATTGAAAGGATTATTACCTCCACACTTACAACAAAAGAGAGTGAAGGTAAGCAAGATGAATAAGTTCTAGAGTTCTGCTGTACAATATTGTACATATAGTCAACAATAAGGTAAAAACTTTTTAAGTTTTTAAAAACTTTTTAAGAGGCCAGATTTTTTTGTTAAGTGCACTTACAACAATAAAATAAAATAAAGTGCCAGAACAATTTCAAATTATGTGATTTTTTTTTAACCACTAAAGAACTGAGGTTATTGGTCCCAAATATAAGAAGAGATCATGACTGCAGGGTGATTGCAAGGAAAGACCAGAGATAAACAGGCACTCACATGGGGTAGACACTCTTACCAGTATCTGACAAGAATGTAGCTGGATTTGATGACAGATTGTGAAGGCCTGGTTTATGACTTGGGGAGACACTACGAAATCCCTGAGCACTTCAGAATTTGGGAACTATTTATACACTCATGCCATGTTTTCTTTACAAATCCCAACAGATGATCACACACACACACACACACACACACACACACATGCACACACACACAAGCACAGCATTAGAAAGAACCCTAAGATATATCCATCGTGGTGCAGACTTGTGAGAAGAAAGCAACAATCATATGGAAAGGTCAAGAAATTGTCAGCATTCTTCTTCTCTATTTCCAAAACAGAACAAAAACCTTAATCTGCGGGAGAAGGCCCACAAACGCTGTCAGTTTTAGGGGAAATGGGGAGCAATCATTGCATTTGGAATACTGAAACAGGTGTAGAAACCCTAGTCCTGGAGGATTAGGATTTTTCTTTAGTAAATAATGGGCAGGGGTCAATGTAGTGTTTTGTCTTGTTTTGTTTTTCTTTTTTTCAGAGCAACAAGAACTCTTGTTCCCCGTTGGTGGAAAAATAAAATGGTACAGCCACTTTGGAAGACACCCTAATAGTTTTTTTCAAAATTAAATATAGTCTTATCACATGATTCTAATTTATTTGAAACATGTCTATAAAAAAATCCACTGACTAATGTTAATGAAAGTTTTATTTATAATCACCAAAAACTGGAAACAACTAAGATGTTGTTAAACAGTTATATGTATAAATAAACTGTGTACTGTTTTTAAGGAGGTAATAGGGGAGTGGCTGCCTATTGGGGTTTAATATCGACTGATCCCCAGAAAGTCAAAGTGCACACACGGCAATGCAAATCACACAACGAGGTTTTATTGCAAGCTCGAGCCTGGACCGCAACCAGCCTCTCAGACCACTACCATGGCTGAGTGGGGAGCGGCCCCGAGGGATGAGAAAACACTCTACTTAAGAAATTTCCAATCATTCACATACAAAGACCTGTACATTATTGGTTAACATTGGAACAGCTAAACATTTGTTCTCTTTTGGTTGGGTCCTGCCAATTTATTTGAATCTCATTGGGTCCCGCCAAAACTGAATGGTACTGGAGGAAGAAGGGAGGAGGGAGGGGTGAACTATGCAGGAGATGAGTCAGGGCTAGGCCCCCTCCCCTGTCCTTGATAGACAAGGTTTCCGGGCAGCTGCCCATTTCTCGGACAGATATCTCTTAACAGCCTTGATAAACCCCAGGGGCCCACTACGTCCTGTTTGTCCTGTATTGGCTCTTGAGGGTAGCACCTGTGTGCCCTTTCCTGGGGGGAGGTTTTATGGGTCAGTTCCTGAAATAGCTTGTTCATACAACATGGCTGCACAGATGTCACCTTGTTCTCAACACTGCCAACCCAGATTTCTAAATCCATTAAATTTATTTTTTCCAAATGAAGAAATAAAACCATTTTTCAACAAATAACATGTAAAGCATTAATTGCCAGCAGACATATAAAGGCATAGCATGGGGGAATTTTTAGAGTTCTCTGTGGGAATATGGTAATGATTTCACAGGTTTATGCATTTGCCAACATATCAAGGAATATGGATCAAAAATGTGAATTTTACTGAAAGTTAATAAAAGGTAAACAGTAAGTGGGGAGAAACATAGAATATAGACTGTGACAAATCTAACTCATCAAATGATCACATTGAAGGTGATAGGAATAAGATACGGAAAATGACAAACCCCAAAATAGCATGACCTGGGAAGAGGGAGTGTGGAAGAAGGCAACACATTGATAACATTGATCCTTTCCCAGTTCATCCTTTCCCAGTAACAGGACAATCTCTGGGAAGGAGATATCCATCAAGCATAAAATGACAGTCTCGGAGATTCAAGATGGCGGACTAGAGGGAGGCTGTGTTCCTTGTCGCTCCATAACGCCGGTTTCAAGCAAAGGATATCTGTTTCTCGGTGAGGCAGTTTTTGCTGCTTATCGATCCCCTGGTGTTTACCCATTTGTCTGCTGTGATGACCTGCAGTCTGCCAGCATACCGACGCCTTTTTTGAGTGCAGATTGCTCACTGTCAGGCGTCTATCATTCGCCATTTGCCTGCCTCTTGCCTGTCCATCGCCTGCCTTACTCCTATCCATCACCCAACGCTCAAGTTTCACCTCCCAATCGTCCGACAACAGTCAGCAAACTGATCGCCAACCACCAGTGGAGTACCAGCTGCCTGCTGCTGCCTGGAAGTTCACTGTTACAGTAACTACAGGTTTGATTACACGTGGTTGCCAACATTTTGAGACAACAGCCAAGCCCCGTAGGACCCCTGGCCAGACTGACTGAGCCCGGTCTCCAGGATCCCTCAGCCGGACCGATCACTCCCTGCCTCTGGGGCCCTCACATCGACTGACTGCTCCCTGCCGCCAGGACCCCCAGACCAACTGACTGTGCCCTATCACTGGGACCCCAGACCGACTGATTACACCCGGCATCCAGGATCCCACAACTACACCAAACACACCGGACCTCCAGGACCCCTGCCAGACCAACTGCATCCCGTCTCCAGGACCTCCAGCTGACCACGTCCACCCCTGAGCTGCAGCTCCCCATTTGCCAACACATTTCGAAGCCAGAGGTTCTTGGATAATCCTGGAAGCTGTAGCTCTGGTCTTTGGGTGGGGCAAATCTCATCCTGCGACGCCTGCTGGAGGATTGAAGCTCATTGTCAGGTACCTCTCATGCATCAGGCTACTGAACACTGGGAGGTTTCATTAGTATATGACTGTTATACAGTAGATTTTCTTTTTTCTCCTTTTTAAAAAAATTTAAGTTTTTATTTCTTTACTTTTCTTACTCTCTTCTCCTTTTGTTTACCTGTTGCCTCAGTCTCTTTATCCCTTTTTTGCATGCTAACATCCGATTTCTTTTGATTACACTCTCACACTTTCTATTATCTAGAACTTCTGTATATTCTTCTCTTATCCCATTAACAGCCACATTCTACATCCCTCTGCATCCTCTTTGTCCTCCACTAGAAACTGCAGACCTTATTGCAAACCTATTTGTTTTACCAAAGATAATATTTGAACTCATTTTGTTTATTATGAAAATTTTGTTATTGTCCCCATAGAGGCTATTTGGTCTAGGATTGCATAGTGTCTGATTTGGGCACTGCTAATATTGATCTCCCCTTAAGGGTTTTGGAAACCTATAGGGCCACTATAAGCCTATAGGGGGAAATCTGCAATACCCCAGACCTGCACTGCTAGAGGGGAAGATACATGAACAACATGAAGAAACAAGGGAAGAAAATGATCCAAACAAATCTAGATTCTATAGTAATAGAATCCAATGACAGTATGTTAGAAGAAATGTCAGAAAAGGACTTCAGATTATACATGACTAAGATGATTTGTGAAGCAAAGGATGAGATAAGAGAGCAAATGCAGGCAATGAATGATAATACCAATAAGCTGAAAGAGCACCTGCAGGTAGCAAAAGATCATTTCAACAAAGAGATAGAGATTCTCAAAAAAAAAAAACCAAACGGAAATCCTTGAAATGAAGGAGACAATAAACCAAATAAAAAACTCAATGGAAAGCATCACCAACAGACTAGACCACTTGGAAGACAGAACCTCAGACAATGAAGACAAAATATTTAATCTTGAAAATAAAGTCACCCAAACAGAGAAGATGGTAAGAAATCATGAACATATTCTCCAATAACTATGGGACATCATGAAAAGACCAAATTTAAGAATTATATTTTGGGATTGAGGAAGGCACAGAGATACAAACCAAAGGAATGAACAACCTCTTCAATGAAATAATATCAGAAAATTTCCCAAACCTGAAGAATGAAATGGAAAATCAAATACAAGAGGCTTACAGAACACCAAATGCACAGAATCACAACAGATCCACACCAAGGCACATTATAATGAAAATGCCGAACATTCAAAATAAAGATAGGATATTGAAGGCTGCGAGAGAAAAGCATCAGATTACATATAGGGGGAGACCAATATGGATAGCAGCTGACTTCTCAACCCAGACTCTAAAAGCTAGACGGGCCTGGACCAACATATTTCAAGCTCTGAAAGAACATGGTTGCCAACCAAGAATCCTATACCCAGCAAAACTAACCTTCAGATTTAAAGATGAAATAAAATCCTTCCATGATAAACGAAAGTTAAAAGAATTTACAAATAGAAAGCCTGCACTACAGAATGTTCTCAACAAAATATTCCATGAGGAGGAAAGGAAAAACAACAATGTAGGTCAGCAAAGGGAGGAACTACCTTAGAGAAAAACCACTCAAAGGAGAAACCAAGCCAACATAAAAACCAAAAATAAGCCAAATGACTGGGAATACAAATCATTTCTCAATAATAACCCTAAACATTAATGGCCTAAACTCATCAATCAAAAGACATAGACTGGCAGAATGGATTAAAAAGAAAGACCCAACAATATGCTGCCTGCAAGAGACTCATCTCATAGAAAAAAACATCCACAGACTAAAGGTGAAAGAATGGGAAAAAACCTACCATGCACATGGACTCAGTAAAAAAGTGGGGGTTTCCATCCTTATATCAGATAAAGTGGACTTCAAGCCAAAGTTAGTCAGAAGGGATAAAGAAGGACATTTCATACTGCTTAAGGGAACCATAAATCAGGAAGACATAATGATACTAAATATTTATGCCCCAAACAATGGTGTGTCCCTGTACATCAAACAAATCCTTCTCAATTTCAGGAATCACATAGACCACAAACAATAATTCTGGGCGACTTTAACGCACCGCTGTCACCACTAGATAGATCTTCCAAACAAAATCCAACCAAAGAAACCATAGAACTCAATAACACAATCAATAACCTAGACTTAATAGACATATATAGAATATTCCATTCATCAACGAGTGGATACACTTTCTTCTCAGCAGCAAATGGAACCTTCTCGAAAATAGATCATGTGTCATGCCACAAAGCAGCCCTTAGGAAATGCAAAAAAATAGAGATACTGCCTTGTGTTCTATCAGATCATAATGTGTTGGGACTAATGACACGTTAACTAACTCAGGCTGACTCCTTACACCCTGGCGAGTGAGCAAAATCAAGGCTCAAAGGTTGTTTCAAAGGTTCATGACGATAAACCGGACCACCGTCAGGGATTGGTTAACAACAGTTCCGCGAACGTGATCAGCTCGTGCTTGCCATATAGTCCAATGGGACTCTGGCCTGTGTGAACCCCCCTGCCTTGCTGACCTTTAAGCTGATTGGTTCCTGCCTAGCCCCCACCCTACATAAAAGCTGTGTGACTTCCTCAATAAATGAGTTCCTGCTGTGACTGGTCTCCCTGACGTGTCTGATTGTCCTCCGCCTGGAGGGCTGGGAGTGGGCGGTCATTCGGCCCTACCTATCCCGGTCTGACCTTGTTGGGGAGTATCCCCTTCCCTTGTTGCTGGTCGAGAAGAGCAGGGGGGCTTAAGATCCCAACAATAATGGACTGAGAGTAGAAATCAATGAAAAAATAAAAAAGGGAAATTACTTCAACACTTGGAGACTAAATAATATGCTATTGAATGAAACATGGATAACAAAACACATCAGGGAGGAGATTAAAAAATTCTTAGAGGTCAATGAGAACGATGATACAACATATCAAAATCTCTGAGACACTATGAAAGTGGTACTAAGAGGAAAATTCATTGCATGGAGCACATTCCAGAAAAGAATGAAAAGTCAACAACTAAATGACCTAACATTACAGCTCAAAGCCCTAGAAAAAGAAGAACAGAATAACAGTAAAAGTAGTAGAAGACAGGAAATAATTAAAATCAGAGCTGAAATCAATGAAATTGAAACAAAAGAAACTATTCAAAAAACTGACAAAACAAAAAGTTGGGTCTTTGAGAAAGTAAACAAAATAGACAAACCCTTAGCCACACTAACAAAGAGAAAAAGAGAGAAGACTCAAATTACTAAAATACATGATGCAAAAGGAAATATCACAACAGACACCATTGAGATACAGAACATAATGAGAAGTTACTTTGAAAATCTGTATTCCAACAAAATAGAAACTACCAAAGACATTGACAAATTTCTAGAGACACATGCTCCTCCCAAACTGAACCAGGAGGACATACACGATTTAAACAGATCAATATCAAGCAATGAAATAGAAGAAGCCATTAAAAATCAACCATCCAAGAAAAGCCCAGGACCAGATAGATTCTCAGCCGAGTTCTACAAGACCTTCAAAGAAGAACTCATTCTAATACTTCTCAAAGTATTCCAGGAAATAGAAAAGGAACTCATTCTATGAAGCTAATACCCTCATACCCAAACCTCATACACAGACACATCAAGGAAAGAAAATTTTAGAACAATATCCTTGATGAATATAGATGCAAAGATCCTTAACAAAATATTGGTAATCCGTATCCAAAAACATATTAAGAAAAGTGTGCACCACGATCAAATGGGGTTCATTCCTCGAATGCAAGGATGGGTCAACATTTGTAAATCAATAAACATAATCCATCATGCCAATAGACTTAAGGATAAGAATCATATGGTTATTTCAATTGACACAGAAAAAGAGTTCAACAAAATACAACACCCCTTCATGCTCAAAACACTAGAAAAAATAGGGATAGTAGGAACATACCTGAACATTGTAAAAGCTATTTATGCTAAGCCCATGGCCAACATCATTCTTAATGGAGAAAAACTGAAAGCATTCCCTTTAAAAATGGGAACAAGACAGGGATGTCCTCTTTCACCACTTCTATTCAACATTGTCCTCGAAACTCTAGCCAGAGCAATTAGACAGACCAAAGAAATTAAAGGGATACAAATAGGAAAAGAGGAACTTAAGCTGTCACTATTTGCGGATGACATGATTCTATATTTAGAGGATCCAAAAACCTCCTGCAGAAAACTTCCAGACCAGATCAATGAATTTAGCAAAATAGCAGGCTATAAAATCAACATGCATAAATCTACAGCATTTTTATACGCAAGTGACGAAACAGCTGAAAGGGAAATGAGGAAAACAACTGCATTTGCAATAGCCTCAAAAAAATAAAATACTTGGGCATCAATCTAACCAAAGAGGTAAAAGATCTCTACAATGAAAACTTCAAAACATTGAAGAAAGAAATTAAGGAAGACCTTAGAAGATGGAAAGATCTCCCATGTTCTTGGATAGGCAGAATTAATATTGTCAAAATGGTCATACTACCAAAAGTGCTATACAGATTCAATGCAATTCCAATTAAAATCCCAATGATGTACCTCACAGAAATAGAGCAAGGAGTCATGAAATTCATCTGGAAGAATAAGAAACCCAGAATAGCTAAAGCAATCCTTAGCAGGAAGAATGAAACAGGGGTATTGCAATACCAGAACTGCAACTATACTACAAAGCAATAGTAACAAAAACAGCATGGTATTGGCACCAAAATAGACAGGTAGATCAATGGTACAGAATAGAGGACACGGACACAAACCCAAATAAATACAATTTGCTCATACTAGGCAAAGGTGCCAAAAATATGCAATGGAGAAAAGATAGCCTCTTCAACAAATGGTGCTGGGAAAACTGGAAATCCATATGCAACAGAATGAAACTAAACCCCTATCTCTCATCCTGCACAAAACTCAACTCACAATGGATCAAGGACCTTGAAATCAGACCAGAGACCCTGCATCTTATAAAAGAAAATGTAGGTCCAAATCTTCACCTTGTTGGCTTAGGATCAGATTTCCTTAACGGGACTCCCATAGCACAAGAAATAAAAGCAAGAATCAGTAACTGGGATAGATTCAAACTAAATAGCTTTCTCTCTGCAAAGGAAACTATCAGCAATACAAAGAGAGAGCCTACAGAGTGGGAGAATATCTTTGCTACTCATACTTCAGATAGAACACTAATTTCCAGAATGTATAAAGAACTCAAAAAACTCTACACAAAGAATACAAATAACCCAATCAACAAATGGGCTAAGTAAATGAACAGACACTTCACAGAAGAAGATCTACAAGCAATCAACAATCATATGAAAAAATGTTCACCATCTTTAGTAATAAGAGAAATGCAAATCAAAACTACCCTAAGATTCCATCTCACCCCAATTAGAATGGTGATTATCAAGAATACAAGGAACAATAGGTGTTGGAGAGGATGTGGGGAAAAAGGTACACTCATACATTGTTGGTGGGACTGCAAATTAGTGCAGTACCTCTGGAAAGCAGTGTGGAGATTCCTTAGAAAACTTGGAATGGACCTACCATTTGACCCAGCTATCCCACTCCTCAGCCTATACCCAAAGGACTTAAAATTAGCATACTACAGAGATACAGCCACATCAATGTTCACAGCTGCTCAATTCACAATAGCCAGACTATGGAACCAACCTAGATGCCCTTCAATTGATGAATGGATAAAGAAGCTGTGGTATATATATACAATGGAATATTACTCAGCCATAAAGAATGATAAAGTTATGGCATTTGCAGGCAAATGGATGAAATTGGAGAATATCATGTTAAGTGAGATAAGTCAATCTCTAAAATCCAAAAGTTGAATGATCTCACTGATGACACGTAATGGGGGGTGGGAGGGGGCCAAGAATGGAGGAAGGAGGAACTGTATAGAGGGAAAAGAGAGGTGGGAGGGGTGGGGGGGAAGGAAAAAAATAATGGAATGATTCAAACATCATTACTCTATGTAAATGTATGAATATGCAAATGGTATACTGTTACTCCATGTACAAACAGAAACAACATGTATCCCATTTGTTTACAATAAAAATAAATTTAAAAAAAGAGGTTCAATTCAAGAAAAAAAAATGGCAGTCTCTGGGAGGAAGCCAAAGCACTGATCCTTCCCCAAATAAATCCTTTCCCAGTGACAATACAATGGGACCCCGAAGGGATAGAGATAAGCACTGAATGCTGTTCCCAGACCCTCCATTCTTCCCCAAGTAAAAATATTGCCCAGTAAAATTAAAAAAAAAAAATTTCAAATTCTCACAAACCTGTTTCCTGAGTGCCCAAACTGACACGCTCTGTCAATAATTAAGTCACTTCTCAGTGTAACATATATAAGCACAGATTCCTCCTTTGGCCAGGGGCTCATTTTCCATCAGGAAAGTGGGTCTGCCAGATGCATGATTCTACCACTGAATAAAGACTTTGCTGAAGTTTGCACCTGGCTCTGTCATTTTGTGCTAACAATAGAGAAGGTAATACCATGAAAAAACTGTTTTATCAGGATGCTGCAAAGATAAAAACAAAAAATAAATATACAAATGATGTGTTCTAATTGTTAAATTTGATTCTCACTGGTGTATGTTAGCAATTCTTAAAATACTTTCTTTATATGTTAATACTGAACACATAGATGATGAGATATAGGTTTCTCCCTGTCATGAAACAGGGAGGGAGAAAGCTGGAATTAACCTTTCATTGTTTTATCAGTCTGGAACATAAAAATATGAGTTTATCATGTTTTTAGTACCAGGGATTGAACCCAGGGGCTTTTAATCACCAAGCCACATTCCCAGCCTTTTTTATGTTTTATTTTGAGTCATTGAATAGCTTAGGGCCTTGCCAAGTTGCTAAAAGACTAGCTTTGAACTTGCAATCCTCCTGTGTCTCAACCTCTGGAGCCACTTGGGATTACAGGTGTGTATCAGCATGCCTGGTGTAAGTTTACTTCTAAAATATATGTATAGAAAAAGTGATGTTGAAATAAATTTACATGAGTAGAAATGACATAGTATACATTTTGTAGATTGATTCTGAGAAGAGCTAAATATAGTGATACTCCAGTAGGAAGGAGCTACTCCTAGTGTGCAGATATGAATTTCAAAATCCCAGTCTCTGATAGAAGGAAATGGTGCTCCTTGGAGAACTGGCTGATTTATAGGGTTGGGCCAGAGAAAATGAAAGATGATCCTGGAATATCTTGTGATGCCAGAAGTTAAGAAAGTGCATAAAAGGGGGATTGAGAATTGAGGCACATCAAATACTGAAAAGACACAAGAATCAGACTAAAAGAGCTCCTAAAGCCATCAACTGGTGTGACAAAACAAATAACCAGTAAGTAGTATAATAACTCAAAGATTATAATAGTTACCTGACAGATAGGTAGATAAATAGATATAGTCACTGGGGAAGAAGTATCAATACTTCAATTCAGAAAAATTTCAATTTAAAAAACAAGGGAAAATCGAGAGGCAGAGTGGAGGTATGGGTAAGGGAAAGCAATGCAGAATGAATTCTTTAAAAATCATGTTATATAAATATATAAATATACCATAGGGAAATTCACCTTTGTGTATAAGTAAAAAGAAGCAGTCAAATATAAATAGATACACAAGCAATTAATAAATTTATTTATTTAAATAAATATCTAAGCAGATAAGTAAATATCCTAGTAGAGAAAGGAGAATGGGATAATTGAGGGAGGACAGGAAGGAAAAGGGGGAGGGAAAAGTGGGGAATCATGAACTGAAATCGAATTCCATGTATGTACAAGTTCACTGGGATGAACCCAACTAATCCCATTTTTTTAAAAAAAGAAGGAAATAGAAAATCACTATGGGAACACCGCAACTGCATCAAGGAGAATCCCGCCAAATCCTGTAAAAGGGCTAAGTCAAATTCTAGGCAGAATTAGGACATTTGCTCTTAAATTACAGCCAATTCTTATTATTCATAGTAATGCTCTATAATATTACCATAAAAATCAACTGAGGGAATACTGACCCATTGCTAGGGCAGGAATAGGATTTGATTCCTGCACCCCGGATTGCATCTCATAAACCAATCAATACATGATCTTGTTTTATATGTTTCTGTTTAAAGACACCTTGTTTAATATATATTGCATTGAATTATTAACATTGAACTCACAGATAATAGTGCTACAACTCATGCCTGAATGAAACTTATCAAACATGCTATTTTCTTTATAAGGCACATCACAGATGTAAAGTACTTAGGAACACTGGATAATACTTCAGCACTATATTCATGGATCATTTCAAGGAATGAGATCAGAAAGATTGGGAGAAAGAAAGAAGAAAAATGGGGAAAATGTGGCACTAAATAGATTGCAAAAATTAACCTTGTTTACAACATGAGACCTGAAACAGGAAGACAGTGTTAGCTTGTTTGATTTCAGCTGGGAACATAAGTGATAAGCAATATTTTCCTTTTCTGTTAAGGCTCATGAATGACTGCAAAATACCCACCCAAATATTGACTTTGAAGTTTCAAATAGGTTTCAGTGAGCAGGCTAATTCACAAATATGAAATCTGTGAATAATGAAACTTAGTTGAATATTTTCTCCAAAACTACTTAGAAAATGCAAAAGGAAAAATAGAAAGTTTATATTGTGTCCAAGCATATACTATCTTAGGTCAAATTCATGTTTAACATTACCAGTTATGCATATGAACATCATGAACCCCTGATATGAAGGACTAAAAAGTGCACATCCTGTCGGCAGTATCCTACCTCAATAATTGCATAATTCCAATATAATCATACCAATATATCAGACAAACTTGAAATTGAATGATATTTTAGAAAATAAATGACCATCACTCTTCAGAAGTATCAAGATTGTGAAAAACAATGAAAGACTAGAATGTCACAGGTTGAAGTATTGAAGCAGACCATGGACACATAATAATTAAGTGCATTATGGGGTCCTGGATTGGATTGTGATTCAAACTGAAGGGTTATGGAAAACAATATTCTATAACACAGCTCCCCAAGAAAAATGGAGGGATGGTGTGGCTCCGGAGATGGGAGGGGAAATTGACCAAACATTAAACCTCTCCCAGTGCATTTCTGATAATAATGGGCCCTAAAGGAAAGGGGTGGATATGGAATGCCAGGCCATAAACCTTCCCTTCATCCCATAGCAAATTAGTCCTAAATGACAATAGGCAAGATTCAAGTTCTCATTCCTCAGGGTCTGGTTTTAACCTGTACAACTAGTCCCTGAGGTCAAAACTAAAACTGCCAGTGCTCAGTTTCCAATGATTACATCATCCTCATTGTACACTATAAAACCCAAATCCCCTCTGTAACTGAAGGCCATTTTCCCTATCTGGAAAATGGGCCTCAATGGTGCCCAAGTCTAGGAAGGAATAAAGGCTTCTTTGAATCCGTGGAGGTCTGCTTCCCGTTCTTTTGTGCTTACACAAACAAACAACAATAGAAAACTAGTGAAATCCAATTAAGGTCAGTAAATTAGTTGATAATATTTTACCAATATTAATTCATTGTTTTGATCATTATACTATTGTTAAAAAAATGTTAACAGAAAATGGTAGACAAGCTATTATTTTCCCAATTTTTCTACTATTATGAAATTATCTCAAATTGTTCACATAAAGACTCATAAGACTTCAGGGGACAAACTTCACTCTGAATCATTGAGGCAAATAATGTCAGTATAATGTTGAGAGTATTTGATAAATTTCATTATTTTTACCATTCTTTCATGAATCTTTAAATAGTTTTATATATATGTGTGATATCACATGCATATATGTGTATACGCACATATAATATAAGCAGTATGTAGCCCTGGTTTGTTTTTGTTTTTGTTTTTTTTATAAGACTTATTTTTTTAGAGTAGGTTTAGTGTCACAGCAAAATTGAAAGTTTTCCCTACATCTCCTGCCCAGCCTCCCACATTATCAACCACTACTGGCAGACTATGCATTTATTACAATTGTTGAACCTATATTTGAGTGTTGTTTTTTTTTTTTTTTTTTTTTTGCGGTGCTGGGGATCGAACCCAGGGTCTTGTGCTTGCACGGCAAGCACTCTACCAACTGAGCTATCTCCCCAGCCCGAACCTATATTTGAATAAGAATAGCAATTGTCCCTCTTATTCAAATGCAGGAACCACACCTGGAGGTAACTGGTAGACATATTAATGAACACAATCAAGGCCTATTTCAAATGTAAAAGACCTTGAGGCTCACCTGGGGGAACACTTTCAGCCAAGGACTCCTGTCCCAGAGGTGGAAAAGTGAAGGTGGGGATGAACCCCATGGAAGTAATGAGAAGAAATGTGGAAAGGAAGATGATAGCCTTAATACTTTTTCAACACCTATTTTATGTAGATTTTGCTCCATGCTCTATCCAGAATGATATATAAACTCCTAAGCTGGCACACCAAAAAGAGTTTTTCTGCTATTGGACCCCTCCCACATGGCAGGAGTTCTATCTCTTCTGGCTTAAATAAATCCTTCTCCTTCTGTGATTGTCCATGGATTTTATTCTTCAAAATTTGGGAGACAAGAACCCAGAAGGAAATCGGTTCTTTCAGAAGCAGAGAATCTAGTTTCATTTCAAAACTGTGTTTTCACATTGACACTTCATATTCATACAAAGGCCATAGTTTACACTAGGGCTTACCCTTGGTATTGTACATTTTATGGATTTAGAAAAAAATGTTATAATAATATGTATCCATGGTAATACTGTAACAGAGTATTATCACTGCTCTAAAAATCCTCTGTCCTCCACCTATTTGACCCTTACACTCCCAACTTCTAGAAGCCACTGATTTCTACTGTGCCCATAATTTTGCCTTTCCCACAATTCCATATAGTTGAAATCATAGAGAATTTCAGATTGGCTTTTCTCGCTAATTAATATGCATTTATGAGTCCTCCATATCTTCTCATAGCCTGATAGCTCATTTCTTTTTAGCACTTACAAATATTCCATTATTTGAAAGTTCATTTATCTTGGCTGCTTTGAAGTTCTGGCAATTATTAATAAAGCTCCTAATAGCATTAATGTGCAGAATTTTTATGCTTTTTTATGCTTTTATTAGCACGTTATAGTTATACATATTGGGAGGATATACATTTTTGACTTTTGCATAAATTCCACAGAGCCTGATTGTTGGAGCATATGGTATTAATATATTTAGCTTTGTAAAAAATTATCAAACTGTTTTCCAAAGTGACCATACAATTTTGCATTCCCACCAGCAATGACCAGGAGTTTTTGCTTCTCATCATTTCTCCCATTTGGAGTACTCCAGATTTTGGTCATTTTAATCAATGTGTAGTTGTATCCTATTGTTATTTGAATTAGGATCTCCCTGATAACTTGATATGGAACATCTTTTTATATGCTTATTTTCTGTCTATATAGCTTCCTTGATGAAGTTTCTGCTAAGATCTTTGGCTCATTTTTTAATCATGTCATGGAGTTTCTTTTGTTCAGTTTTAAGAGTTCTTTGAATATTTTGGATAACAGTCCTTATCATGTGCTTTTTGCAAATATTTTCTCCTGGTCTGTGGTTTTTCTTCTCATTGTCTTGACATCATCTCTCTCAGGGCAGAAGTTTAATTTTAATAAAATCTAGCTTATTGATTATTTCATTTATGGATCATGCCTTTCTTGTTGTATTGAAAATCTCATTGTCATACCACTAAGTTATTTGATGAAAATATAGGAACAAATAGTTATTTCTGTACCATCATTGGAGTTTGCTGAATTCAAAATAAGCAAATAGTACATCAGTAACCCACATCCTGGCGATACCATAGTCTCCATTGATCATGGCGGTATTTGATCAGAGTGTCCATCGGTGGATGAATGCCAGCATCAAAAGTACAGTACTTTTCTGAGATAATCTGTTTGAGGTGACACTCAATCTGTTTGATTTTATGTTATCTTAATAGTCACCAGTTTCCCAGTCAAAAATGAGTCTCTTTATGACTGACTTTGATTCATTGCTAACAATGTTTATAATTGAACTTGTTTATCACTTTGTGCTTCAAATCAGCAATGGTATATAGTATAACATATGACACACATATTTTCTCCCAATCATATACATTTTATCACTTAAGATATAATGAAATAATTTTTCACCATTAAATCATGAATTTTATATTGCATGTGCATAACCTCTAAAAAGAGCAAATTAGTTTTAGTCAAAATTATTTGTCTTCTCATCTCTATAACTAATTCAGCAATACTGCCAACTCATTATTATTTGCTTTAATCATAAGAATAATTATCAGTCTTCTGAAATTTCCTTTTTTTAGGTAATACAATATGTGAAACATAAAAAATAATTTTAATGTTGTAAGTATTTGTAGGTTACAAATTTAGCAGCATTACTAAAATTACAAATCCATTAGAGATTATCAATTTATCGAAATTACTTTTAAAAAAAAGTATAGCATGATAAATTACAATTACACTATCAACATTCTACCTCAAAAGATATCAACCAGCTCTGTTAAAAAAAAAAAAAAAAGCATTTTATCCTTATTTCTTTGGGGACTGTTCAGAAGGAACAGTTGGGTTTCCAAGATAGATAAGGAACCACAATTCTCATAAGTATCACATTGAACAGAAATGGAAATTACATCAGAACCCATAGTTTATTTTTTTTAAAAACCTTTGATTTCTGGAGTATTTATTTCTTCTGTGTAATAGGTTTGGGGCTTTATTTGAACCCTCAAAATTGCTACCAGTAATCACTGTTCATTTCTTTTATATATCCAAGATGAAAATCAAAGGTTATTTGTAAAAGAAAGGGGAAAATTCTCATTCTTGTAAAAGTCAGAAGGTATAAGGATTGATAGCATTTTCTTACATCATACTAAATTAAAATTTCTCAAAGTTTACTGTGTATACCAATCAACTACAAAGTTTGCTAGAAAGAGAGTCTATTGAGCCTGCCTCCTAAGATTCTGATTCACTCAGTCTGGCTAGGGCCCAGGAAGCTACCTTTTTAAACTAGCAGCTTTAATTAGCAACTAGGGGATTCATAATAAAATGGGGAAATACTGAAAAATAACATATTTGTGACAGGTACTTAGATATGGTACAAATTACAAGTTTTGACTATCTATCTGTAACAGCAAGGATTTCAAAAAGAATAGAATGACATCTTCATAGTACTGAAGGACTATTGGTTCATTATTTTTTTTCTTTTTAATAGGACATGTAGTAGTCAAAGACATGTTTCTAAACCATTAACAGAACCAAGAAAAGAAAGAAAAATTTTCCCCTTCTGTAATGCATCCAAGTTAAGATTCGAATAATGTCCCCAAATGTTAATTTTATTCCTTGATAAGTACAATCTTATCAAGTCCACAGTTAATAAATATATCACAGATAATTAATAAAAACTAATTTGTGAATACTTAATATATGCTAGTCTGTCTTCTAGGTGTTTGCCATGGATCATTCTATCTAATTATTAGAAAAGTCCCCATGAGTTAAGAGCTATACTTATTATCATTTCACACATAGAGAAATCTATATATCAAGATTTAATCTCTTGCCCAAGGTCACAAATATAGTAAGTTACAGTAAGCACATAATTTTTTAAAGATATCCATAAAAGAGTACGAGGTTTAAGTAAGATATCTATATAAGGCTTTATAATCATCCAATTTGTCTTTATAACTTCACATCTTGCATGAGTTATTGTTTTGTGAGATACCATACAGTGAATTAAAAGGAATAGTTTATTTAAACATCTCAATCCACTATATTATCTCTGTGATTAAATTGTACACACACTGCATTCTTGGTATGGACTTGTAAGATCTATTTGAGTCTAGACAAACTCCATTTTTATCAACATTTTACTTATTGTCTTGATCATTCATAGCAAAATAAGACTTCATGTGACTAACTTCAAGTCTATAAATTCCTTTTAGATTTATGAAAGAGTAACATGGTCACTTCCTATAATAAATCTGATTATATTTTACATGAAAATTTGTCTTTTCTTTTTTCATTATACTGCAATAATAGACTGTTTCTTTTTAAAATAAGTTTGGAACACAAAACAGCAAGAGCTGATTTCAGTAAATCATACATTTCAAAATGATCAGTTTTTAAAAATGCCATTTACAACTATTTCATCACCCAAAACAGACTTGACATTTAGGTAATCAAAGAAGGCAAAATATGGACAAGAAGTTTACTCATTATTTATACAATGCTTGCCTGTAATGTTTAAGTAAAAAGAAAGGACATGATGATGTTAAGACAAGTAAGTTAATTTAAGTAAAAATTCAATAGCATATTTATGCCTCTATTTGTTACACCTAAAAGGAAAACCTTAGTTCACCTCTGAATTTGCCAAAAGATTTCATTAGTTTTGATTATATTCTTGAATAGTAACAATGTTCTTGCTAACCTGTGAAATTACAATTCTATGTGAAAATCAAAGTTGTGAATAACTTCTAAGAAATAATAGAGATTTAAAATTAAAAATAATTTTGATACTTCATGAAATATATTTAGTTTCTTGCTAATAATAATTCCATCACATCCTTGTGGGTTTTGTTTTTGTATTCTTCTTTGCAACATTCTGAATAGGAGGGTACAGATGAGGATAATTTAATGCAATATAAGGTTAGGACAGATGTCAATAGATACTCATGTGTTTCAATAATGAATGAACAAGCAAGAAGATAATACTTCAGTCCTAAAATGGTATTTAAAAGACATTGAAATTGTAAATCAAAGAGACTAGTTGAAAGAAATAAAATACCTAGGTGGTAGTAGGATTTGTTTTCTAGGTAAAACATGCCTTTTCAAGCATGTCCTCCTAGCCATTTGAAACACTTCAGTCATTTCTGAACATAGATCTCAGTACATAGTATGTCCTGAATTAATAATAAATGGAGGAAAAAAATTCATAAGAGCTCTGCCTATGTGAGATCAATCTGACATCGGTAGGGTTCAGAGAAAACAAAAGACACTACTTGACAGACAGACACCATTTCTCTATAACAAGATACACTCTCCCCGAACCAGATACTCACACCAGGAACATGGGTTGCTGTCTTAAAGACTGCCATCATTCCAAGAAGGGGAATGGAACGAGGTTACTTGGCATTTCTGTGTGGCTTAACAGAATCACACACCAGGAGTGAAGGTATATTACAAAGAGAAAAGGTTGAGATCATATTCTCTGCTATGGTTTGGATATGTTTTCCCCAAAGGCCCATGTGATAAATGTTTGGTCCACAGTTCATGGCACCATTGGGAGGTGGTGGAGTCTTTGAGAAGTGTGACCTAGTGGGAGGAATTTAGGTCATTGCAGGTATCACCTCAAAAGGAATTGTATAACTCTGGTCTCTTCCTCTTCTACTCTCTCTTTGCTTCCTGACTGCCATGATGTGGATGGCTTCCTAAGTACCATATGCTCCCATAATAACCCCATTGGGACAAAAGCAATGAGTCAACTGACCATGGATTGAAATCTCCAAAACTATGAGACAAAGTAAACCTTTTCTCTTATTGCCTCATGTATTTGTGACAGAAACAGAAAGCTTACTAACGCAGATTCTTAGAAATTGAAAGGACATGAATAGGGAGAGAAACATGGAAAATTGACAGGGGAGGGGAGGGCTTACCAGAGAGATAAGGGAGGATTGAGCCTGGAAACCAAGGGTTTCAAAAATGATGAGAGATCAACTTTGTCAAATAAAGATGAAAAATGAATATTGATCATTAGATTTGGAAGTGTTTGGGTATTAGTCATTTTAAAATGAGCAGTCTCGGTAGCCTGAGGAGGAATACATTTAGATTAGCCAGGTTCAAAAGATAATGGCATAAGAATTGAGGACAATAAACAGAAACAACCTTTCAAGTTGTTTTCCTGAGAAAAGGAAGCAGATAAATGGGAGTTTCTGGCACATAAAGAAAGGCATGACTATTAACATTGAGAGCCATTATGCCATGAGTATATTGATAGAAATAAAACAAGTTTATTGTAGAGAAGAGAGAGAGGAGAACTTCTGGAGGACCCCGATATGGTTCCTTAGATGTGGGACACAGTAAACTAGTCAAGAGCTAGCCATAAGAGCACAGAGTTTTCCCAATATAACAGTGTTGGGGGGAAAGCAAGGCACATGGATACAAATAAAATTAGGCTAGCCGAGGTAGGCTAGCTGTAGTGAAAGTTCCAGACAATTTGACACTGATTTTGCCATATAATCTTAGTGAAATAAGAAGGAAGAATATCAACTGAGACTGAAAAAGGAAGGGAAAGTTTGATGTCATTAGTAGTGATCTGGCTTCAAACTATTGTGGGAAATTTTCTGTAGCAAATATTATTAAAGGAAAAATATTCTTCATTGAAAAATTCATCATTCACAATTAATTAATTTATCTATTGCCCTTTTACTCAATCTACCTGCTATGGTTTAGATAAGGGTGTCCCCCCTCTGAAAGTTCATATTAATATAAATTATTCATAGGTGAAATTATTGGATTACAAGAGGTATAACCTAATCAGTCCATCCTAGTTTGAATGGGCTGGTTGGATGATAATTATAGGCAGGTAGGGTATGGCTAGAGAATGTGGGTGACTGGGTTTAGGTCCTGGAAGGGTTCATCTTCCTATGGCCTCTTCCCTCCCTCTCTCTGCTTCCTGACCAGACCATGAGTTAAGCAACTTTCCTCTGCTTCACCCGTCCCCCATGATGTGCTGTCTCACCTGGGGCCCAGATCAATGAAGTTAGTCAGCTATGAACTGAGACCTTTGAAACCATGAGCCCCAAATAAACTTTTCCTCCTCTAAGTGGTTCTTGTTGGGTATTTTAGTCACAGCAACACAAAAGTTGACTACAACAGAAAAAATAAACTAAATATGTTTTGCATTGTGAGATTATCATGAGCTTTTGGGAACCAGGAGAAGAATATTACAATTTGGACATAAAATGCCCCATGAAAGTTCATGTGTGAGATAATGTAAGAATTTTTAGAGGTGAAAATGATTAGATTATGAGAGTTGCAACTTAACTAATGGATTAATCCACTTGGATGGATTAACTGGGCAGTAGTTATAGGCCAGTAGGATGAGGCTGGAAGAAGTAGGTCACTGGGGGTGTGCTTTGGGGTTATATATTTTTTTGTGTGTGTGGTACTGGGAATCGAACTCAGGGCCTTGTGCTTGCAAGGCAAGCACTCTACCAGCTGAGCTATATCCCCAGCCCCGGGGTTATATTTTGTTTCAGGTGAGTGGAGCTCTCTCTTTTTCCTAGCTGTCATGTCCTGATCTACTTTTCTCTGCTATGCCCTTCCACCATGATGTTCTGCCTCATGTCTGGCCCAGAGGTAGAGAGTCAAATGACTGACCATGGACTGAATCTCTGAAACCATGATCCAAAATAAACTTTTTCTCCTCAAAATTGTTCTTGTCAGGTCCTTTGGTCACAATGAAGCAAATTTGATGAAAACACTATCTATATATACATCTACCAATCTACTTAATCTAATTTCCTGATATCTTATAATTTTCCCAAGAAGATATTAACTTTGTCTCTTTATAATAAACACATGCAGTTTTGAAGAAAAGCAAATTGCATAAAATAAGAGAAAAGATAAATATGCCTTGAATTTCCTTTTATAAACTCAAGACCTTTATAACCTATATAAATGGGTTTACTTACTGGTTTCCTCACACATGCATACACACACACACACACACACACACAAACACAAATTCTACTGGTATAGGAAGTCAAATTACAGATACAGAGATTTTTCTCTGAAGTGGTAGGCATCTATGCAAATTTGTGTAACAAGCACTGTAGATTTTATTTTACAATAAAATCGGCTGCTTCACTGATTTGCTACAAAATTCATCTGCTTTATAATATAAATCATAATTACAAATATATGTGATTGGAACTTGAGTTCAGCTAGGTAGAAAATTGGTAATTAGATGTAATAGGAAGTAAAATCTTATGAAACATTTGAAACCCATGCTCAGACGCCATCAGCATTTAATAAATATTTATGGCAATTATATGGAGAATATGGTGTGCTTTATGTCAGGAAGCATCAGACATCATTAAATTTAGTATATGCTGAGTTCTTGAAGACATTTTCCAATACATAAATAGTGATATTTTATTTCAAAAACTTCTTACTTTTCCTGATAATATTTTTCTAATTGATTGTCATGATATAGGTTAACTAAAGTCAACATTATGAAACATAATGATTACCTCTTAGAAGGAAAAAAAGTTAAATTTCCCTTCTTCTAAATGCTTACCAGAATCCTGAAATTTGATATTTGATTATCAGAAATTACGTAAGTACAGATGATGCATAGTTATCCTTCAGAAATTGGGCATTAGAGACACTAAAATTATTATACAAATAGTCCCAGAATTATGGTGGTTTGACTTAGATTTTTCAACTTTAAAAGGGTGCAAAAGCAATATATAGTTAGTAAAAACTGTACTTCACATTTTGAATTTTGATATTTTCCTAGGCTAAGGCTATGCAGTGTGATTCTCTCATGATTCTCAGTGGCAGCAGCAAGACACAGCCTCCAGTCAGCCACATGATCAGGAGAGGAAACAACCAACATGCTACAGTACACTGTGTTGCTAATCTAAGATGTGCAGCAGGTTAGGAGAAATAATTGCATTTTCAACTTACATTATTGTCAATTTACAACACTTTTTTAGGATATAACCTCATCTTAAGTCAAGAAATATCTGTAGATCTTCAACTATTTGATTATTTTGCTCAACTTTTATATCCTTTATTATCAATATATTTGAGACAGTTCTAATTATATTAGAATTTGTTTTTATTGTAGCATACTATTCAATTTCTGAAAAATTTTTCCCTCATGGAGATTTGTTCATTACATGAATATAATGCATATATAATTCATAAATATATTTAAATTAAAGCAAAATATTTCATAATTGAATTATTTTTATAGAAATTAAGTATTATGTGAAAAATGTTAAATTTTAGTACATTAATAAGTAAAAATTTTAAATTAAGTGCCAGCTAATAGGCAATAATTAATTACAATAACTATAGTATAGTCTTGGAAACTGGCCTAGAATATATCATTATTGCTTATGGTAAAGTTACAAAACAACAAAAATAAACCCGAATATATTAGAGAAATGTAAAATATTTTTAGACATATCATATAATGAAATCGATTTTAAAATATTTGTCAAACATAAACCTCTTTCATATTTCCTTTAATTTCACAAACTATACATTTATTTGTGTGTCCTGGAATAATATGTTTCACACTCTAAGCTTCAATGACAAACTGTGTGTGTTTTCTGTCCATTGATTCAAATTTAGGATAGTGCCTACCCCTTTTTAGGTGTTCAGAAACATAATTTAAGTGAATGAATGTACATTTTTAAAGACTTTTTTACTTTGTGTTGGGAAAAAAATCCAAATTCCTAAAACGGGCAATATGTCATGGTACAGAATAGCATTCATCTCTAGTTTCTAATGACTAAATAGATAAATGAGCATTTATTCATTCATTCAGCAAAAATTTGTTGAGTGTTTACTATATGCATTCTAGTGTTCTCAGTACCAGAAGTAAACAGAAGCAAAGAGAGCTTTTATGAAAACTCTACTCTCTAAGAATATAATTTTTGTCATGGAAAATTAGATAATGAAAGGAATAATCAAAATATTTTTTATGTCAGATCGTGATCACTGATATGGACAAAAATGAAGTAAAGGAAAAGATGGACTTTGGCTGGGGATGAGATTTTTAATGTGAGAGAATGTTTTCCTAGAAACATAATGTTTGAGCAAATACCCTCACAAAGTAAGAGAATGAGCTAAATGCTTATCTAGGTGAGGAGAACTCCTGGAAGAGGAAGCAGAATAAAAAATTACAGCATCCCTGATGTCAATTGTTTAAGATATCTCATGTCAGGTGAGCAGGGAAGTGAGCCAGGGGTAAGCATAGTAAGAACTGAAGTCGAATGGGGTACCAGGGTTAACAGTATAGAATTTGGAGGTTTGAAATACACTCTGAATGACATGGAAAGTCATGGGAAGTGATGGAGTAAGAGAAAGACCTGGGTGGGTGAGTCAGGCCACCTGCATCTCGGAGCTAGGCAGCAGGCACCCAACCCACCTGCATTGTGGAGCTAGCCAGCGGGCAGCCAACCCACCCAACCACCAGGCCAAAGTCGGATGCCATCACTGAACCCTGCCTGACCCCGGCACTGAGGTCAGGTGCCATCACTGAGCGACCCTGCTTGACCCCTGCACAGAGGTTGAGAGCCATCACTGATCGGTTGCAGTCATGGAGCGAGCTGGCAGGTGAGTCAGGCCGTCTACATCCCGGAGCTAGGCAGTGGGCACCCAACCTGCCTGCATTGCGGAGCTAGCAGGTGGGCAGTCAACTTGCCCAACCACCAGGCTAAAGTCAGATGCCATCACTTAACGACCCCAACTGACCCGTGCACCAAGGTTGGGCATCATCACTGAGCCCACCCCACCTGACCACCACACCAGTCGGTCACCATCGTGGAGAAAGCCAGCAGATGAGCCAGGCTGCCTGCATTATGGAGCTAGTCGGAGAGTGAGTCAGCCCACCTGAGCCCCACACTAAGGTCGGGCACCATTGCTGAGCCTGCCTGCCTGCCCCCCCTACTGCTGAGGGACACTGCAATTGCCTCTGTGCTGACTAAGTGCATCCTCCTTGGGGCTCCCCAGCTTCTTTGGAGGCTGGTGCAGGTATTTTGAATTATTCCTGAGGGCATGGTCATCATCATTGGAAGGGAAGCTCCCTTCCTGAAACACCTACAAAAGACTAGAACACCTTTGACAGGACCCAGGAGTCAAGAAGAGGAGGTATTGAGAGATTCGAGACCAACTCAGAGCCACGGGTGAGTCTCTCCCACTGGGCAGGCTCCCTGGATGGGGCAGTAGTCCCAAAACGCAGGGAACTTCATGGAGTAGAGTGGCCCAGTGAGACTACCCCACTAGAACCGTGAACCCAGTCAACCAGGAGCATTGCAGAGGAGGACTGCACAGCGAGAGGCTTCGATGTAGAGTGAGGGTCACAGGCCCAGGCAGTAGCTCAGGTCCCCAGAAAACATAGCAGAGGAGGGCCGCTCAGCCAGGGAGTCCCTCAAAGGGTCAGGCTCCCCAGCCCAGGTGGTAGGTCAGGACCCCTGGGAACGTCACAGAGGAGGGCTGCAAGTCCAAGTAGTAGTTCTGGACCAAAGGGAACTTCTCAGAGGAGAGCTGCCCAGTGAAACTTCCCCACTGGGTGAGTCTTCCCCACTGGACAAAACTTTCCCACCAAGGCAGTAGAACCAGAGAAATAACCCCAGATCAGACATGCCCCAGTCTGCAGTCTAGTCCCCCTTTGGCTGACCATAAGTCAACAAGTGGAGGCACCTATGCCCACTAGCAGGGAATATACCCCACCTGAATGCCACCAACCTTAGAGGGGCAGCTTCCTTGTGGAGCTCTGCATTATCAAGTTCCTCCAAGACTTCAGGCTACTGAAGACTAGGAGGAAAGTTATTGGAAATCTACAGGGACACTATAAGTCAATAGAGGAAATCTGCAATATCTCAGAGTTTCACTACTAGAGGGGTAGATACCTGAGCAATATGAGAAAACAAGGGAAGAAAATGTCCCAAACAAACCTAGATGCTATAGCAATAAAATCCAATGACAGCACGGCAGAAGAAATGTCAGAAAGGGAGTTCACAATGTACATAATTAAAATGATCAGATAAGCAAATGATGAGATGAAAGAACAAATGCAGGCTTTGAATGATCTCACCACTCAACAGTTAAAAGAGCAAATGCAGGAAGCAAAAGATCATTTCAATAAAGAGTTAGAGATACTGAAAAAAAAAACAGACAGAAATCCTTGAAATGAAGGAAACAATAAATCAAATTAAGAACTCCATAGAAAGCATAACCAATAGGAGAGAACACCTGGAAGACAGAACCTCAGACATTGAAGACAAAATATTTAATCTTGAAAACAAAGTTGACCAAACAGAGAAGATGGTAAGAAATCATGAACAGAATCTACAAGAATTATGGGATATCATGAAAAGGTCAAATCTAAGAATTACTGGGATAGAGGAAGGCACGGAGAGACAAACCAAAGGAATGAACAATCTATTCAATGAAATAATATCAGAAAATTTCCCACATCTGAAGAACGAAATGGAAAATCAAATACAAGAGGCTTATAGGACTCCAAATATACAAAATTACAACAGACCCACACCTAGGCACATTATAATGAAAATACCTAACATACAAAATAAAGACAGAATTTTAAAGGTTGTGAGAGAAAAAAATCAAATTACATTGAGGGGGAAACCAATACGGATATCAGCAGATTTTTCAATCTAGACCCTAAGAGCTAGAAGGGCCTGGAACAACATTTTTCAAGCTCTGAAAGAAAACAGATGCCAACCAAGAATCTTATACCCAGCCAAACTTACCTTCAGATTTGATGATGAAATAAAATCCTTCCATGATAAAAATAAGCTAAAAGAATTTACAAAAAGAAAGCCGGTGCTACACAACATTCTCAGCAAAATATTCCATGAGGAAGAGATGAAAAACAATGATGTAAATCAGCAAAGGGAGGAAACACCCTAAAGGAATAACCAAATAAAGGAGAAACCAAGACGTGTCAAAAAAAAAAAAAAATCAGCCGAATTACCCAGGAATACAAATCATATCTCAATAATAACCCTGAATGTTAATGGCCTGAACTCATCAAAGAAAAGACATAGACTGGCAGATTGGATTAAAAAGAAAGATTCAACAATTTGCTGCCTCCAAAAGACCCATCTCATAGAAAGAGATACCCATAGACTAAAGGTGAAAGGATGGGAAAAAACATACCATGCACATGGACACAGCAAAAAAGCTGGAGTAACCATCCCCATATCAGATAATGTGGAATTCAAGCCAAAGAAGTCAGAAGGGTTAAAGAAAGACATTTCATACTGCTTAAGGGAAGCATAAATCAGCAAGACATAACAATCATAAATATCTATGCCCCCAAAAGTGGCTCATCCATGTACGTCAAACAAATCCTTCTCAATTCCAGAAAACAAATAGACCACAACACAATAATACTAGGTGATTTTAACCCACCTCTCTCACCACTGGACAGATCCTCAAAACAAAAATCGAACAAAGAAATCATATATCTCAATAACACAATCAATAATTTAGACTTAACAGACATTTATAGAATATACCATCCAACAAAGAGTGGACACACTTACTTCTCAGCAACACATGGATCCTTCTCTAAAATAGACCATATTTTATGCCACAAAGCTAATGTTAGCAAATACAAGAAGTTAGAAATACTACCTTGTATTCTATCAAATAATAATGGATTGAAATTAGAAATAAATGACAGAATAAAAAACAGAAACTACTCCAACACCTGGAGATTAAATAATACACTATTGTATGATGAATGGATAACAGAAGACTTCAGGAGGGAACTTAAAAAATTCTTAGAGGTAAATGAGAACAAAGAAACAACATATCAAAATCTCTGGGACACTATGAGAGCAGTACTTAGAGGAAAATTTATTTCATGGAGCGCATTCAAAAAAAGAAGAAAAAATCAACAAATAAATGACTTAATATTGCAGCTCAAAGTCCTAGAAAAAGAAGAACAGAGCAACACCAAAAGTAGTAGAAGACAGAAAATAGTTAAAATTAGAGTTGAAATCAATGAAATTGAAACAAAAGAACAATCGAAAATTTGTATTTTATTGGCAAAATAAATAGTTGGTTCTTTGAAAAAATAAACAAAATTGATAAACTCTTAGCCACACTAACAAAGAGAAGGAGAGAGAAAACCCAAATTACTAAAATTCGGAAAGAACAAGGAAATATCACGAGAGAAACGAGTGAAATACAAAACATAATTAGAAGCTATTTTGAAAATCTATACTCCAACAAAACAGAAAACCTCGAAGACATCAACAAGTTTCTAGAGACATATGAATTACCTAAACTGAACAAGGAGGACATACACAATTGAAATAGATCAATTTCAAATAATGAAATAGAAGAAGTCATCAAAAGCCTACCAACAAAGTAAAGTCCGGGACCTGATGGGTTCTCAGCCAAGTTCTACAAAACCTTTAAAGAAGAGCTCATTCCAATACTTCTCAAAGTATTCCATGAAACAGAAGAGGAGGGAACCCTCCCAAACTCATTCTATGAAGCCAATATCACCCTGATACCTTAACCAGACAGAGACACATCAAGGAAAGGAAATTTCAGACCAATATCCTTAATGAACATCGATGCAAAAATTCCCAACAAAATTTTAGCAAATCACATACAAAAATATATTAAAAAGATAGTGCACCATGATCAAGTAGGTTCTATCCCAGGGAAGCAAGGTTGGTTCAACATCAGGAAATCAATAAATGTAATTCACCATATCAATAGACTTAAAGTCAAGAATCACATGATTATTTCAATAGATGCAGAAAAAGCATTTGATAAAATACAGCATCCCTCCATGCTCAAAACACTAGAAAAAATAGGGATAGTGGGAACATTCCTTAACATTGTAAAGGCCATCTATGCTAAGCCCATGACCAATATCATTCTAAATGGTGAAAAACTGAAAGCATTCCCCCTAAAGACTGGAACAAGGCAGGGATGCCCTCTTTCACCACTTCTTTTCAACATTGTCCTTGAAACTCTTGCCAGAGCAATTAGACAGACCAAAGAAATTAAAGGGATATGAATAGGAAAAGAAGAACTCAAACTAACCCATTTGCTGATGACATGATTATATATTTAGAGGAACCAGAAAATTCCACCAGAAATCTTTTAGAACTCATAAGTGAATTCAGTAAAGTAGCAGGATATAAGATCAATGCTCATAAATCTAATGCATTTTTATACATAAGTGATTAATCTTCAGAAAGAGAAATTAGGAAAACTACCCCATTCACAATAGCTTCGAAAAAAATAAAATACTTGGGAATCAATCTACAAAAGAGGTGAAAGACCTTTACAATGAGAACTATAGAACACTAAAGAAAGAAATTAAAGAAAACCTTAGAAGATGGAAAGATCTTCCATGTTCTTGGATAGGCAGAATTAATATTGTCAAAATAGCCCTACTACCAAAAGTGCTATACAGATTCAATGCAATTTCAATTAAAATCCCAATGATGTACCTTACAGAAATAGAGGAAGCAATCATGAAATTCATCTGGACGAATAAGAAACGCAGAATAGCTAAAACAATCCTTAGCAGGAAGAGTGAAACAGGGGGCATTGCAATACCAGAACTGCAACTATACTACAAAACAATAGTAACAAAAATAGCATGGTATTGGTACCAAAATAGACAGGTAGACCAATGGTACATAATAGAGGACATGGACACAAACCCAAATAAATATAATTTTCTCATACTAGACAAAGGTGCCAAAAATATGCAATGGAGAAAAGATAGCCTCTTCAACAAATGGTGCTGGGAAAACTGGAAATCCATATGCAACAGAATGAAATTAAACCCCTATCTCTCACCCTGCACAAAACTCAACTCAAAATGGATCAAGGACCTCAGAATTTGACCAGAGACCCTTCATCTCTAGAAGAAAAAGTAGGTCCAAATCTTCAACATGTCAGCGTAGGATCAGACTTCCTTAACAGGATTCCCATAGCACGAGAAATAAAAACAAGAATCCATAACTGGGATATATTCAAAGTATAAAGCTTTCTCTCAGCAAAGGAAACTATCAATGAGAAGAAAGAACCTACAGAGTGGGAGAATATGTTTGTCGCTCATACTTCAGATAGAGCACTAATTTTCAGAATGTATAAAGAACTCAAAAACTCTACACCAAGAATACAAATAATCCAATCCACAAATTGGCTAAGGATATGAATAGATGCTTCACAGAAGAAGATCTACAAGCAATCAACAATCATATGAAAAAAATGTTCACCATCTTTAGTAATAAGAGAAATGCAAATCAAAACTACCCTAAGATTCCATCTCACTCCAATTAGAATGACAATCATCAAGAATACATACAACAATAGGAGTTGGTGAGGATGTGGGGAAAAAGGTACACTCATACATTGCTGGTGGGACTGCAAATTAGTGCAGCCACTCTGGAAAGCAGTGTGGAGATTCCTTAGAGAACTTGAAATGGACCTATCATTTGACCCAGCTATCCCACTCCTCTGTTTATACCCAAAGGACTTAAAATCAGCATACCACAGTGATGCAGTCACATCAATGTTCATAGCTGCTCAATTCACAATAGCCAGATTGTGGAACCAACCTAGATGTCCTTCAAATTGATGAATGGATAAAGAAACTGTTGTATATATATATATATATATATATATATATATACAATGGAATATTACTCAGCCATAAAGAACAATAAAATGATGGCATTCGCAGGCAGGTGGATGAAATTGGAGAATATCATGCTAAGTGAGATAAGCCGATCTCAAAAAACCAAAGGAAGAATGATCTCGCTGATAAGCGGATGATGACACATAATGGGGGGGGAGGGGGCAAGAATGGAGGAAGGAGGGACTGTATAGAGGAAAAAGAGGGGTGGGATGGGTGGAGGGGAAGAAAAAAAATTAACAGAATGAATCAAAAACTATTACCCTAGGTAAATGTATGATTACACAAATGGTATGCCTCTACTTCATGTATAAACAGAGAAACAAGATATATCCCATTTGTTTAGAATAAAGATAAATTTAAAAAGAGAGAGAGAAAGCCCTCTTTGGACTTGAGTTTTAAAAATTTCCCTGTAGTTTTTGGTAGAATACAGTTTGGGACATGTTCAATTTGTGATTACTTTAGATATCAGTCCAAAAGGAAATAATACCATATTTTTGGTATGTTTTATATTATTTTATTTATTTATTGAATTGAAAGGGAACATTGTTCTTTACCATCTACATCATATTTAGAAGTGTATATACATTGTAGAATGGCTAATTCCAGCTAATTAGCAAATATATCATCCCACATAGTCCTCATTTTCACCTTACAGTTAGAAGGGTAATTATTCAAAAGATAAAATATTAAGATGTGTTAGAAAGAATGCAGAGGAAAGTAACCCCCTACACACTATTGATGTATATGTAAGTTAGTACAGTCATTTTGGAAAATAGAATGGAAATTCCAGAAAAAATAAAAGTAGAAATGTATGATCCAACAATCCCAATATTGGGTATATATCCCAAAGAAATAAAAACAGTATTTCAAAGAGCTATAGACCATTGAATTTTTAGTCTCAAACTTTTGAGATCTATATAGGCTGAAAAATGAATTTTGAGTGACTATCATGTATTTGAAACCATGAGACTTGATAAGATTTATCTAAACTATGAGTATAGATAAAGAAAATAAGATCCAAAGACTGAGTTCTGGGATATTTCAACATTTAGAGGATTTAAGAACGGAGATAGAGGCAGAAAAAAAAAAGTAATGTAAGAAGGAAACAAGCATAAGATTATGTCTTAGAAGCAAATGAAAACTATTTCAGAGTTGAGGAGGTGATCATCTGTGAAATGAGGTAAGATGAAAAGTATGATTCCATAATTAAATCTGGCAATGTAGAAATCATAGTGACCTTGATAAGAGTTGCTTTGGTGAAATGCAGTGATAAATCTTGATTTAGACTCAAAAAGAGATGAGAGGTGAGAAATTGGAGCACTTAATTATTGATGACTCTGCTACTTATTTGAGGGAGTTGGGAAAATAAGAACTGTTTGAGGGAGTTGAGAAATTAGGAGTTAACTGCTTTTTTACAGTGTTAGGGATTGAACTCAGGACATCATACAGAAGTTTCTTGAAAGGGATGATGTGGGCATAAGAGTTTCTTTTAAGAGTTGAGAAAAATATGTTTTATATGAAAGAATGTTTCAGAAAGATTGCAAATGAATGACACTAGTTATAAAGGAGAATTGCTAGAGCAAATAAGATGATATCTAGTAGAGAGGTAGAAATAATAACCTAAACAAAGTTTAGACAGTTCCTTTAAAATAAAAGGATATCAGAGTTATGTGGTCATGTTATCACAGGTGCATGAATCTGAGTCTTTGTATGGTAAGATGTTTGGAATTTGTTTGCCTGTATATTTGCAATAAATTAAAACTATAGGTCATTGAAGAAAATTGAAGATGTGAAGGAGAGTGTACACAGAGAACAAATATAAAATTGGTCAGAGTGAGAGAGCTAAGGAAAGTAGGATGACTACAAGGTATTGTGAGGAACCCATTGGAGGTTAGTGGACTTGAATTTAAAGTAAGGCCTTTAAGCAGGATTGTATAATTTTCTCCATCTGCATTCATTCTAACAGAGTCAAGCCTCTTATGAACACACCACTCATAATTGCACCAAGCAAGTTATAGCAGAGAGGCAAGCAAGAAAGATGTGAGTACATGTGAGGAAGTTTCTGTTAATTCTGAACCATGAAATTGATTTTGTAAAGTGAGAGCATAAGGAGGGAAGAGGTTTAAAGAATTTTTGGAGTTACAGAATTATAGGGTACTAATAAAAAACTGAGAGATTTAAAATTAAGATCATGGAGAGATTGCAATTACTTGAAAACACTTGTTGTAGTGCATGAACACAGGAGGAAGTAGATTTGATTGTGTGGATACTGAAATTCCCAAGTCTACACACACACACACACACACACACACACACACAAACACACTCCTGGTTGTGTTCATGATTTGTAAACTTCAAGATAGTGCCAAAGTGATACACATTCAGTGGAAACTGTTCTTCAAACTTTTTCCAGACTAGCAGTAAGCAGTAAAATGCTCTGTCATGATGCTGGGTAGTGTCAGTGAGTCATGATTCCCAATCATGTGATCAGTAGGGGAAACAATCTATTCTTTACAGTGTATTATGTTAGTATTTTAGGCATACAGAAGTTTAATAAATTACATTGTATATTTAACATGCTATATAAAATAAACTTTGCATTGAGGACTTTGCCCAACTGTGAACTAAGGTAAGTGTTCTCAGCATGTTTAAAGTAGGCTAGTCTGGGCTGTGATGTTTAGTATATTAGGATTTTTAAATGTATTTTTTGTTTGTGATAACTTTCAGTTTAGGATGGGCTTATTAGGATGTGTGTCCTTCATAAGTCTAGGAATATATAATGTACTCCGAAGAACAGTGTTGGAGCTGGAACTAAAACCTTTCAAGGAATGAGAGAAACATATTGTAGAGTTGGTAAGGTCACAAGTGATTTTATATGATAGCCTAAGTTTCAAATCTGGGGATTTGTAGGAAAGAAGAAAGTCATGGGAAAGGAAAGAGCTACAGTATAAAATGACTTGGCAAGGGAGGTATTGTCCTCACAGGTGTCAGGTAGAGCAAGGTACAGAGAACATTCAGAGAAGTTGATATAGAAAATATAAGTGATTTTCATGGTGACATATTGAAATTTCCAGGGGATGATGTGGTAGGATATTAGGCTTTGGATATGGGTAAGAATTGTGAGAAAAGTAGGTGTGCACTTCCCTTGGAGACAAGTGTGCACAGAATGAGGGATGACCCAGAAGAATTGGGTTTCCTGTGTTGACAGATATAACAAACATAAATGCATAATGAAATGTCTCCTGATGGAAGAAAGATAGATGGTGCTAGTAAGATCTCACACCTCTGACATTTTGGGAGAATCTTTGGGGGAGAGATGAAATGGAGAGCTTTGCCAATGTATACTATATATAAGGAGCTACTAATGATTTGAAGAAATAATCCAACAATTATTCAATACTCTTTAACTATTTAAAGGTGATATATATATATATATGTACACATATATGTATATTATATATATATGTATATTATATGTGTATATGTATATATATGCATACATATATATATTCTTATATGTGTATTTAGTAGTTTAGTATTTTCAAAACTCAGTCCTCACAGTTTTCTTTTTTCTCCTATCATTTTTTTTTCCCTATAGAAGTTATGGTAAATATCACAGCATCATTTACATGTGATAATAAGATAAATAAAACTCAGTAATGTTTATGTCTGCTCCTATCAGGGAGGCAGGGGTGACACTGCTTGCCCAGTTGCTAAAGGTAAAGACACCAATTTTAACAATCACAATTTGGGAAGAATAAATATCAACAAAAGCTAAGGAAGGGTTTTGCCTAGCCAAATAGGGAAATCACAGAATGAATGCTCTTTTGAAATAAAGTATATTCATCATTTCCCTTACATGAGCTAGTTAGAAAAAATGTGAATATATTCCATTCTGTGAGATTAGATGTTGACTTACTCACAGAGTTGGTGATTATATGGATTTTATTTTTGTACTTATTTCCTACTCAGGGAGACCATAACAACTTGTATTCAAATTGATAGTACTTTTATACCTACAAATATGGTGATATCAGCTAAAAGAAGAAAAATTACATTCATTGTCAGGTGTTACTGAATATTTGACATGTTATACAAAACTCTGATTATATTTGACAGATATATTTTTATTTTCATTTTAAAATTCTTTTCTTCCCAAGAACACTTTACTCTTTCTGATATTTTCTTTAAAATGAATGAAGCAATAGAAAATTTATTTAACCTCATTGTCTATATATAAAATATACTTAGGAACTAGAGTCCAAAATAAATTCTTTACCTAAAAACAAAGATAAGAAGAAAGTTAATATTTGCTTAGAATAATGTGGGACCTTTTTTGTACAATGTATCAGATACAACAAAGGACATAACTTAGTACATCTATTAGTTCATCAAGTAATAATTTTTAAATGTTGCAAAACTGCATTAAGGCTCTCAAAAATCATCCAAATGAGCTAAAGTAGTCACAACCTTTATTTTTTTTTTCTAAGCTTTCTTGGACATTTTTCATCACTTCAGACTAAAATTACAAAGCCAATGCATTCTAAGTTTTCCCATTTTCAAGTATTTCAGTGGGGAAATATAGAAGCAAAGGAATGATCATTCTACTCTGATGATCTTCACCAAGATTGCTCCCATAGATGCCCAATTTTAAGCATACTTTATATGCAGGCTGATAAATATTTCCCCCAAGATAGGTACTTGATACTTGACTGCAATAAATTAAAGACATTGTTCTATTTAAAAAAAAACTTGAAAAACTGTATTTTATTTTGCAGAACTGAATCCCACCTTCTATTCATATATTCTTCAGTTCTTAAGCTAGTAGAAAAGTACATAATTTGACCTCTATTCTACAATTGGGGCATTTTCATTCTAAATTTTTATTATGTATTCTGTTTCTTCCAGAATAAGAAATATTCCATTTTATTAAATTTTTAGAAAATGGAAAATATTATAAGTTTAGAATAAAACTTAGAAATCAATATTACAAAGAGAAAAATCTCTGTAGAAATGTTATTATTAATTAAATCATTAACTCTACCAGAGGATGATAGTATTTTGGGATGCTAATTGAATAGTCTTCAAGTATAACTGTCCAATAAGCTCTATATTCTAGATGATCCCCAAACAGCCACTTGGACACCTAATGTGACAAGGAGTTTCTATTTCCCAATGCATCTCTTTCTCTTGTGGAACAAACTTAAAGGAGTTATTAATCGTTTTAGTTGCACATCCCACTGTCTTGTATTTGGTTGATACTCTGGTAACAGAGCAATATAGACTATTATTTTCTGTCTTCCACACTTGAGGAATCACTTGTCCATGTCAAAATCATTTGTTCTCTAAAGGAATGGACATAGTTGTGTGAAATTTTTGATATTGCTATAGTTCTCTTGATGTCCAAGGATTTAAGATACTGGCTGTTTTGTCTTTTCTAGATCCTTCCATATGACACCAAAACCAAATAAGGTCAGTTACCTGTTCTTACATTTCACCAAAAATGGGTTATTAGTGGGATCTCTAAATATTTTTCTTGAATTCTTAACTTCATGGATATATGTCCATTGCAACACCATTTTTGCCTAGTCTACAGCATATTTGCAACTGCAATATCTTGGTACATTTAGTCTGCCATCACAAAACACCTTACGATAGCACCATTGATAATCTCTGAAAGGACTTCAGGGTCATTTATCCATTGTTCTGATGAGCAGCACCTGATTTTGATAATTCATATTAATTTCCTTATCTATTTATTGATTACACATTTGGTGTTATTCCATAAAATCACTTTTTCATTCTTCCCAATAAGACCAGGCTGAGAACTTTCCAAATCTATAAGTTTTGCTTGTATTTTGATTGTAAATTCCATCTTCAGATTATTTCTCTTTTCTTGCATTTCAGTATAATTTTAGGCAGCTTTTTTATCACTGTGACCAAGAGACCCAAGAAGAACAATGTAAAGGAGGGAAAGTTTATTTCGCCTCATAGTTTTCGAGGTCTCAGTCCACAGATGGTTGACTCCATAGCCCAAGGGCACAAGGTAAGGCAGAACATCATGGTGGAAGGGCATGGAGGAGGAAAGTAGCTCAGGACATAGCAACAGGAAGCAGAAAAAGAGAGCTCTGCTCATCAGAGACAAAATATAAACCCCAATGTCATTCTCCCAGTTACCTATTTCATCTAGGAATGCCCTGCCTATCTGCAGTTACTGCCCAGTTAATACATATCAGTGGATTAGCACACTTACTGGGTTACACCTCTCAAAAATCTAATAATTTCATCCGAAAATTCTTACATTGTCTCACTCATGAGTTTTTGGGGAACACTTATATATAAACCATAAGAAGTATAAAGAGTGGAGGCAAGTCATGCCACCCCTTCAACACTTTGCTTAGGGAATTCTTCTGTCAATTATCTTATTTACTCACACACTATACTATACACAAACCACAAGGAAAAAAACATAATTTGACCAAGATCTTTGTCACTTTATAACAAAGATATTCTTTTTACAGTTTCCAATATCAAGCTCCCCATTTAAGACCCACTTACATAACGTCTAAGAAGATTGAGGTTCTTTCTACTGCTCTCTTCTAAGACCTCACTAGAATTGTCCTTTATCTTCCATTTGCTGTAATAAAAGCTTTTTCTAACCTCCTCCTCCAAATTCTTTCAGCCTCTCTCCGTTACCCAATTCCAGAACTGCTTCCACAATTCTTATGTATTTGTTAAAGCAGCAACACACTTCTCAGTATTAACTTTTGTCTCAGTTCAAATCAGGTGTTATAACAAAATACCTTACTCTGGATAATTTATAAATACTAGAAACTTATTTCTTACAACTCTAGAGTCAATAAGACCAGGATCAAGGTGCCAGAAGATTCAGTGACTAGTGAGGATGTAAACTTCATAGATGGTGCTTTCTCTATTATCTCATTTGGTAGAAGGAACAAAAGAGACTAACTTGCTCCCATCTGTACTTTTTTTTTGGGTGGGAGTACTGGGCATTGAAACCATGTGCTTAACCACTGAGCCACATCTCCAGTCCTTTTTTGTATTTTATTTAGCAACAGGGTCTCATTGAGTTGTTTAGGGCTTCACTAAGTTGCCGAAATTGACCTTGAACTCACAATCCTTCTGCCTCGGCCTGGGATTACAGTTGTGCCCCACCGCACCCAGCCCCTCCTGGACCTTTATAAGGGCACTAATACCATCTGTGAAGTTACAGCCCCTTGTCGGTTGATCATCTCCAAAAGGTCCCACTATACCAACATAGGAATTTTGTGAGGACTGCAACATTCAGATAACAGCATGAAATATCAGTAAAAATTTCCACATTTCTGATCATCTCCATTCACAACAGCAGTAAGCTATATCTGATTTCTCATCACCAATGGAACTGTACTCAATAGATACTATAGTTATAGATTTTGACATCATATGCAGTTGTCTAACCTATTCTTAGGTATTTCTAGCTATATTCTCTGTATGAAAAGGAATTCTTATAACCCAATGTCCATGGAAGCAATTTTTTCCAGTATTTTACTATATAGCATTTTAATTAGTCAAATTATTTGGGTATCACTTCAGCAGTACAAAGGAATTTGGAGTAATTGCTGATATTCTTTGAACCAGACAGAGTGATTTTACTGCCCTTTCTAATATTCATTTAGAATATTCATTTAGACATACAAGTAATATGTTTACACAATGTGTTGTTATCAAGCTTGAAATCAACCAAAATAAAAATGTGCTCTGAAGCAACACACACAATGTTCCATTTATACTATTGATATTTTGAACTTACATGTCAGACATTCCATTATTTCTTTAATATTTTGTTTTGTAGGCTTATTCTAGAATACTGAGATTATATATCCATTTGACATCTAGAATATTGGCTTTCTCTTGTTTTTGTGATACAAGTTTTCTAAATTGTTCTAAGTATATGGTTTCAAAGAAATTATAAATAACTTAGACTCTGATAAAAATCTATTAGCAATTCCTCAGACCTATTTCTGAAGACAATTCATTTATTAATTCATGTCAACCCCTCATGAAGGACTTTCACACTCCCCCCATCCAAAATTGAACCCCAAACAGCATAACATTCTCTATTCCTCTTGATTGCTCATTTTCACCCTCGTCCTACTTGATCGTTGTTCATCTCTTTCAAATAGCAAATAATCTTTAAGAAAGCAAAAGTTTTTGTCTCACTCTTTGTTTTACTTTCAGCACTGAGGACTCTAGAAAAATATTTCTTTTTAATAAGTATTATTTGTATGAATGATCTAAGCTACTTCTACATGAAAGGAATAGATTTAATTGCTAGAGATGCTATAGGAAATGAGGAATTATCTCTATCTAATAGAATTTAACCAGTAATGTAATGGAAAAGATAAAAAATACAGAAGTACATAAGTACATATTATATTTTAAATTGATGATCCAGGGAAAGGCAATTAGTGAGGGTTGAATTTTCAATGATTATCTATCTCTCTGAAGAGGCGACATTTGAGTACAAGCCAAAATGTGAGAATTAAAATACACAAATATTTTTGGGAAAAGTGTTCCAAGCAGAAAGACAATCGATTTAAGAATTTTGACAGGAAACTACTCAGAAGGTTGAAGGAGCATCACAATGAGTTGTAGAGAAGATGAAGGAAGTTAGACCTGAAAAAAATAAGCAAGAATAAGATCATGTTTGAAGCCTCTCTGATATCACTTCTTATAGAAAAGCCGAGGATGTATAGTGGTTTAAATAGCATAGTGATATAATCTGATATATGTTTGACAAATAATCTCTCTGGCATATAGATTAAATTGTAGTCTGCCATTTAATAATCCAGGAATGAAATGATGGTAGTGTAAATTGGAAATGAAGATGACGGAGGTAATAAGAAGTGACCGTACTTGGAATACATCGTAGGGCTTCACTGTAAGAATTAACTGATGGACTACAAATTCACTATAAGAAAAAAAGTCAAGTTTGACTCTTGCTTTTTGACATGACAAAATAGATAAATAGTAATACCACTTACTAAGGAAGAAGAATCTAGGGATATAAATTCATGTGACGGTAAAGGTATACTATGGACTGAATTTTCCCCCACAAAATTCATGTGTTGACTATCTGTCAATATGATGTTATGAGGAGATAGAGACTTTGGGACATAACTAAATTAATATGTGGTCAAGAGGGTGTGATTCTCATAATAAATAAGTGATCTTGCAAGAGACACTAACTTGCTATCTCTCCCTCCATTGTGAAAATATAATGTGACTCTTTGCAAAGCAGAGCTCAACAATGATGATGCCCTGATCTTGGATTTCTAGTGTTCAGAATGATAAAAAATAAGTTTTTCTTTCTTAAGCCACCCAGGCTATGGAATTTGTTATGACATCCTGATAAGACTAATACAATTTTGGTACTGAGAAGAGGGGAGCTATAGTAACAAACATAAAAACATAAAAGTGTCTTTGGAACAGGGAGGTAGGTAGAGTTTTGTGGTGCATCCTAGAAATATGAACATTGAAGGCAATCCTAGTGAGGTCTCAGAAAGAAAGAGGGAAACTGAAGAGAAGTCTTTCATTTTCTTAGATGTACATAAACAATAATGAACAGAATGTTGGAGATTTTTCTGGTGAGGTCTCAGAAATAAATGAGGAACATCTTACCAGAAACTGGAGGAACAGTGACTCTCATTAAAAAGTGACAAAGAACATAGCTAAAAGCACTGTGTTTATACATGTCTATAAAACACTGTCTATGGGGCTGGGGCTGTAGCTCAGTGGCAGAGCACTTGCCTGGCATGTGTAAGGAACTGGGTTTGATCCTTAGCATCACATAAAAATAAACAAATAAAATAAAGGTATTCTGTCCATCTACAACTACAAAAATAAAAATAAAAAGACACTGTCTATAACATGTCTATAAAACACTGTTCTGTTGTTTTATAGAATGTATAGTGATAGCATTGGATATATAGTTAAGATTCATAAGTAAAGCCGGGTGCAGTGGCGTACACCTGTAATCTCAGAGGCTTGGGAGACAGGCTGGAGGATCATTAGTTCAAAGCCAGCCTCAGCAAAAGCAAGACTCTAAGCAACTCAGTGAGACCCTGTCTCCACATAAAATACAAAAACAGGACTGGGGATGTGGGTTGGTGGTAGAGTGCCCCTGGGCTTAATCCTTGGTACACCCCCCCTCAAAAAAAAAAGATTTACAAGTATTGAAGTATCATCTTAGTTATTCCTTACTGCTTATGTGAAATATAAAAGAAAAAAGAGATGAATTGAAGAATTGTTAAGCAAAAGGAATCAGAACTCAAAAATTTAGAAAATTTCCCTCTTTTCCATAATGCAAAAAATGAGAACACTTGTTCTATCTCTCCCCACTATGTGAATGTACAACAAGAAAGCAATAATCTACAAGCCAGGAAGAGGGCCCTTACTAGAAACCAAGCACTCTAGTACCCTTATCTTAGACTTTCAGTTTCCTGAACTATGAGAAAATTAATGTCTACTATTTAAGTTGTTCTATGGTATTAGTTATGTTAGTCTGAGCTCATTAATATAGGGAATGAGGTACATTAAGAGGAATATTTAGTTTAGTTATATAATAAGTTTAGTAATATTTAGTGTGGTTACCTAGTAGATATTCATGGAAAATTACATGTAAAAGTTTGAACGATCAGAAAGAGATTGGAGTTGGAGTTATAATTTACAGGTGGTATTTAAAGACAAACCCAGTTGAAACCACCAGGAAGAGAATATAGCTGAAGAAGCATAAGACTGAGCCCAGATCATGCAAACGATTAGAGTTCTGATGTTAGAGAAAGTTAAGAAAGAATATCAGAAGAATTGAAAATAAGGTGTTGGGAAGAGGGTGGGGAAACAAGTGATGATAACCTTTCAAATGGAAAAGGCAAGTATGTAAAGTAATAGTGAGAAATAAAGTACAAAAGGATTTACCATCGACCTATTGATTTTACCATCAGTGTCATGATTTTCTTGACCAAAGCAATTTCAGTAAAGTTGTCAAAAATAAATTCCGACTAAAGTAAATTAAAGAATTGGTGGTAAAGAAGTAGAAGTGGGTGAGTAGGAAAAAGTTCCTATGAATTTTGCTGAAAATAGTAGTAGAAAAATGAATGATACCTCCTGCATTTTTCTTAAGATTGCTTTGGCTATTTGGGATCCTCTGTTGTTCTCTATCAAATTTAGGATTGTGTTTTTGTTTTCTTTTTTTTTTTTTTGTTTTAAAAATGGAAAATTTAAGGAAATGTGAATTATATCTCAATTTTTTTTTATTTTAAACAAATGGGATACATGTTGTTTCTCTGTTTGTACATAGAGTAAAGGCATATCATTTGTGTAATCATAAATTTACATAGGGTAATGTTAGTTGATTCATTCTGTTATTTTTTCCCTTCCCCCCACACCTCCCATCCCTCTTTTCCCTCTATACAGTCCTTCCTTCCCCCATTCTTGCCCCCCTCCCTAACCCTAATTCTAACCCTAAAACTAACCCCTCCCACGCCCCATTATGTGTCATCATCCACTTATCAGTGAGATCATTCTTCCTTTGGTTTTTTGAGATTGGCTTATCTCACTTAGCATGATATTCTCCAATTTCATCCATTTGCCTGCAAATGCCATCATTTTATCATTCTTTATGGCTGAGTAATATTCCATTGTGTATATATGCCACAGTTTCTTTATCAATTCATCAATTGAAGGGCATCTAGGTTGGTTCCACAATCTGGCTATGGTGAATTGAGCAGCAATGAACATTGATGTGGCTGTATTTCTGTAGTATGCTGATTGTAAGTCCTTTGGGTATAGGCCAAGGAGTGGAATAGCTGGGTCAAATGGTGGTTCCATTCCAAGTTTTCTAAGGAATCTCCATACTGCTTTCCAGAGTGGCTGCACTAATTTGCAAACCCACCAGCAATGTATGAGTGTACCTTTTTCCCCACATCCTCGCCAACACCTGTTGTTGCTTGTATTCTTGATAATCGCCATTCTAATTGGGGTGAGATGAAATCTTAGGGTGACTTTGATTTGCATTTCTCTTATTACTAGAGATGTTGAACATTTTTCCATATGTCTGTTGATTGCTTGTAGGTCTTCTTCTGTGAAGTGTCTGTTCATTTCCTTAGACCATTTGTTGATTGGGTTATTTGTAGTCTTGGTGTAGAGTTTTTTGAGTTCTTTATAGATTCTGGAGATTAGTGCTCTATCTGAAGTATGATTGGCAAAGATTTTCTCCCACTCTGTAGGCTCTTTCTTCGCATTGCTGATAGTTTCCTTTGCTGAGAGAAAGCTTTTTAGTTTGAATCTATCCCAGTTGTTGATTCTTGCTTTTATTTCTTGTGCTATGGGAGTCCTGTTGACGAAGTCTGCTCCTAAGCCGACATGTTGAAGATCTGGACCTACTTTTTCTTCTATAAGATGCAGAGTCTCTGGTCTGATTCCGAGGTCCTTAATCCATTTTGAGTTTAGTTTCATGCACGGTGAGAGATATGGGTTTAGTTTCATTCTGTTGCATATGGATTTCCAATTTTCCCAGCACCATTTGTTGAAGAGGCTATCTTTTCTCCATTGCATATTTTTGGCGCCTTTGTCTAGTATGAGAAAATTATATTTATTTGGGTTTGTTTCCATGTCCTCTATTCTGTACCATTGATCTACCTGTCTATTTTGGTACCAATACCATGCCGTTTTTGTTACTACTGCTTTGTAGTATAGTTGAAGTTCTGGTATTGCAATACCCCCTGCTTCATTTTTCCTGCGAAGGATTGCTTTAGCTATTCTGGGTTTGTTATTCTTCCAGATGAATTTCATGATTGCTTGTTCTATTTCTGTAAGGTATGTCGTTGGGATTTTAATTGGAATTGCATTGAAACTGTATAGCACTTTTGGCAGTATGACCATTTTTACAATATTAATTCTGCCTATCCAGGAACATGGGAGATCTTTCCATCTTCTAAGGTTTTCTTTAATTTCTTTCTTTAGTGTTCTGTAGTTCCCATTGTAGATGTCTTTCACTTCTTTTGTGAGATTGATTCCCAAGTATTTTATTTTTTTCGAGGCTATTGTGAATGGGGTAGTTTTCCTAACTTCTCTTTCTGAAGATTCATCACTTATGTATAAAAATGCATTAGATTTATGAGCATTGATCTTATATCCCGCTACTTTACTAAATTCACTTATGAGTTCTAAGAGTTTTCTGGTGGAATTTCCTGGTTCCTCTAAGTATATAATCATATCATCAGCAAATAGGGATAGTTTGAGTTCTTCTTTTCCTATTCGTATCCCTTTAATTTCTTTGGTCTGTCTAATTGCTCTGGCTAGACTTTCAAGGACAATATTGAATAGGAGTGGTGAAAGAGGGCATCCCTGCCTTGTTCCAGATTTTAGGGGGAATGCTTTCAGTTTTTCACCATTTAGAATGATACTAGCCATGGGCTTAGCGTAGATGGCCTTTACAATGTTAAGGAATGTTCCCACTATCCCTATTTTTTCTAGTGTTTTGAGCATGAAGGGGTGCTGTATTTTATCAAATGCTTTTTCTGCATCTATTGAAATAATCATGTGATTCTTGACTTTAAGTGTATTGATATGGTGAATTACATTTATTGATTTCCTGATGTTGAACCAACCTTGCATCCCTGGGATGAAACCCACTTGATCATGGTGCACTATCTTTTTAATATGTTTTTGTATGCGATTTGCTAAAATTTTGTTAAGAATTTTTGCGTCGATGTTCATTAAGGATATTGGTCTAAAATTTTCTTTCCTTAACGTGTCTCTGTCTAGTTTAGGTATCAGGGTGATATTGGCTTCATAGAATGAGTTTGGGAGGGTTCCCTCCTCTTCTATTTTATGGTATACTTTGAGAAGTATTGGAATGAGCTCTTCTTTAAAGGTTTTGTAGAACTCGGCTGAGAACCCATCAGGTCCTGGACTTTTCTTTGTTGGTAGGCTTTTGATGACTTCTTCTATTTCATTACTTGAAATTGGTCTATTTAAATTGTGTATGTCCTTCTCGTTTAGTTTAGGCAATTCATATGTCTCTAGAAACTTGTTGATATCTTTGAAATTTTCTATTTTGTTGGAGTATAGATTTTCAAAATAGCTTCTAATTATGTTTTGTATTTCAATCGTGTCTGTTGTGATATTTCCTTGTTTATTCCGAATTTTGGTGATTTGGGTTTTCTTTCGTCTTCTCTTTGTTAGTGTGGCTAAAGGTTTATCAATTTTGTTTATTTTTTCGAAGAACCAACTATTTATTTTGTCAATTTTTTGTATTGTTTCTTTCGTTTCAATTTCGTTGATTTCAGCTCTGAGTTTAACTATTTCCTGTCTTCTACTACTTTTGGTGTTGGTCTGTTCTTCTTTTTCTAGGGCTTGAGCTGTAGTGTTAGGTCGTTTATTTTTTGAGTTTTACTTCTTTTATTAAATGCACTCCATGAAATAAATCTTCCTCTAAGTACTGCTTTCATAGTGTCCCAGAGATTTTGATATGATGTTTCTTTGTTCTCGTTTACTTTGGGGAAAATGTATGGAATTTGAGATCATCATGTTAAGCAAAATGAGTCAGACTCAGAGACAAGGATCATACACTTTCTTTCATATGTAGAAGCTAGAGAGAAAAAATTTTTTAAAAGGACCTCATGAAAATATAAGGGAGAATAATAGAGTAGAAGAAGGGGATCAGGGAGAAGGAGAAAGAAAGGAAAAGAGGGAGATACTGGGGAACTAAGTTAATCTAATTATTATATACATGTAGGAATGTCACAATGAATCCCACTATTATGTATAATCATAATGTACCAATAAAAAAGAAAGTTGATTAAATTCAAATATCTGGTGACAGTATTTCAATACATTAAATCCCTGATTTATTTTTGCTTCAAAAAGTCAAGTTGGCATTTAGAAAGTAAAAGAAGTATTTGAGGATATAGTCAAACATAGACCTATTACACAGGTAATTTAATGTGTAACTTCTGTTATTCTGGTAATTACTGAGGTTAATAAAACACAGTAGTGATTGACATAAATAATACAATTGTAAGTAAACCATTTGAGCATATATAGCTAATTAAATTTATGAATATATATTGCAAAATTATTGTAAAAAAGGATTTGTGCTGTTTATCTAGTCAATATTCAATTCTGCACACTCCCTTACTAAGGATAGTGTTCTTGAAGTATAAATTGAAGATAAAATGGAGATCATACACTTAACATATTTATGCCTGCTTTTACCCAGGAACAAGAACCTAGTGTGTGAGCACATTTTTAAAATACTTCATTGCCACACCCCGTACACAAGTGAAATTCTCCAAGTGAATAATCAAGGGAAAAAGAATATCATCCAATTACCCCATCTAATTCACCTTTTGTAGTTATAAGGCATTAAAAAATGCATGGGCTCCTGAAATATAATCTGTTATCTACTTTGTCTTGCATAATGCTCATTTGAAAGTTCCTTCAAGTGACTGCTGTTTTCTTGCAGTTAGAGCATATCCTTGCCTGGAGTCTTCTCTTCCCAATCTGGGTAAGACAGAAGTCTAAAATAAGTTGAAATCTATAGACCAATATCATGTTGTAAGTAAGGTAATTCTGGAGCAATCAAAAACTTATAAAAGCATAAAATTTTGTGCTTATTTGCTCACATATGCATTATTTATGTCCTCATCTGTTGTAAAAACTTATAAACTTGTTTTAAGAAGAAAAAACTTGATATAGGAAGAAAAAATGAAGTAGGGTAGGTTTTTGGAAAGTTTAAACAAGATTAGGCATATCTCCTACAATCAGGGATTAGAGATAACATGGTCATGTTTTTTGACCTGGATAAGCCAAAATATCTTTCCAGCAGCAGGTGTATGGATGAAAAATGAAGATTAACACAATCAAGTTCTATAGGCAATTACCATTTTAATTGCTCAAAGGTCATTATTATTCCTTCTATGAACACCTAAAAGAAATTTCTACCTAAGTTTTCATTAAAAGACTGTACAATATAATAAGAAAGCTTTAATAACGCCTCCACCAAAGCATCATGATGACTCCCTTAGAATATTTCTGAGCCATTTGATGTGAAATTCATAACACAGTGCATTCACTGAATGCAATTATTTGTGTGGTCGGAGGAGGATGTAGATTTTAAGTACAGAATTTTTTAGCTCTGATTTAATCATTAAGTAGATGTTAGAGAATCTAAAGTAATAAATAGATTCTAAGTATTTCCTTTAATCCTTTATTAATCTTATTTCCTCTGTAGAAACATTAAATTTCAATTTTAAGTGATGGATTTTAGGTAATTTTGGGTGAACAACTACTTAAATTTTCCACCTTTTTACTGAAAGGCCAAGTGCTAAATGACTCAGAGATCCATCTTTATAGACATGTGATTTTTTTTTTTTATCCTGGCTTCTTCACTTCATAGCTCTGTGATCTTGAGCAAATTGCTAAGCCTCTCTATTTCTCAATTTTCTCTTCTTTCAAAAGAGAGATAGTGCTTATTTCAGAGACTTCCTGTCTTATTCAGGGTTCTCTCAGAAGCAGTTATTGGGAAGTGATCTCCAGAAGTACCAATAGGTGAGGGAAGAAGTGAGACAAATAATGGAAGGAATCCAACAAAAGGTGTATTGTTAGGCAAGTTAATACTGGGGGTAGATGAGGCTACTGGGGAACTAGTTCAGAATACACACCTCAAAGATTTCCTGTTCAGAGGCATGGAAACAGAAATCCCTATCATGAACTTTTTTAGGTTAACTTGTCAGAACCTCTAGGCTGCTCTATGTAGCCAAGTGGGTTCTGACATCCAGAGAAAGCCTCTAGGAAAAGAGTTATAGTGGTTGGCAGTTGTTAAGGTAGTTGCTGTGGTTTAAATGTTTTAAATTAATATGTTGAAACATTATGTCCAATATGCTGGTATTCATAGGTAGAGCTGTTAGGAAGTAATTGGATATGAGGATATATCCTTCATGAATGGGATTTAATGCCTTGTAAAAGATACCCAAAGTAAATCCCACCAAGTGACGATGCAGCATGAAAGGCACCATCTTCGAAGCAGAGAACAATCCTCATTGCATACTGAATGTGCTAATATCTTAATCTTGGCATTCCTAGCCTCCAGAACTATAGGTAATACATGACTGTTGTCTATAAATTATCCAGTCCAAAGTATTTTGTTTTAGCATCCCAACAGACTAAGACAATAATACAGATAAATTTAAAACAGGAAGAAAAAATGTGCTGAAATAACAATGAAGTTATAAAATGATAATATAATAGATTATAATATAATAGATTACATCCTAATAATAAATAACTGTGAGGTATCACCTGAAATCCAGCAATTGAGTTAGAAGTGAAGAATATTCCATAACCAACAGTGGAGTTAAAGTTTAGGTTCACAACCTAACATGGAAAGTGAGGAACATAGCAAGGATTAGTTCCTAAGCAGAAGACAATATTCCTCGTTCAGTTAAACCTAGTGAATGGGGCAAAAATTCTCCTCAGAAAATAATTGTGAGTGTGCTCTAATGCACTGATCAGTGTGTGACCACAATCTCAAATTTCTATTCCAAATAACACAACCACGATAAGTTTTAGCTTTGGTATATTTTTTCAGTTGTGCTGAAATCCTCATAATATTAACCATTTTAAATTATACAATTCAGTGGTATTTAATATTCTCACCATCTTGTACATCCCCCATCTCTCTCTAGTTCTGAAACATTGTCATTTCCACAAACGAAAACTTTATATTCACTGAGCGGTCTCTCCCCAACCCCTTCTCTGGTATCTGACAACTACCAAATATGCTCTCTGTCTTTGTGGATTTATCTATTCTGGATATGCCATATAAAGGAAATGATATCATATGTAATCTTTAATGTCTGTCTCCTTTCATTTAAAAAGATTTTCAATGAACCAGGTGTGGTGGCAGGCGCCTGTAATCCCAGTGGCTTGGGAGGCTGAGGCAGGAAGATCACAAGTTCAAAGCCAGCCTCTGCATCTTAACAAGGCCCTAACTAAGCAACTTAGTGAGACCATGTCTCAGAATAAAAAGTAAAAAAGACTAGGGATGTGGCTCAGTGGTAAAACAGTCCTGGGTTCAATCCCTGTGGGAAGCCATCCATGACTAGCAGAATCAGGATTGGCTGAGCCATGGAACACAGAAGTCTGACTCCCAGGAACTGGCACTTATGAGAGACTGTTTCAGATAGCCTCAGGTATGTGACTCTGTGCAGAGTAGCTCACTGCCTGAGGAAATACTGATTCTACTGGGATGACCCACTAAAGCAAATGTCTTCCTTAACTCCACCCCATCCTGTTCCTCACAAAAGAAGCTCCTCCCAGTCCCCCTTTACCTTTGACCAGAGGCCAGATCTTGGCATGGCTCCACCCGTCACAGCCCCTTCAATTTAAAAAGATAATAGTTTCCTGTGTTTATTCTATTAAACAAGTTTCTTAGTGATTAATCTACAGCCGGCACCTTCCTTTGACAGAAATCCTTTCCCTCACCCACACTGGATGTGGCAGAAACCCCTACAAATCCCTATTAAAAAAAAGTTTTTCAAGGTTCATTCACATTGTACCACATATTAATAGTTCTTTCCCTTTTATGCATGAATAATAATGGCATAATTTGTTTATTTTCACCTTCTTGCTACTGTGGATAGTGCTGCTATGAACATTTAGGTCAAATAGTTGAGTAGAATTGTTTTTTTAACAATTGTTTTTTTAACATGTATAAACCTAGAGTGGAATTGCTGGGTCATATGATAATTCTGCTGAACTTTAAGAGGAAAAGCCGAACTGTTTTCCACAGTGGGTGAACCACTTTATATTCATACCAACAATGCAAAAGGGTTCAAATATCTCCAAATACTCAACATTACTTGTTATCTTCTTTTTTTTTTTAATATGCGAAGTGTTATCCAATTGTGGTTTTGATCTACATTATCCTAACAACTAATGACATCAAGCATCTTTTCATGCTCTTGTTAGTCATTTGTAAATATTGTTGGCTCTAGGATTTGGCATATTTTCTCCCCACCAATAGTTTATTTTTTATTTTCTTGATATCATGTGATATAGACAAGATTTTTAAAAATGTGTTTAAGTTCAATTTACCTATTTTTTTCTCTTATTACTTGTGAATTTAATTCCACTATGTTTAAAATTGATAAGGTATCATTCTAAGAGTTTTATAATTTTGGTTCATATATTTAGATATTGATCCATGTTGAGTTAATATTTGTGTATGTTGTGAAGCAGAAATCCAAAATCACTCTTTTGCATGTGGGTATACTTTTGTTGAAGCACTATTTATTGAAGAGACTCTTCCTCCTTCTCATGCTCCACTTCTGCCTTAAATATTCTCCTCCACTTTCTCCATCTGCCACACTTTTAATCATCCTTCTCCCTTCAGTTTCCTCTTCAAAAGTCTTTATCTCTCTTTGCTGTACTTGCTAAGAATGGAATGAATATTTCCCTCACTGGAACTACATGGCAGTTTGTACACAATTTTACTACAATATTTGTCATGCTTATTGTAGATAATGTTTGGTTTATTTTTCTCACTTCACTACTGGATCTTTGAGGGTAGGGTTTATTTATTAGGCATTTGTATAGCCTAATATTATCTGTATAACAGTTATTGTCCATTGAATAAATGGACCATGAACTCAGAGATGAAACAAAATTAAAGTACAAAAGATTCTTTGAATTTCAAAGGGCTATATTTCTAGGAGAGATGATAAAAATGGAAAGATAATTTTCAGGAGGAAAAATGTTAGAGAACTAAGCAATGTAAAAGTTTGATAATAAGTTTTCACTTTTAGAATCCTATTATTTGAAAAATAGTGAAAATAATGAACTTCATATTTAAATATGTGTATGTATATGTGTGCACATGTACACACATATCAAGATATATATACACAAACACACAGGGAAAGAGTATCTAGTAACTGAAAATAAATAAGATCATACATGCCCAGCAATCTCCCTCTTGGTGCTAGGAATATTACTATCAACCTGTCACTAGCAAAGAGTTTGTGAATTTTGCAGATGATCTGTTAAATATCTGCAAGAAAATTTACATCTTCTTTTGAAGTACAGTAAGAGAGAACATAGTTTTTTCATAGTTTTATCATGAAATAATTTAAGACATTTAAAAATTATTTCGACATTATTTAGTATTTTTTGCAATGAGTATCTTTCATATATAATCTACAGAATATATAATATATATAATTATTATATCTATAGAATATATATACACATATAGAGAACATCTATTCTTCTTGCCAGTCATATTTCCCTGTAGTTTATTTACCAAAAAATATGAGTACAAAAAGATAAAACCTAAAATACTAAGTGTGCAAAAGAGAGAAGGAAGAAATTATAAGGGAGGAGGAGATCTATCACAGAGTAAAGGGAAAGAAGATAAAGAAAAAAAGCAAAGATATCAGAGTCAGTGCCATTCCTTGCCCTCAATCCTTATGTTAAATCTCAGAAGGGGAAAGGGGAACGAGTACATTGTTTCACCAAAATAATTACTGGGAAAAACAGACTTCAGAGGCAATTTTGTGCCACATTGAATTGAGAGGTCTGGGTGGGTAGCACCTCAAAGGGAACATCTTGTGAACACATGGCTCCCAAGTTGGAATTAAAAGTATAAGTGTGGAAAGTAGTTCCAGGTTGGTTGCACATGCCTGTAAATCCAGCTGCTCAGGTGGCTGAGGCAGGAGGATAGAGTTCAAAACCAACCTCAGCAATTTAGCGAGGTGAGGCGCTAAGCAACTCAGTGAGACCCTGTCTATAAATAAAATATATGAAAGGGTTGGTGATGTGGCTCAGTGGTAAACACCTCTGTGTTCAATCTCCAGTACCAAAAGAAAAAAAAAAAAAGTAGTTCCAACTACCAGCAGAAGGGATCAGAAGTAAAACCATGGAGACTTATGTGAGAATTGTTTGGGATTTATCCATGAATTTCTTATTGCCATATTGGTCCCACAAAATAGCTGGGGGTGTAGACTAAAGACTTCCCTAGACAAACAAGGTGAGTCAAACAGTCCATCTGACTGAGGGTTTTTTTTTTGGGGGGGGTGGGGCGGTGGTACTGGGGATTGAACTCAGGGACTGCTGCTTGGGAGACAAGCACTCTACCAGCTGAGCTATCTCCCCAGCCCCTGACTGAAGGTTATTAAGTCAAGGTAATGCCTGTTCTGTGGTTCTGATGGTGGTGCAGTAAACCTCATGATAATATTCAAATGGAGGTTAAAGTCTGGCCAGCAGGAAGACATAGTCAAGCCCTTAGATATCTGTTGCAGGAGAAAAAGCCCAGGACTTTTCGCCAGCCTTACATTTAAATAGAGAAAGCAAAAGACCAAGAAGATAGTTACAGTACACAGCTGTGGAAGTAGAGAGACTTCTTCCTTCATTCAAAAAACATCAATTATCTACTGTTCCTCCCTGCTCACTCACACTGTTATGTGAAAGAAAAGGGAGAACCCTGAGAGTTTAACCTTTAAACTCTGAGAGTTTAAAGATTAACCTAAGGTAGGATGAATTTACTTAAAAGAGACTATTTTGAACCAAAAAAGACTGATACAACTGATTGTCAGGTTTACTATATTTTTCCTGCTATATGACTGTAAGCAACTTAAATCAATTGTGGGAAATGAGGAGGTCAGAAATTAATGTACAATATATTTTTATATCAAAATGTTAATCCAACTATATTTTCATTACACTTTCTTTACATGTTTTATTATTTGATTTCTTAGTTAAAATTTTCCCCAAGAATAGGTAAAACATTTTATATAGTAACTCATTTTTATGTATTATCCAATAAGTTAGACAATTCATATGTATGTAGAAAAATGCTTTTACATATCAACATGTATAAATGAAATATTTATCAAGAGGATAAGGAAGAAATTGATACACTAGGGTCCATCCTGCCCCACTGTTTGTTTTTATAAGTAAAATTTTATTGAAATGGAGCCATGATCACCTGTTTATGCATTACCTATGATTGGTTGCCTGGCACTACAAAGGCAAAGTCGAATAGCTGTAGCAGGGGTTACGTGGGACAAAAAGATCCAACTATTTATTATTTGGTTCTTGACAAGTAGTGTTTGTTGGGCCCTGGCATGAGGAGTTAGTCCTTGCAGATATTTACAGATATTTAACATATTTTTACTTTACTATAATACCAACAACCTGTCCCTAAAACCTCCATTTCTTCAAGAACTTAAATCACAAACAAGTTGAGATACTTTATAAGCACACTAAGTAATTAGATAATATTGTAGTGGCTTTCATTTAATTAGTAAATTTTTTGGGGGGCTACTTTATAGAATAAATCTTGGATGGCAGCAATCAGGTCGCTAGAAATCATTGGGAATGAATAAAACTGCAAAACAAAGTTTGTGTTTTTCTGTTCACCTAGATATTCTAGAATACTGGAGCTTTTCTTTGCTTCTGTGCTAAAGCACATTCTGCTATTATTGAACACTATAAGCAGTAGAACACTAATATCTAACAGATGCCTTAGCCATTGCTTAAATTATCCTCTTGAGTGCAGAGAAGGAAATTAAAAAGTAACCCAGTGAGCATGTGTATTTGAAAAAAAACAAGCAACATTTTTAGCCTGTCTTAATTGCAGATTTCTTCTAAAGAAAAGGCTGTAAACTCTTTAAAGATCCAATTCCAATGTTTGTGAAAGATAAAACAAGTCGGAGGTAAGGAGAGAAAATCTGGATTGCACATTGAGCCTAGCTCCAGGATGTCAGAGCTTGCTGAAAATTAACAGAACTTTCCATAGACACAGGCTGCAAGGATCATAGACACATGCTGGGTTGTAAAAACACTCTGATTTTATATCTTCTTCCATTTTTGCTATTCTGACCTTTGGGTACAGAGTTAAACAATAAAGTAAGGATAAAATAAACAATGGCAATTCTTTGAAAAGTAAAAATGAAAAAACTAGAAATAAAGAAGGAAATTTTCAGAATATAATATTTGAGACCAAAGAAAGTTCACAAATATGCTGTTTACTACTTTTCCTTTTATTCTGTTATGCAATAATACAATGTCATTTAGAGACACTAGTAGCATAATCTGAATTCACAATATTTGAAATTGTTATGTCTTGATAACATTCGTCTCAAAATTAAAAATCTGCACAAAACAACTCCAGTTTAAACATTTTTTCAATACAAACTTCTTTACATGGATCCAAACCAGAAATAAACGAAGTAGATAATAATCCATAGCCATTCCCTTCTGTTCAGGAAAGAGATACAACCAGAAATAGTTAAAGCATTTTCTATAAGCACTACTATTAGTAGATTTTAGATTAGTCAGCTACTCAGTTGTGGCTGTCAATTCGATTTCATTCAATCAGTGAAATCAATGGAAAAAATAAAATATATGGCTAACTAATGGTTAAAAATTATTCCAAACACTTACAACTAAAAAATAAGCCCTAAAGTTTTATTTTTAAAAAAAACTCCCTTAGATGTTTGCACATAGATAACAAACATATTGTATTTTCAATTAATACTTTGCATAAACCAGGGCTTTTATTTATTTAAAAAGTGTGACAATTGGAAGGATTGAATAAAGGAGGAAGATCTGAATGATTCAGGCATGAAAAGGGCAGAAGAACTTGGAAAGGTTAGAGTAATATGATGAAATGGTTGAAGGAGTCTGGAGCCACTAGCTGAAAGAATGAATTATTGATTCAAGTCCAGCCACGGATAAATCCTTGGAGATTTGTTACCACTTGGAAGAAGATGCTCAGAAAGAAATCAAGCACCAGTGCTCAAATGGCCCACAAAGGATTTGAATTGCTTATTTATTTGCTTGATTTCTTTTTTGTTAGGTAAAGATTTTAACTTTCAATTCTAGGTCAGGATTTTCTAAAGCTATTAAGTATGCAAAACTAAAAATTCCTATGCTAACCTCCTGGGCTATACTTGAGTAGATATAATTTACACCAAAATGCAAGCAACTAAATTTTTCCCAAGAATTAAGATAAAGAGGCTCTGTCATATGAAGCAATCACTGAAAAGATCACCCTTGACAAAATTATTTGTGTAAGAGAAAATAATCTTCTCTTTATCTCCCTTCTGTATGAAGATCACTCTTTCTTTTTTAAATTTTTGAAGAATCAAGAATTTTAGAAAATATTTGGTTTAGGTCATGTATAGTCAGTTATCTATTAACATCAAAATAATTTTCCAAATGTAAATTATGCATTTTGGGGAAAGGTGCAACGGTAGTTACACACAGGTCCTATCCCTACACTGATTTCAAAATCTTTGTATTGTACCTGATTCCATTGACCCTAGCATGACAGAGTTTTAGAGCTCCTTGGTGTTCTCAAGTATGTAAGCTGCCTACATTCACTGACTTACTTTCCCTTCAAGACTTGAAGAAGTGAAAGTGAATAACAAAAATGCTGAAGTTTTGACTAAATTTTTCATTGACAATAAGTTACAATTACTTGGCAAACTGTAAGCAGTTGTGACAAGTACACATGAAAACAAGTTGAAGCCAGATCTTCTGGGTTCAGGTCTCTGCTCAGCCTCCTACTAACTGTTCCATCTTGATTTCTCTGTGTCTCAGTTTCCTGATCCATGAAATGAAGTAGATCACAGTACTTCTGCTCATAAGATTGTAGTGCTAATGCACAAAAATGATTCTTAGGTTGGCGTTTAGCTCACTTAGAGATGCTCAAAAAATTAACTACTTTTTTCCAAAGTTATTTTTCAGTCATAATGCAGAGATGAAGTGGAGTATGAACACAATACAATCACATGCCACATAATGACACTTCAGTCAAGGATGAACTGCATATTTGAGGATAGACTCATAAGATTGTGTTGCCTAGTGACACCATAGCCATCTTAGTTTGTGAAAGTACATTCTATGATGTTTGTACAACAATGAAATTGCCTAATGACTTGTTCTCAGAATGTATTCTTATTGTTAAGCAACAGTGGTGGTATTTAAAAGATTTCATTTACTGCATTTTTATATTTAAGTTAATAAAATGTTGAATAGCATAACCCAAATCAGAAAGTCAACAAAAATGCCAGGAATTTGACATTTACATTAAAATGCCTATCTTTGCAAACATTATTCAGATACTGTTTGATGGAAGTGATCCAAGGATTCAAATATTTACTGATTTTTAAATGTAATTAATATGACTTAGTTCAAGAATGCATTATCTTATCTAAACATAGTAGAAATTCATTAAAGCTTGATGAGCAGACTTTCTGAGTGCAAAGGGATGAAAATGAACAGATACCTCCATGGTGAAGTTAGAAGGTACAATCACATGTGCAGATATGGAAAGAAGCAAAAAAGAAACAAAAATCAATAATTTTGTTTCAATTAGCCTCAAAGTTTACTCGGTATAGACAGTATTAATGTTTATGTGATTAATGTCTTTCTTTGCACACATTCTCTATGATCAGGTAGAATAACTTGAGTATGTATAACATTAGATTGATTCGCCAATTTAGAAATTGAGTAAGAATTTATCAACTCCAAGACAACATGAGTATCTTCTGTAATCCAAATACTACAATGGGAATACTGTAATATTGAGCCAGGCATGGTACTGCATGCCTGTAAGCCCAAGCATCTCAGGAGGCAGAGGGAGGAGGATTGCAAATGTGAAGTCAGCTTGGGCAATTTAGTGAGACCCTATCTCAAAATAAAAATTATAAAGAACTGGGGATGCAGCTCTGGGGCAAAGTGTCCTGGGTTCAATCCCTAGTACTGCATAAATACATTCATACATACATACATAATATCAACCTTTACAGAATGAGAACTTTTTCTGTGAAAAGTAAGTCAATGGTTTACTTTTGACAAATAAGATTTGAAAAAAATAAAATTGCAATTTAGCAATGCCAATCAATCTTTGTACAATATAACACTAGGTACTCAATAAATTCTGATAATTGTTGTGAACACAAATAAAAGATAATTTTATAATATAGTAGGGTCTCCTCTTTATTATATGTAAGTGGTTTGTATATAGCACACATTTTTATCTCAGACCAACCGTCCCTCTTTCACCTCAAATATTTCTGGGTTTTCTGTTATTGTACTTTCAATGTGATAGTTGAGTAGACTTGAATTCAGTCTGGATACTAAATGATGTAGAGGATTAAAATACTTTTAAGAAATATGTTATTGATTTATATGTGTTCTTTATAAATTCTGGGTGTTAACCTCTTGTGAGAGATTGAGTTTGAAAATATTTTCTCCCATTCTGTAGGTTGTGTGTTTGCTCTGCTGATTATTTCCTTTACTGTAGAAAAGCTCCTAAGTCTGACATAATTCCATTTGTTGATTTTTGCTTTTGTTGCTTGTGCTTTGGGGGGCATATCCAAAAAATCTTTATTGGGGTCAAAGTTCTGAATCAGTTCCCCAATGTTTTATTCTAGTGATTTCTTAGTTTGAGTTCTTATATTTAAATATTTAATGTATTTTGAATTTATATTTGTTAACTGGTAAGAAGTAGGAGTGTAGCTTCATTCTTCTATGAATGGATATCTAGTTTTCCCAGCAACATTTACTGAAGAGATCTCACTCACTTGTGGAATCTAAAAAATCTGATTTCATAGAGAATAGGAGTAGAAAAGTGATTGCCAGGGGTTGGGGAGTGGAGAGGGGAAAGGGAATGGGGAAAGGATGGTCAACTAATACGATGTTACAGTTAAATAGGAAGAAAGAGTTCTGGTGTTCTATGCACAGTAGGGTGAATGTGCTTAATACTGCACATCTATGAATAGAAGGGAGGATTTTGAATGTGCTCACCATAAATAAATGACAAAAATTTAGATGATAGATATTCTAATTACCCTGACTTGACCATTATCCCACCTATACAGGAATAAAACCATTACATTGTACCTCATTAATATGTACACATACTATGTGTCAGTTTTAAAAATAAAGCTAATAAAAAAGAAAAACATCATTTAGGGTCATGGCATGAAGTCTAAACCTATCTTCATGTTGAACAGTAAAAATTATAAGGGAAAAAGAAGAGACAAAAAGACAAATGTGGCAAATCTTTACTAATTTACTAACCTAACAGAAAAATACAAGGTTCTTCTTTGTTTTAGTCCCTCAAATATTTTCTTTCTCAAAAATGTTTTATAATATAAAATTAGAAGGAAGCAAGGTTATATTATATTTGTCTTGATAATTAGTCTATGCTTACTTATTGATATAGGTATGGGTGATCATCAGTATTTTAAAATGTTTACATATATGCACATGAATACTATGTAATGAAAGTCAAAAGTAATGTTAAATATAACCCTAATCATTAAATAGGTACATATGCACACATGCATATTATTTCTAATAATAATATTAAATGCAAGAAGGAAAATCAAGAAGCAATAAATGGGATGGTATCAAAATAAAAAGCTTCTTCACATCAAAGGAAACAATCAAGAACATGGAAAACCTACAGAATGGAAGAAAATCTTTGCCACCTGCACCAGAGCATTAATCTCCAGTATAAATAAAGAACTCAAAAAAACTTAGTACCAAAAAATCCCAAGTAACCCAATCAATAAATGGGCAAAAGAACTAAACAGGCACTTCACAAAAGAAGAAATACAAGTGGTCAACAAATATATTAAAAAGTGTTCAACATCTCTAGCAATTAGAGAAATGCAAATTAAAATTACACTGAGATTTTAACTCACTGCAGTCAAAATGGCAATTCTCAAGAATACAATAAATGTTGTTGAGGACTTGGGGGAAAAGGTTTAATCATACATTTCTGGTGGAACTACAAATTGGTGCAACCACTCTGGAAAGCATTATGGAGATTCCTCAGAAAACTTGGAGTGGAACCTCCTTTTGACCCAGTTATCCCACTCCTTGGCATATATTCAAAGGACTTAGAATCAGCATACTATAGTGATGTAGTCACACCAATGTTTATAGCAGCTCAATTCACAATAGCTAAGTCAAGGAACCAACCTAGGTATCCTTCAACAGATGAATGGATTTAAAAAAATGTGGTATATATATGCAATGGGATGTTAATGAGCCATAAAGGAGAATAAATTATGGCATTTGCTGGTAAATGGATGGAACTGGAGAATATCATGTGAAGTGAAATAAGCCAGTCTCAAAAAACCAAAGGCCAAAGTGTCTCTGCAATACGTGGATTCTTACACAAAATAAGGGAGTGGTGAGGGACGAAGATAAGTTCATTGGATTTGACAAAGTGGAATGATGGGAAGAGGAAAGACAATATAATGAATCAGACATAACTTTCCTATGTTCATATATGAATACATGACCAGTGAGACTCTACATCATGTACAACAGCAAGAATGGGATCCTAATTAGAGTAAGTTTTACTCCATGTATGTATAATATGTCAAAATACATCCTACTGTCATGTATATCTCAAAAGAATAAATAAAAAGTATTGACTAAACTAAATGTAAAAAAATAAATAAAAATACACAAGAAATAAATTTTTTATTGTAAAAATAATGGAAAGTGGATGTCTGCAATAGTTTCAGGAGATATTCAAAACATGCATTCTTAAATGAGTATTTAATGTTCTATAGTAAAATATTCACTATGAAGAAAGAAAAATAAAAACACAAGATATAAAATGCTGAACATGACCACTTTCTTAAATAATGTGATATATTTTATAAAGTTAGTATATTACTTGACCTACAAGGATATTTACAATGGTTAAACAAATCAACAACTAAAGTAAAGGAATATGACAGAATAATAAATACCATCAACCATATATATTAGCTTTGTGACTTTCCCTAAGACTTAAGACAGAAAATTAAAATGAGATATTTTGACCTAGACGATTTTATCTGGTTTACTATCCATACATTTTTTTCTGAGATGATCTGTTTCAGTTCATGAGAATGACATAGATTCTTCACAGAATTAAAAATATTAGGATCTAAACCACTTATTTTTGAAATGATTTAATCACTGATCATGAAATTCATTTTATATCATGATCTACTTTATATATACACATACTACTGAAACAAAAGTTTCGCAGAACAATCCTGACCTTTACCACATGTGATGTTCTCTGATATTTCCTATTATTTTTCTACTCTATTTCTTTAAAAGTAATGCTGTTTTTGACCCATTCACAGATTGAGACATACAAGTTGAAATAACCTGGTTGGTCTAAAGAGGAAAAATAGTAGAATATAGAACTTTAGGTTTTATCATCACAGGTAGGTCTTGAACATAATGTAAAATAAAATCATTTTAAACTTCAGGAACTAATACCCATGTAACAAGAGCATGTCCTCATGTTCAAAGTTTTTTATAACATTGTACAGTTAGCCAGATATTAAGTATAGGAAATGGGGTTGGCATATAAGGGCACATAGATCGCATCTCCTCTGTAGCTTTCATGCCACATCAATGGCAAATATTAATTTATCACTTCATTCTTATCCAGGAAGTCCTTCACCCAGCAGACTTTCAGGAAGCCATTATTGATTGTTTAGAACTACACAATGGTCATATCTTGGGAATACCAGAAATTTAAATCTTAGCATTTTTATCATAAGCAAGAGAAACTCTGGAAACAAATTTTTCATTATAACCAAAAGTTTAAATTTCCAATTAGAATTATTCTGCAAGATGGAAGAATACAAAGCCAGAGACTGTCTTTCCCAAATGGAAATGATCTAATAACCATACACTGACCAATTGTCTTTGTGTGAATTGTAGAAACCAGTTAACTAAGCTAGGACTAGTACGAGAGTCTTCAGTATCAAAGATGGAACAAGGAATGCAGTTTCCTAGAGCACCAGAAAGACTAACATCAGAGGGACACCAGTGGAAGATTTCAAGTATGAACAAACATCTTCAACTAGAAAATTAAACTACAAAAAAAAAAAAAAAAAGAAAAAAAAAAAAAAGAAAATTAACCTACAAGCTTAGAGAAGTGTCCTCAGGAAAGGCTTCTCAAAACTTTTGTCTCCAGAATGTCTGTCCAGTATGATTAGGGAAGGTCCTCTATATACCAATCCAGATAATAAAGACTGGGAAAAGTTGTTGTTCTGTTTTGTTTTTCAAATGCCCAAGTTCTAAGAAAAAATAAGTGTGGACTGCAGTGCAGCTCAGTTGTAAACTGCATTCTTATCAAATGCAAGGACCTGGATTTGATCCTAGTTATCAAAAAATAAATAAGTAAATTTAAAAAGCATACAAAGAAACAGGGAAACATACCTGAATGGCAGGAACAAATTAATCTTCAGCAATAATGCTAAAAATGGAGATATATGAACTAGAGGCAAAATGTTCAAAGTAACCATCAAAAAGATGCTCGATGAAGTATAATAGAGCACAGATAACAACTGAACAAAATCAGGAAAATGATGCATGAACAAAATGATACATCCACAAAGAGATATAAATAATTAAAAAAACCAAACAGAAATTCTGGAGCTGAAAAATATGAAACTACTGAATTTCAAAATTTACTGGGATGCTTCAGTAGCACATTGGCTAGGCAGAAAAAGGAATGCAAAGATGGGACATTTGAAATGATCAAAAGAGATCAGAGAAAAAAATGAAGAAATGTGAAGGGACTTATGGGGCATCATTAAGCTAAAAACATAGGTATTATGGAAGTTCCAGGAAAAGAATGAGAAATAGAGATACGTCACTCAAAGAAAAAATGACTAAAAAAGTCCCCAAGTCTGAGGAGAAATGGACAAATAAATTCAAAAAGCTCACAGATTTTCAATTAAGATAAATCCAAAGAGACCTAAACTGAGACACAAACTACCAAAATTTACAGACAAAATCAGAATCCTGAAAACTGCAAAGGAAAACTAATTCATAAGATTATAGGCAAATTTCTCAGCAGAAATCTTACAAACTAAAAGAGAGCAGTATGATATATTAAAAGTGACAAAATAAAAAAGAATGCCAACAAAGAATATTATAACTGGCAAACTGTTCTTCAAAAATGAAGTAGAAATGAGGATTTTCCCAGATAAAGGAAAGCTAAGGAAGTTCATCATCACTAGATATGCACTATAAGAAATACTAAAGGGAATTCTTCAATTTGAAACAAACAAATACTAAAAGAGAAACATGAAACCACACAAAAATACAAAACTCTGTGGTGAAGGTCACCATTTGGACAAATCCAGAATTCTGTAGTATTGTAATAGAAATGTGCACATCACTTTTGAATCTGCTAAAGAATTTTAAAAGCAAAATTATAAAAAGTCACAAGTCTCTTGATAAATATGCAATATAAAAAGAAGTAATTTGTGTCATCAACATAAAATAGGAAGAAGACAGATGTATAGGTGGTTGAAGTTATTAATTCAAGATAAATTATTATAACTTTTAAATTATTTTATGAAATTATGTTAGTCAGCTTTTTGTCCTTATGACCAAAATATCTGAAAAAAAACCTTAGATATGAAAAAGTTTATTTTGGCTTATGATTTCAGAGGTTCAGTGGGTATTCAGCTGAATCCATTGCTTTGGGCTTGAGGTACGGTAGAACATTATGGTGAAAGGGAGTGGTGGATAAGTGATGTCTGCTCATGGTGGCCAGGAAGTAGAGGGTTCAGAGGGAATCCAGGGAAGATGAACTTTTCCAGGACATGGCCTCACTGACCCACCTTCTCAATTCATTCTCCACCTGCTCACAGTTACCACCCAATTATTCCTTTCAAAGTAGGATGGATTTATTAGTTTTAAGCTCTCATAGTCTAATCCTTTCACCCCCTGCAATAACACAGGAGCTTTTGGGGGAAACCTCATATCCAAACCATAACAGTAATTATAAAGCAAACAGCAAAGGTTTATTTATAAAGCATACACAGAGGTAGTTAATGGAATGAAAATAAATCACTCCAAAAATTATATCAGAGCAAGAAGTAGATAGCAAGAAAATAAGTGGGGAGAGACATAAAGCTATAAGATATACAAAAATCAATAAACAAATTGGCAATAATAAGTCATTCCTTATCAGTTATTACTTTTAATATAAGTGGATTGAAATCCATTATATAAAATAAACTTCAAGACAAAAACTCACAAGAGTCAGAGGGGCATTATGTCATGATAAACAGATCAATAAACCATGCTGATTTAACAACTATAAATGTACTTAAACCTAGCATTAACATTCCCAGATCTATGAAACAGACACTGACCAAAGTGAAGAAAGATATAGACAGCAACACAATAATAATGAGAGGTCTCAATACCACACTTTTTGTTGTAGATACAACAATCAGGCTGAAGATCAAAAAGGAAACAGAAGATGTGTTTGAAAAAGAAATTAAGGAGAAATTCCATTTACAAGAGAGTAACATAAAATATCTAGAAATAAATTTAGCCAAGCAGGTGAAAGACTTCTAAATCAAAAACTATAAAAACTTGTTAAAAGAAATTTAAAATACAAAACAATTAGAAAGACATCCCATGTTTGTGAATTGGAAGGTTTCATGTTGATAAAATGTCTTTACTACCCAAACAATCAATGTTGTATCAATTGGAACTCTTGTAAACTTTTTGGTGGGAATGTAAAATATAAGGCCAATACGTAAAAAAAGTATGGAGTTTCCTCAAAAAGAAAAAATAAAATTATCATTATAAATCAGTAATCACACTTCTTAGTTATGTATCAAAAAGAATTTGAAGCAGAATCTCTAAAAATATTTGAACATTCATTTTCATTGCTTCATTGTTCACAACAGCCTAGAAGTGAAAGTAATGCAAGGGTCCACAAAGGTATTAATTGATAAAGAATATGAGGTCTAGACATAGAATGAAATACTATACAGTCTTAAAAAGAAGGGAATTCTATCATGTGCTACAACAGTGATGGATTTCAAAGACATTATGGTAAATTAAATGAGCCAGTTATGAAAGGACAAATATTGTATGATTCTACTCATAAAATAACTAAAATGCTCAAAATCATGAAAATGGAAAACTGGTGTTTAATGGACATACAGTTTAAGTTTCATAAGATGAAAGAATTCTAGCAATCCACTGCACAACTGGGTGAATATATTTAACATTAGTGAACAATGTCCTTAAACACTGTTAAGTTAAAATTTATGTGTTTTTTTGCACACGCATACAAAAAAAGCCTGAGGATTCCAGCTAATCATATGTATCTTTGCAATGGATAAAAAAATGTAAAATATAATAGATTTGAAATACAGAATATTATAAAAATTATTTCTATCTGTAATCATTATTATTTGAATGCTATAAATATTATTTTCCTGCATGTTTAAAATATAAAAATCTATAAATCACATCTTATATTTAGATCTGATTGATTATAACACAAAATAATAATTACTGTATGGGGTGGCTTCAGAAATTACACTATTTTGTTTTCAATGATAGAGAACACTCTTTTACAAGTTATAAAACATCTTTCTCTTATCTATACATTAGTTTATTAGCATCATGACTTTACTGATCAACAAAAGTTCTAACCTTTTTTTATAAATTGCTTTCTTTCTTATAAGCTTTTGTAAAAGGGCTATAACATACATATCTTATAATGTATAATATAAGATTTTGTAATATGAAGGACATTTGGATGACACAGAACTTAGAAAGTTGAAAATTCAAGTGATCAGGAAAGATTGGAATACTATTTTAAAATATGGACAAACATTGAATTTTATAAGTTTTTTTTTTCAGAAAAATTTGAATACCAGTTGTATTTTTAAATAAATGTAAGATACTTGCAACAAATATAATTTATATATTTATTTTTTTCTGACAGAAGAAACATTTGTCCACAATAATTCAAAAAACACAGTTTAGGAAATACTGTGCTAGGATATTTGGTGGGGGATAAAAAAGGAAGCCAAATTCATTTTAAGAGAAGTCATTTTCAAGAAAATGAAGTAAATGTGATTCAGGAATGGCACATAAAATGAATCTTCAGTAATATAAGAAAAAGGAAGTTCTAAAATGTATAGCAGAATTTTGGAGACAGGTAAAAAGGGTTATCAATCAGCACATGAATCTCTTCATATAATGGACATGAACTTTAAGCAATTTTATGTTATAAATTATTGAATCCCTTTAGCCCTCATATAAGAGGGTGAATGGAAAGAGATGTAAGAGAATTTTATATAATAATCACAGAACTTCTTAAACTATCTCACTATCCTATTATACTTATGTAATCATTTTCCAAAATAACCAATCTATTTCCCCAAAGTTCATTATCTGGGGGAAAACATTCCTTATCTACTTTGAAACACTGACCAGTACTAATCTATTGTGTGAAATTCAGTGAATTCCTTCTTAAAACTACTCGAGTCTAGACTTTAGATTTAGTATTTAGACTAAATATCTTAATTAACTTTCAGTAATAGTTTTTCTGTTGATGTCTATGTTTGCTGTTCTGGAGCTTTTTTAAAGATTGTGTATTATGTCTATGTGTAATCATTCTTTCACATAGCTTATTTAAGTATTCAAAGGCATGAATACACACATTAAGTACATTTATACACACACAAGTACACTTGATTTTACAACACTGAGATCATGCCATCCATATATTTTTGTCTAGACAGCTGTTTTTAAAATTGTTTTCATTTGATTTTGCTTAATAATCCTTTCCCTATCTCAAAATGAAGATCACACCTCAACACCATACCCTTTATACCATCATTATTAGAGAGTTTTTTTTAGTTCCATACTATGACCAATGACAATAAAAGCTTATATACACTTTCTTCCTTCTTTCTTTCATTTCTACGCTATGCAATTTTAGTAAACACTATACTAATTTTTAATTATTCTGTCTTCAGTTATCTTTTATTCACATATAATTGTAAAAGTAGATGCAGGGAGATTCTTTATACCAGTTAACAGTTCTGTATACCCCACTGGTAATTTATAACAAAACTATAGTGTAATATCACAACCAGTCTATTAGCAATGATACAATTCACTGATCTTATTTTTCAGATTTCCCATTTACTTTTGTGTGTGTGTGTGTGTGTGTGTGATGTTGCCCTTTCATAACTATACGGGCATCCCTCTGGCCCTCATGACCCCACCATACTTTGGCAAGCACCAATCAATCATTTCTTCTTTTTAAATTTTTAATTTTTTGAAAAATGTTATACAAGTGAAATTAAATAGCACATAGCATATGGTGACTGGCTTTCTGTATTCAGTATAATTCCTTCAAAATTTATCCAAGTTGTTGCACGTATCCATAATCATTATTTTTATTTTGGATACAATAAAACATGGCATGAATTGGCAAAGTTTGTTTAATAATTCACCTGTGAAGGATTTCTAGATTCCAGCATCTCACTAGTACTGATAGAACTGCTGTGAACATTCATGTACTGCTACTCATATGGTTATACATTTCATTACCTAGGATAAATGTCCAAGAATGCAATTGATAGGCCTCTTGAAGCTTTAATTTCATAAGAAAATGCCAACTGTTTTTCAGAGAGGTGGTGAAATTTTGCATTTCTATCATTGATGTATGAATGATCCAGTTTCTTTGTATCATCATTGATGTGTGGTATTGTCACTATTTCATTTTCATTTTGTTTTTAATTTTAGTCTTTCTAATAGTTGTATAGTTATATCCCATTATGGTTTAGAATACTTTTCTCTAATAATTAATATCATAAATAAACTTTCATTTGCTTACTCGCCTTTTGTATATTCAGTCAACAAAATCTCTTCTTATGTTTTGATTGTTTCCTACTGAGACTGACAGTTTTTTTTTTTATTGGTCGAATTTTGAGGATTCTGTGTATATTCTACTTTTTTCAATTTTTAAATTATTATCGTTTGATTCTTTATACACAAATGGGGTACAACTTTCATTTCTCTGGTTGTACATGCCAGCAGAGTCACACCATTTGTGTAATCATATGTATACATAGGGTAAGGATGTTTGTCTCATTCCGTTATTTTTCCTTTCCCCTGCCCCCACCCCTCCCCTCTACAAAATCCACCCTTCCTCCATTCTTCCCTTACCCCTCCCCCATTATATATCATCATCCACTTATCAGAGAAAACATTTGGCCTTTGATACTAAATCTTTTTCATATTTCGTTTACAATTTTTTTCCCAATCTTTCTATCAATAGGATATAACTCATGGAAAAAATAAATATTAATGAAGTTCAATCTATTGAATTTTCCTTTTATGGATCATGCTTTTGGTGTTAAAACAAGAACTTTTTGTCTGCGCCTAGATCCTGAAAAGTTTCTTCCTGACTTTTATAAAGGTTTTATAGTTTTGTTTTACTTTTAAATCTCAGATTCATTTACAGTTAATTTTGTATAAGTTCTAAGACATAGGTTGAGTGTTGTTTTATTTCTCTATGGATTTTCAATTTCTCCAGCATCATTTTTGAAAAAATAAAACTTCCCTCTGTTAAATTGTTTTGCAACTTTGTCAAAAATTCTTAAGCATATTTGTGCTATAATTTATTAATGCTTGTCTGTATGTTATAATCCAAATTGTGAGATCTCCTAGAGTAAATGAGCTTGAGACCAGCATGATAAACACCTTTGACTTTCCAAAGATGCACATTTACTAACTATAAAACCATCTGAGGACAACTTTATAGCTATCTGCCTATAATTGGACCACCTACTAGAATAAGAATCATCATTTCAGATGGAGATAATGGATTCCAAATTCCCAATTAATTTATCATTTAATAAAATGATAAATTTTATCATTTAATGAAATATGACTATATCTACAAAAATATATAAATGTTATTCTTTCCTTTGTTTGGCAGTGCTGGGGATTGAACCCAGCAGGAAAACTATTTTCTCCAATTAAGAGATAAAAGCAGTAGAAACAAAATCTAAAATGGTTTGGATTTTAGAATTAAAATAATAATTAGCTTTGTACGTATACTCAATTATGGTGGAAATTTTACAAAGCTTGGGGATAGGTAAAGGAAATTATAGAAATAAAAGTTTATTAAATTATAAAATTATTTCTCAAATGGTCATTGTTAGGTGGAAATGGAAAATGAAGCTATATTGACTTATTAACAGTGAGAGATTAAAAGTTTTCTCTAAGACTGGGAATAATACAAAAATATCTATTCTCAACATTTATATTTAATTTTATACCTAAGGTTCTAATAAGTACACTCTGATGGGAGAAATAAGTAAACAGCATAGAGATTTAAAATAGAAGAAGAATTTCCCCTACACATTGATGACATGGTCATCTTAAAAATCCTGAATAATCTGCAGGACAAAAAAAAGAAATAAAGAATGGTAGAGGATATAAATTAATTTAACAAAGAAACAGAATACAGGGCAATATACAAAAATCAATTGTATTTCTGTATATTTTAACAAATAATGCAAAACTTCTATTAAGAATAATATCCACATAATGGGGGGTGGGAAGGGTTAGTGTTGGGGTTGGAGTTGGGTTTAGGGAGGGGGGCAGGAATGGAGGAAGGAAGGACTGTATAGATGGAGGGGAGGGGTGGGAGGGGAGGGGTGGGAGGGAAAAAATGGCAGAATGAATCAAACAACATTACCCTATGTAAATTTATGATTACACAAATGGTATGCTTTTGCGCCATGTACAGACAGAGAAACAACATGTATCCCATTTGTTTACAATAAAAAAAAATAAAAAAAAAAGAATAATATCCAGGGATATAGTGTAGTTGGTAGAGTGCTTGTCTAGCATGCATAAGACCCTGGGTTTAATCCCCAGCACCACCAAACAAAAGGAAGAATAGCATCCAAAAACCTAAATACAGAAAAATTATGCGAGTCATTGAAATTCTTCTAAACTAGGAAGTACAACTTACTGCTGAGAAAAACTAAAGTTGTATAGAAATGGAGAGATGTACTATGTACATGGAGTGGAAAACAATATTTTTAAGATGTTTATTCTCCCTCATTTAATTTAGAAAGTCAATGTAATCCCAGCCAAAATATCAACATTTATTGTAGAAAAGGATAAGCTAAAACTAAAATATATTAAACATTCAATTTAACTTTTTAAAAATGTCCAAATTAACTTTTTAAAAACTAAAAACAAAGTAGCAGAATTTACATTATCAGAATTCACACTAATTGTAATGCTATATTAATCAAGAAAGTGTGGTATTAGTGCAAAGTAAAATATACAGATTGTTGGACCAACATAGAGACTATAGAATTAAACATACTTAGGGCCAATTGATTTTTGACAATGTTGACATGAAATTTAAAGGAAGAAGGAAGTCTTTTCAACACATGGTATTAGAATAGTTGTGATATATGGATGAAAGCAAACACTCAGTAGCTATTTTAAACTATACACCCACAAAGTCAAAATGAATTATAAGCCTAAATATAAAAGCTAGAACAATAAAACATCTAGATGAAAATAGGAGAATATATTCATACTCTTTGGCAAAATTTTCTTGGATAGGAATTCAAAGCATTAATTGTTACTTTCAGATGCCTCCTCATAAGATTTCAATTAAATAAAAATAAAACAAAACAAGGAAAAATAACTTAGTTCAGGAGTAAACAAAGTGGGATTATGGACTAGAACAGTGTGTCACTCTTTCTAGATCATAAATAAGCCTGGTTATTAGAGACCAGCAACAGTAAAGTTGCCTGTTAGTCATGTGGTCAGTGTGTTCTGTGGTGTTGGCGTAACACACTACTGCAGGGCTATTTCCCCCTGAAATGCTCATGGCATGTGATTGAGCATTTATCTTGATTGTGTATCTCTATATCTGGATCATTGCAATTTCCAGGTGTTCTGTGAACCAGCTAACATTCTTTTTTAGTTTTTTCTTTTATTGGTTCTTTTAAGTTATACATGACAGTGAAATCCATTTTGACATAATTATACAAGCATGGAATATATCTTATTCTAATTCAGTTCCCAGTACTTCTTCTTTCCCTTCCCTCTGCTCATCCCTCACCCCTTTCCTTCTACTGATTTTTTTGCCATTTATCCATAGTTCTTTTTTAAATTAATTTCTTTTGGATTTACACAACAGTGAGATTCACTGTGTTATATTCATATATACACACAGGAAATTTATGTCAGATTCATTCCATTGTCTTTCCTTTTTCTATTCCCTCTCTCTTTCCTTCATTCCCCTTCCTTGGTCTATTCCACTGAAATAGAAATCTCCCCCACCCCTTATTGTGGGTGAGCATCCACATTTCAGAGAAAACATTCAACCTTTGGTTTTTTGGAATTGGCTTATTTCACTTAGCATGGTAGTGTCTAGATCCATCCATTTACTGGCAAATGTTATAGTCATTCTTCTTTATGGCCGAGTAATACTCTATTGTGTATATATACCACATTTTCTTTATCTGTTCTTGTGTTGAAGGGCACCTAGGCTGGTTCCCTAGCTTAGCTAAGCTATTGTGTTGCTATTAATATTGATGTGGCTGTTATCACTGCAGTATGCTGATTTTAGAATCCTTTGGATATATATTGAGGAGTGGAATAACTGGGTCAAATGGTGGTTCCATTCCTAGTTTTTTTAAGAATCTCCATACTATTTTCCAGAGGGGTTGCAACAATTTGCAGTCCCACCAACAATGTATGAGTGTACTCCTTTCTCCACATCCTCGCCAGTATTGTTACTTATATTCTTGATAATTGCCATTCTGACTGAAGTGAGATGAAATCTCAATGTAATACTGCTTTCCAGGGTGGTTACATTAATTCCATTTCTTCTTTAACTAGTCAGAATAGATAATGCAATTTGCATTTTATGTGTGTTCTGCTTTTTGTGAGTCATGGTGTTTTGGATAGAAAATGAATAACATACAAAACCTATAACCCAATTCTTGACCAGTAACAAATTTGAAGTGACAAATTTTAAATAGATTTTAAGGAAAACAAAAACAAAACCTCATTTCCTTCTGTGTGTTTTTCTGTATACCTACCACATTGCTGTTTGAGTCCCTATTGAAATAAAAATGGAACGTTAGAAAATACCTTCCTAAAGTATCTTTTTATATGTGCTCTCCCATGATCAGAGATAAGAAAAACGAATTAATTTTTAAAAGCCCATTTCTACTATTTAAGGACAAATTTTAACACTCAATGTTATTAAGACAATTCAGTAAAGTTTTGAAAAAATGGGAAAAATTTAGAGAGTTTTAAATATAGCACATCATCAAAACCTTAAGGAAATATTGATATTTTATTATGTGTTTTCAAGTGATTTGCTTCACATTACTATTTTTCTTAAAAGATATTTAGTAGAAATGTATAATAGACATTTTACAAGTTTTTATATATACACATGTACCCAGCTGACATCAATGTGTTGCTGATTTTTCAACAGCAGTAATGATACATCAATCACATAAGCAAGGTCCTAAGATGAATTATTTATAAGTGTGTTTCTTTTATATTATTTTTCATTACCAAGGGAACCTACATTTTCCAACTTCAAATCTTTCTTCCCTGATAAAATTTAAAAAGAAAATACAGCATCACTTTTCTTTACTACTATGCCAACAAAGGCAAAATGCTTTGTGCATAATTGCTATAGATTAAATTAGTGAACATGAACAAGTTAAAAATTAATAAATGCTTGAAATTCATAATTTTTATAATATATCTACTTGGTTTATTAAGTCTGAAAATTTATCATAGATGAGCTATAATTTACCCTAAAGACATGTTTGTATGTACAATATTGTTACTGGTTAAAAAATGAGCATCAATTGTATATCTATTTAGAAAAGAAATTAAGAGGAAATTTTAAAGTGAAAAACCACATAAATATCCACTAGGTCAAATATAAAGAGTGGAAAAACTCAATTTTGATTTATTTTTACTTCAAGTGATAAAAGAAGGTTGGCTTTCTGATATTCCACATAAAGACCAACAAAATATTCTGCAGCCAGAAGAAATCTCACTCTTACAAAGGTGACCTAGGATATTTGTGCAAGTTGTCTTCAAATGCAAAGGAGTTATCTTTGCAGAGTAGAAATTGGGGTTGTTTGTTTATCCTTTATACATCTCTGTAATGTTCAAATTTGTTATATTAAGTGTGTAACATTTTTTACAAAATAATAAATATATAAAAATTCATCATGCCTAAGCAAATGCATTCTTAATATGTGAACTTTGGAAAGTGTATATGAAATTGGTCTCAACATTTATATGCATAATTGTATCTCTATTTTAAGATGTGTTTCATATTGTTTGCTAAATTTTCCATTTATGCACTTTTTTGATTCTTTAAAAATCTTTATTTTTCTGATTGTTTCAAATTCTTTTCTTTTACATTTTAAGAGTAGCTTAGGACATTGTATAGTCAACATGTCTATGAAATAATCCAAAGCCAAGAGAATTTATGAGATAGGAAAGAAGAAATTCTGACATTGTTCAAAGGCAAAGAAGTAAGTTAGAAATAAATAAGTAGATAACATTCTATACAATCTCATAAGAAAAATATTCTTTTATTAAAACACGTTATATTCCACCAAACCTAGAGTTTTTAAAGGAGATTGTATTGCATGCAAGAGAATTAGTTACTAGTAAAACAAATAAAAGAATTGAAGGAGAAAACATATTAGAAAGATTAAAGTCCTTTCAAGAATCTCAAATTACAAGTACTGATATAAATTTCCAACTAATATTCACTTTTTTCAGAAAATTTTTAAATGGTAGTTTTCTAACTGCTGTTGAAGCACTGCAAAATGTTATTCATTCTTAGATTTAGAGACAAGCGTGCTTTAAAGCTAAGCTACCCAATAATGTAGCCACTAACAACATGATACTACATGACACTAAACTGAACATGACACTAAATTAATATCTGCTGAAAGTTTAAAAATTAGGTCCCCAGTAAACTGTCATTCACTCTTAAAAAGGAAGGAAATACTACATTTTATGACAACATGGATGAAACTTAGTGAATTATATAAAATAGATCAGTCACAGAAGAACAAATATAGTTTGATTCTACTTATAAGAGTTATCTGAAATTGTCAAACTAATAGAATCAGAGAATAAAATAGTGGTTGCAAGGGACTAGAAGAAGAGGAAATTGGGAGTTGCTAATCAAAGGATTTAAAGTTTTAATTACATAGGATAAATAAGTTCTAGAAATCTGCTGCATATTGTTGTGCCTATAGTCAACAATACTGTATTTTATAATTCAAATATGGTAAAAGTGCCCCTGAGTTCAATTCCCAGCACCCAAAATAAACACACAAAAATTTGTTACAAGGATAGATTTCATGTCAAGTGTTCTCACCATAATAAAATATTATTTTTTAGAAAGGGAGCTTGCTAATATTATAAAGTTTACTTGTTATTTAATGTAAGAATAATTGTAATAACAGTGTAATAATTTTTTTCTTTTTCTTTTTCTATACCAGGGATTGAACCCAGGGGCACTTAACCACTGAGCCACATCCCCAGTCCTTTTTATATTTTATTTTGAGACAGGGTACTACTTCAGCCTCCCGAGCCACTGGGATTACAGGCATGCATCATCACATCCAGCCTTCAGTGTGAAAATTTTTATCTCTCAAAAATATTTTAGTTTAAGGTCTTTGTTCCCTTTCAGAAGCGACTGAATTTTTTAAAAGTTACTTTCAAATACAAATCATCATTAATCTTAAGAAAATATATTTGACCATTTTAATAAAAGAAAAATCAGAGAAAATTTGATGAAAAATACAATAAAGGAATCTAAAATGGGGAAAACCTTGATGAATAAAACAAAAGGAAACTAATAAACATATGAAAGATTTCACAAATTCTGAAAGGCATAATTAAAGTAAATGCCTGTTAGACAGAAGAACACAGAGTACAACATGCACAGAAGGAAGATTCCAGGGAGGACCAAATTTTCCTTGCAGTCTGGTGAGGCTTTCCGCATCTAGTGGCAGGCACAGAAAAAGGGCAATAATACAAAAAAGGAAGAAACCACAACAACTGAAGTCCTCAGTGCAAAGAGAACCATTGAATAGTATTTCCAGATTCTCTATATTACCTTCTTTTATCCACAAAAATGGAAAAATAAATAGTACAATGTTGCCTTTACTGGGAAAAGAACTTCCTAAACTTAGTGGTTAAGTTTTGTTCATATAACTGTAATTTGGGAAGGTCTCAGAGGAGATAGGTCAGTTCTGTTCTATATAGTACCATTTGTGACAACTTGAAGACTGAGGTGACTAATTAAAGGCTGGAATGAACTGGAGGCTTGTTCATTTATGAGTTTGCACTTGATAGTGGGTTTCATTTGAGATCTCAGTAGGAGCTATATATATAGCGTATATACTACACTCAATAGTATATTTGTGTTACCCCGTAGCTATTTTATTTCCTATCTCATAGACACTGAATTCCAAGAGTGAATATCACAAAAGGGATATTGCCTTTTATAATTTAGTCTCCAAAATCACAAAACCTCACTTGTGCCATAGTAATGGGCCTATTTAGATCCAAAGAGAGAGAACATAAACTTCCTTCCCTCTACTGTGGGGAAAAACACACATTTTAAAAACACGTGTGATGAGATATATTGCCATGGCCAGTTTTGGCAAATATAATCTGCCATACCCAGCATTTATCTCTGATGGAAAACAAAAACAAATAGAAAAAAGCAAGCACATGCACAAATGCACACTTGCGCGCGTGTGCACGCGCACACACACACACACCATAAATAATAAAATAGGAGGAATCTACTCTCTTAAAAAATGAATGAGGCCAGGCACAGTGGTGCACTCCTGTAATCCCAGTGGCTTGGGAGATTGAGGTAGGAAGGTTAAGAGCTCAAAGCCAGTCTTAGCAACTTAGCAAGGTCCTAAGCAACTTAGTGAGATCCTGTCTCTAAATAAAAAAAAAAAAAAGAAAAAAAGGGCTGGGGATGTGGCTCAGTGGTTAAGCGCCCCTGGGTTCAGTCCCTGGTACCAATAAAGAAAATGAATGAGGCTGCACATGCTTGTAATGCCAGTGACTCGGGAGGCTGAAGCAGGAAGACTTCAAGTTTGAGGCCAGCCTTGACAACTTAGTGAGACTCTTTGCAACTTAGCAAGACCTTTTCTCAAACTTAAAAAAAATAAATAAATTAAAGTCTGGGAGTGTAGTTCAGTGGTAAATATCCCTGGGTTCAACACTCAGTACCAAAAAAAACAAAAACAAAAACAAAAAAATCCTAATGAGGCTGCTCAATTACAGAGCACTTGCCTAACATGTGCAAGGCCCTGGGTTCAATTCCCAATAATGCAATAATAATAATCATAACAACAAGAACAACAGCAAATGATGTACAAATGAAGAGTTAGTATTGTTCCAGAGTCACCAGTTAATTATTCTCCTTTTTGGATTTAAGTGAAAAGTAGAATCTACATGTTCATTTCTTGCCTGCGCAGCAGGCAGTCTAACTAGATAATTCATAAACTCCATCAATTTTCTAATATTTCCTAGTTAGCTTGTCTATTCACAGAAAGGTTCATGTAAATTTAAAGTCATAGAGTATATTGGCAGACACCTACTCTATCAAGAAAATAATTTATTGATTCTTAAGTGTAAAGTTACAACTATGGATCTGAACATACATGTAAAAAGATGTAAGGGGAGAGAGAGATGAGAGAGAGAGAATAACTAAGAAAAACAAACTAAGCAGTTTATCCAGAAAAAAATAGATAATAAATGACTTAGGGAAAGAAGAGCATTATAGAGAGATTCAAAAACAACAACATCCATAAAATAAGAGCAAGTTGGGAATTTAAAAGATATGAATGAAGAAATATAAAATTGACTACATAAGTTAGAAGCAAAATATGAAGGAATCTCCCAGAATATTGAGCAGAAAGTTAAAGATTAGGAAAAACATGAAAACAGAGGATAAGTTTAGGATTCCAAGATTCAAATAGTAGTATTTTCATGAAAGAAAAATACAGTAAAATGAAACAAACAGAAACAGAAAATGAAAAGAAGGAAATGATCAAATGTATAAAGAGGTTTTTCACAACCACAGAAAGGGGGGAATCTTTTATACTGAAAAGTATTACTGAATACCTGCATGTTAGAATGAAAAATAAAGTTTCCTTGTAAAATATATTATTTTATTTCATACCACCAAACAAACAGAAAAAAGCCAAAAAGCTTCTAGAGAAGAAAGAAGCAAAATGTCTTCAAAGAGAAGGGAACTTCACTGTTCTCATCAGTAAACACTAGATGTTGGGGGGAAATAGAACAATACTTTCAAAGTCCTGAGGAAATTGAATTTGGATTTAGAATTCTATAACCAACCAAACATTTAGGTATAAAGGAATCAAAAAGTTGTGAGTACATGAAAGAAATCAAAATCTATTGCACACGAATATTTTTAAACTTTTACTGATAATACAGTTCAATAAAATAACAGTTGAAATAAAGACTTCATAGGAACTCTAAAAACATAAGAAGACAGTGAAAGGAAATCTCATTGTGACAGATACAGTAGTTTTAGAACGTAACAGGTACAAATTAACAGAGTATTAAAATGCTGTGTACTTTCTTTTTCCTTTTTTTTGGTACTAGGGATTTTTTTTGAAAAACATATCTTGTATTCAAACAGGAATTCAATTGAATATGTTTTGGGGTTTTTTGTTTTTTGTTATTTTGGTACCAGGGATTGAACCCACAGGCGTTTAACCACTGAGCCACATCCCCAATCCTTTTCATTTTTTATTTAGAGACAGGGTCTTGCTGAGTTGTTTAGGGCCTTGCTATGTTGTTGAGGCTGGCTTCGAACTTGTGATCCTCCTGGCTTAGCCCCCCGAAGCCCCTGGGATTATAGGAGTGTACCACCGTGCCTGGCAAAAGGCTGTGTAATTTTAAACCAATGATGGTACGTAAGAAAACAAACTATCAGTTGAGCCTTGAAAATGAAATTTTACTTTCTTTCCCATTATTTGACATGATCTTATACTTGAAGCATGGAAAATATTTTTATGCTTACAGATAAATTTTCTCCATTTACACCTGATAGGAGTTGGGAATTAGAATCAGGGAAGACAAGTTAAAGGTAAGAAACATCTTCACTTTACATAGAATAAAGGCAAGAGATATTACATAAAGTTAGGAAATTTTCAAAAAATAGATATTGAAAGATACACGTTTAGAGACATAAGGACACCCAATAGAGCATCAAAAACACAAAATAAAAAGAACCCCTTGTACTTCTGGTCTTGTCTCATTGCTTCTCCTTCTGTGTTACTCAGCTTTTCATTGTTGTGAAAAGTACCTGAAATCATCAGGTTAATAAGGGAAAAGGGATATTTTGGCTCTCTGTTTCAGAGGTTTCAGTCCATGATTACTTGTTCCTGTTGCTTTGTACCTTTGGTTGTAAAATACACTCCTTGCAGGAACGCATGGCAGAGAAGGACTGTTCATCTCCTGGTGGCAAGGAAGCAAAGAAAGAGATAGGAGGAGACAAGGTACCAATATCCCCATAAAGGACATGCTCCCAATAACCTAACTTCCCTCCTTAAACAAGATCCCATATGTTAAAGGTTTTACACATCTCACTAATGCTACAGGCTAGGGACTATACCTTTTAATACTTACCTTTGAGGGATATTCCAAATCCAAATTATCCAAATTATAGTGCCTCTCAACGTATCTTAAGCTCTCTCCATACATTTGCTCTTCTGATTTCACAGAAACTTCTTTTATAAAGGTCAGAAAGTATCTTCATATTGCTACACCCAATGGTCAATTTTTAGTCTACCTATTACTGGAACCAATAGTAATATTTGATATTATGGAACCACTTTCATCTTTAGCTTTGAATACAGCATTTTTTCCTATGTCTTTCCTTCTACACAGCAACTGCTTATTTTTCATCTCTTTTTGCATCCAATGTTTCTGAACATTGGATGATCCAAATTTAATCCTTGATTTTCTATTCTACTTTGACTAATCTTAATAGTTCTTAAAGTTTAAAGTACAACCTGTCCACAATCTGCTTCAAGTTTTTGTTCAAATATGACTTTCTTAGTAATAATATATTTTGATTATACCATTTTTAAAAAAATATTTTTTAGATGCTGATAAACCTTTATTTTATTCATTTATTTATGATGCTGAGAATGGAACCCAGTGCCTCACACATGCCAGGCAAATGCTCTACCACTGAGCCACAACTCTAGCCCTGATTATACCATTTTAAAATTAAAACTCTTCTCCCCATTCCTGGCTTACACTAAGCTCTTCACTGTTTTAACAATGATTATTTGCATATGAATAGAAAGATGAAAACAACCTTTATGTAGATTGGGCAGTAATATGACTCCTTAAAGGGGCCATCTTATTGCACTGAAGAGTTGTCTAATTCTACTCCATACTTGCTATTATAGTTCCAGATCACAATGACCTGGAATCACAAAAAGGACACTTCTTATTTCATGTTTTTCTTTTCCTCCTTGGAATGTAAGTGCCCTGGGTGAGAGGTAAATGGATAGAGTGAGGGGTAAATAAGAGTTTCCGTTGGAAGAAGAAGGGGAGACTAATGAAGTACTAAAATTGGTCTATGGGTTTATTCAAGCCCATGATAAAAGTTTTCATTAGTCTGCCGTGAAATCAGAGAGAAAAGAGACAGCCATACTTTGTGTTTCATTAAGCCAAATGTAATTCAAGGCATGATCCTACCTTCTAAAATTATGGCTTTATTTCCTGTGGTTAAAATGAGCTTTCATTTATAAAATGGAGTTGATATTAGGATGTAGATAGTTCATTTCATTTTGCCTATTTACTTATGTATTCATGTATGCATAATTGTCCATCCACAGTAAAACAATAGGTTGACAATCCCAAATCAAGGGTCAATTTATTTGTTGAAACTACCATAAAAATTGAAATCTATGAAATGCTGACACTATATGAGGAAAGAAAAAAATTGCTGCTATGCTGAGGGATAATGACTAGAATATTTTAAAGCTACAAGGCTAGAATTAAAGAATAAAGTAAGTTGAGACTTTGCCAATGAGCCAGATCCATTTCTTTTAGTCAGCTACCTTTCAAAGATAGGTATACCTGAATACAAAATAGGTATACAAATGGGTATACAAATATAAATACAAAATAGGTATACCTGAATATTGACAGGTCTTTGTCAATTGCTAGGTCACTGTCATCTAATAGCTTTTTTTTTTTTTTTTTTTTTTTTTGCGGTGCTGGGGATTGAACCCAGGGCCTTGTGCTTGCAAGACAACTAATAGCTTTTTATAGAGAGAATATTTAGACACTGTAACCAGAATTTCCTGTGGTGTGTTTCTTGGAGTAATAAATGGATGTTTGGGGTTTGGGGGAAGTAGTTATAATCCAATAGCTTGGGAGAGTGTCATGCAGTCTTATACAAGTGTTTTTAATTGATGAACTTTCTGTATCTTGCGAGGTAGTAATGTGCATTGTGATCTCCAAAGGTAGAGGATAGAACATACAATAGTTCCCATATTATTCGACAAGGGCATTTTTTTTTCCACCAGCACCTTAGAAATTAGGACATTGTCAGAAATCTTTAGAGAAGTTTTTGGCATTCTTATGGTTTCAGCTTTGTACAATGAATATATAAAGTAGCAAAAAATATTATAAAGTAGATCACAATTAGGAATTTCACAATAGATATTATGTTAGTGTTAAAAACACAGCATTTCTTACATACATTATAGAGTTTTTATTTCTGACAATTTACAGTGGAAGGTTTTGTCTTTATTAAGCTCAAGGTAAGTCAGTGCTACTACTATGTATACACTTAGAGAAAGTCATTTATGTGTTGGGCAGGATGCAAGTACAAAAAAATGTTCATATCAACATTGCTTATAATAGCCAGAAGCTGTTCATCAACAGTACAGTGGATAAATAACCAAGCCATTTTCTTAAAATTGATTATTCTATGTACCAAAAATCAATAAGTACAGCTAAACATAACAAAGAAGGTAAATCCTACAAACATAGTATTGAGGGAAAGATTCCAATTGCATGAGTTAAAAAAGCATATAAAGTTAAACAACATTTTTTAATCATATATGCTTCCATGCTAAAGTTATTTTAAAAGGAAGTAAGTGGTTAATATAAAAGCATGATCAAGGTTATAGGTTTTTATGCACGGGAAATTGCATATGCTGGCAACGTTCTGTTTCTTGGAGACAGTATTAAATTGAACATTTATCTTTCATGTAACTTTCTGTATGTAAGTTAATATTTAAGAATTTTGAAAAATTAAAGTGAGAGTGATTCTAGGATGTTTTTAGCCTTAAGCGTTTGACTCTTCCTCTTCAGCACTCTCATTCCACTATAGTTGTACAATTAACACTTGGAATTTTTGCTCTGGTTCAGTGTTAATGGTTTACATTTCCATCTTTCTTCAACTATTTTGAGCACTATTGGTTAGAAGGATATGGTCTTTTATTTTGTCTTGTAGAGTATGTGCAATAGATATTTACTCAACTGAGCCAAATTAAAAACAAGTGTCTGGTTAGGAGATGCTATGGATAAAGCTGTACCTGTGTTGATTTTCCATTTTTCAGATTAGAACACATAAACCCAGAAGGAATCAATTCCATGCCAAAGCTATACAATCAAACAACAGCGTATTAGCCTCAGGACAAGAGCCCAGGACTTAGGGTTATCTGTTTCTCCCTTTCCACTACATCATGCCAGCTGGGAACAGGATAAAATCCAGTTGGACAAGCCCTGATGAGTCATAGAATCTTCTCCAAATCATGCGTCTGCCAGTGCAACACTAACTTTACAAACATAAGAAACCAATTTCAAGTCCTTTCACCTATACTCATCCAAGGAATTGCTGCATACCTGAAGTATAATAATGAAAGGAAGTCTCTTAGAGTAGAGAAAGGAGACAGGAGGTAGGATGGAAGGGAGAAGGGATAGGATCATGAACTGACATAGATTTCCATCATGAATGAGTTGGGATGGACCCAACTACTATGTATAATTATAAAGCTCTAAAAAAAAAAGAAAAAAGAAGAAAGGAAAAAATGAATCAGATTTTAAAACTGTAAAGTGTGAAAAGTCATCTGCTTTTAGTGACTGAAGCAAACATTTTTCGGCAGATCTCAAACTGGCAGCCAGAAGATTTGGCCCACAGATGGGTTTTAATTTTGCTGCATTTTTTTCCACTATGGGAAAAAACAGAATAGCATTAAATCAGCCTTGTTCTTTGTGGGTTTCCAGTGTCACTATCATGCATTGGTTCACTCTCAGCTGCAGTATACATTTATATTAGCTGTAGCCTTCTTTAATCCTCTTACTTGTTAATTGAGTTAAATCCTAGACAACTAATGTGACTTAGTAGTCACATAGATTGTTTGTGGAACAGACAAATTATAACCCAGCTCCCGTTATTCCCAGACCAGAGAACTTTCTGCTACTCTACACTATTTTAAACTTTTGACAAAGAATCCTGAGTAGTTAGAAAAAGCAATTTGGATTTTTTTTTTTTTTTTTTTTTTTTTTTGCCTGTGGAAAAACTGCTTTTGGTGTTTTGACATTTATTTTCTGCCCGGCCCGTTTACCACATTGCAAGTTACATGCATTCAATCTTTGATGTGTGCTAAATATGTTATTTACATAACCATGGTATGAACCTATAATGAATAATTGTTATTTTAAATATAGTGTTATATTTCATTCATTTATTTAGTACATATTTTTTTTAGTGTCTACCCTGTGCAAAGTGCTTTAATAGACATTCAGAATGCAAAAAGTCAACTGGGCAGTTATGTTCCCTGCATGAGTGGGACTTGCATGCTATCAAGGGAGACATGGTAAACATAACTGTCAAGCTAATTATAATTGTAATTATTTAATTATAGCAGTTATAAGCTACCAAAGAGAAACACAGGCTGGCATGTGAGCATGTAACAGGGAACAAAGATTGTAATCTATAAGATTAGCACTGGTTTCTTTGAAGGACTGACTTCTAATGGATAAATATGAGACCAAAAACAAAATAAGGAACAGGGAAAAGTAAAGAAGAGATAGAAAGAATATTTATTCCTAGAAGAAACCCCAAAAAAGGTCCTGGTGACTGGTGTTTAGAAACTTAGGGGAAAGATCACAAGTGAGATGGAAAAGACCTTCTAGGATACGTTAAAGAATTTGGTGTTTATCTTTAGAACTATGCAAAGCTATTGAGCTTTTCTAAACATTAGATTATTAGCATCTGATGAATTTTTTTCCTTTGAAAGAATATTGGAAGAATATATTGAATGCTGCATGAGAGTTGAATTGAAGGGAAATCAGATTGATTTAAGAAGATAAGGATTCTACAGAGTGCAGGATTCCAATGATGCTAGCTTAAATTCAGGTGGTAGCAGAAGAGATGGAGAATAGATGGCTTCCAGAGATGGTAATTTGGTTGGATGTGTATGCTTAGGATAATGGTCACATTTACAATATTTGGTGAGTGGTCTATGAATACTGCCAGTCAGAACAGATGCCACAAATAAATAAGAGTTATGGTAGTATCAATGTGGACAACCTGAATATAATACTTGACTAGTGAGTGTTAGTTTTTCTTTTGAAAAATTTTGCTTCCTTAATATTCACTCCAATTAATTAAACTGAAAGACAGGATTTTTCCCTTAAAAAAAGAGCTAAGAACTTTTTCACTGAGAATATTATATCTATTATTGTTATGAAATTAAAGAAAGCTATATAAAAACCTATTAGTCACTGATACTTTAATAATGACTTTAGAGGCCACTTGAAAAGTTGCTTCTAATTAAAACTTACAGGACTGAAAATTTAAAACATGATTCAAAGGAAGGTTTAAGGTGCCTTTCAAAATTCTTTGATTAAGAAAAGAAAGTTCTGATATTATATTACTTATAGTTTTGCAAATTTTTCTTTCCATTTCTAAACAAAAGTTTTCTTTAAAATTTCTTGTCTATATTCAGTTAAATTTGCTATCCATAAAATAACCAATTAGGCTCCTTATAAATATTTCATAAACAAATAAATGAATCAAATGTGTTTCATGTTTTTTTTTTACTTCTAATAAAAAACAAAAGCACTATAATAACCTTGAACTTACAGCAAGAAAGCATGGTAATGGTTGCGTAGTCTATTTGAACCACAATTTCCTGACTGTAATGCAATACCTACCTTTCAGGAATATTACACAGTACTGTTTTTCATAAAATATTAATTGTTGTTATTATTCTTTCAGAATTTTGAAAGAAATTATGCTCACTTTACTGGCATTAATAGTAAGTGCTCGAAGAACCTTTTATACCACTATAAATTATTATCCAGTAACTTAAATGGACCTTGAGAAAGGTAGTTACAAGTTCAAGTTAGGACAACAGCAAGAAAATCACTTTTTGCATCAGGGCATTGGTAGAGAACTTAGTGCCATTAGCTGTGACTCCTCAAAAAACAAACAAGAACACACACACTCATGATCTGTCTTATCTTTTTAAAACTGCTGATACAAATTGACAACTCTAAGGTATACTGTCTAATATAGTAGCCATGTGACTCATAGCAGTTGACATATAACTAGTCTAAATTTAGATGGGCTGTAAATCCAAATACACACTGAATTTTGAAAACTTAGTATGAAATACTATTAATATTTCTTTATGTTGACTATACAGTGAAATAATAATTTGGTTATATAAGATAAAATAAAATATGTTCTTTAGATTAATTTTCACTTGTTACTTCTTAAATATAGAAACTAGAAAATTTAAAATTACATATGACTGAAATTTTTTTCCTTTATAGTAGAAATTCATATTTCAAAAAGATAAAGGATCATATTACTTGGAGTATCCTCAGGAACTAGCACAGTGTTTATTGATTAATTTCATTATTTTCTTCTATCAAACTGCTATCTCAAAAATAGTGAGATTTATCATAGAGGGATTATAAGGGTAGAGTCCTATGACCAGCATTCCCTTCATAATTCCCCTCATTTCCTTCATTGTTTCCCTAATTTTTCAAGACTTAAAAAACATCTCTCAGAAGAAGTTAATGTTGAATGTTTTCTTTCATTCACCTATGGTTGTTTTATCTATTTAGATCTTGAAACTATCTTCTCTCCATTTCCACCCTAATACCCTAGTCCAAACCTCTATTAACTCTCATCTTGAAGATTGTAAAAGACTCTAACAGGTCTCCATATTTTTGCTCATGCCCTTAAAATTTATTCTCTACACAATAGCAAGAAGCATGTTTTAAAAATGTAAATTGTAACAGATTGTCCCCTTTTTATACTCTCTTGAATCTAGGCTTAGCTGTCACTAATTTTCTCCAATGGTCTCTGAGAGTAAGTTATTGCAATTATAAAACTAGTGGAAATTCTCTTCTGTTCACTTTTTTCCTCTATATGTAAGAACCTGTGAATTCCTAAAGATTAAAGGAATCACAAGATGGAAAGATGTTGGCTCCCTAAATCACAAAATGGAGGACCACACCCATTAACCAAGTGCCAGACTGTTACAATTATTAAATATTTTATTGTATTAAGTCATTGAAAGTCTAGGGTTTGTTGGTTATATCAGCTACAAATATCCTAAGTAATATATTTAGCATGTCCTAAATGAATGACATAGCAATGCTTTTCATGATATGGAGATAAAATTATGTATGGTTCTCTGGTTTGTGACTATATGAAAATCCTAGACAAAGGAAAAACTTCCAATGAAATATCCAATTTCAATTATTTGTGTTTTGTCTAACTCTAAAAAATGTTAGCACCATGAAAATAGATCCTAATTTGTACTGTCAATCACTATTCTTCACTATCTGGAAAAGTGCAAAGACTATCGGAGACAATAAGTAATTGTTATGAGAATAAAATGTGTATTTTGCAAGGGGCATTAGTTGTGTATAGAAATTCAGCTACTGATATGACTGATATGCTAGGTAATCTTAACTTTCAACTTAATGATAAAGAAAACATATGGAAATCTGACTCAGGAAAAGTTTAAAAATCTTGAGATAAGTCAAGCTGTCCTCTCTGTGAAAGTCATTGGATAAGGACAAAAACTTCAGATGGGAGAAAGACACTGAGTTAATTTTATTACTTGGTTGCCAGTTCACACATTGTCCTAAGAGAAACAATTTCATTCACTAAATGTTTGAGCTGAAAGTTCATCACTTCTTGTTCTCACTGGGTCAGAGTACATAAAGATTATGATTTTGTCCATAAAGAGCTTAGTTGAGTCAATAATAATTCAATATGCACTAGTGGGAATTATTTTTTGCTATATCCTCTGTCAGAAGGTGATCATGAATTCATTATAAAAGGATTAGTTGTGAGGTCCAAAATACACAATAATATTAATTTTAAAAAGACATGTAATTGTGGATATCCCTGATTTTAATTTTATTCAATTTGAAAACATTAGCAGGTTAATAAACAAACTGCACCAAAGGGTATTTTGAAAAGTACAATGTAATTCAGAGGAAGCAGTAACTATAATCTGTCTCAATGATTTTTCTAAATTGAAAAGCCAGTGCCAGTAATTCAGAACATGGAGGAATCAGGAAGGCAGCTGCAATTCAAAATACCATTGTCATTCTTCTGTACTGCCATCTGCATGTCACTGTATCTACAGAAGTCATGCCTTATACCTTGTCCGTTTATCCCCAGTCTTCTACCATTCAACCTGAAGCATAAAATGTAAAGGTGTAATGAAAGTGGTTCACTAATGCCAGTCTGGCAGAGATGTGGGTTGAATATTCATTAATAGGCACCTAATGCTTGTGAAAAAGTCAAAAATGACCACAAGAATCTATAAGGTTATTCATTTATATTCAGGCAAATCTCATAGTCTTGGTTGGGGGAGACAAACTATGAAAATCTGTGACAAATAGAAACATATCCAATTGCAAGGGCAGATCCCTAGAAGTCATCTCTCTCTAACTGTTTAAGATAATATTTCCTTGGTGTTGCACGCCTGTAATTCCAGCTGCTCGAGAGGCTGAGGCAGGAGGATCACAAGTTCAAAGCCAGCCTTAGCAATTCAGTGATGCCCTATGCAACTTAGTAATACCCTGTTTCAAAATAAAAAAGGACTGGGGAGGTGGACACCTCAGGAGTTAAGTGCCCCTGAGTCAAGCCCTGGTTAAAAGAGAGAGAAAGAGAGAGAGAGAGAGACAGACAGAGAGAGAGAGAGAGAGAGAGAGAGAGAGAGAAGATAATATTTCCTCTTTTTAATCCACTTTCTACTTCCTATATACATATACATACATGTGTGAATGTACACACATTATTGAAAATCATCTGGTATACATGCCTTAAAGAACCAGTACGCAGTTATTGATAGAGTGAGTGGGTATTTGCCATTTTTACCCTCACATAACAGGTTTTGGATGTTGTATGAATGAACCTAAATTCACATGTAGTCAATTCTTCTTCAGGCTGCATTTATAGACAACAGGAGCAGCAATAGTTCACAATAAAACATGATCCAAACATCATTCACCTCTTACTTTGGCATGTTTTCTGAACTTGCATTAGAATAATGGTATTTCAGATAGTTGGGATGTTGATCTCAACTAAATATTACACTTTTCACTTCAAGATCTATATAAGAAAGAATACAGAAAGTTGTGTTTTTCCTTCCTGACACCTTTTTCCCCATCCCTTGAACACTCCTTTTACTCTGAGATATATAGATATTTAAAAATAGTCATAATTTTCCCTCTCAAATTTCCCAAAGAGGGGTATGAGTTTTAAAAATTCTTTCTTCGTTTTTATAAGAAGGAACATGCACATAAAATTAAACGCACGTGCGCGCACACACACACACACACACACACACACCAAAATAAAACAGTAGCACCACAAATTTCAGAGTGCAAAGTTTCTAATCCAATGCACACTGGGGAAGTAGCTACAGACCAAATGAAAAGGAAAGCTCACCTATTGTCTTACAACATGAGATGTTTATAAATTTTAAGTTTTGTCTTATATCGATTCTAATGTTCTGAGGTAACCACACTTTCGAAGGACAGTTGCCCAGTCAGATATTATAGTCAATAAAGATGAAATTAAAAGTTTACCTCAGCAGGGATGGTGTAAGAAGACACACTTTTTCTGAGACTTAAAACTTCCCTCTGTAGATCAGGAACACCTCAGCAACTCCAGTGACTTTTCCAGTAGCATTTAGGAAGCCTTAGGGAATACTTTTCTTGACCTCTATGGGATAGCCTCAGAGGTTTTCTAATAGAAGAAAGAGGCAAATTAACTATACCAAGAGAAGTAGTGTGACATTTGGGCCTCAAGAATACCTGGAATCAGATAAACAAAGGCCAATAGTAGTCATTCTTTTTCATTGATAATCTGTTCTTTCTTTCTACCCTCTTTTCCTTACTAATCCTTTCTAACTTTATCCTTCTGAAATTATCTTAGCTTCCTTCATGGGGTGGATAGTATGGTGATTGACAGCTCCAAAATCTTACATCCATGGCTGTAGAGGAATGAATGGTTTTTTTCTTTGTATTTAGTATTGAAAATGCCAAGAAAGAATGCTTGTTGGCTCAGCGTTAGTCTCATACCCACCACTGAAACAATCAACTGAAGAGAGAGGGATGAATAAAGCATACACACAAAAATATGGTGGCAGGACAAGGAAGACAATTTGTTCTGACAAAGCAAAAGATATGTGCTATACAAAAAGAATCACACATTTCAGAAATGTGGGAACCGAGTATAATTATGTGAAACAGATTTTCAGGTTGTTGACTAACCAAATGCTGCCAAGAATTAACAGCATCAAAGAGTTGGACACTTCCTTTTGCAATGCTGGGGAACAAATTCAGGGTCTCAAGCATACAAGACAAGTGCTCAATCCCTGAACTGTATCCCCAGTCCACATTTAGGTACTTTCACATTTTCCATCCTGCCATCCTCAGCATGTCTCTTGTGGTCTTCATCCATGAACCTTTTACTCTTATATCGCATTTCTGAACTAAACAGTAGAAAGGTGAGTAAAATTTTCATTTGAGGTTAGAATAACCTAAATTCATCCCAGCCTCCATGAAGTACAGAGAGACATGATTAGGGAAAAGATCCTCTCTACTTTCCCCTTAGTTCTTTCTTTTTTGCTACTGGGATTAAACCCAGGGACACTTAACCACTGAGCCACATCATTAGCCCTTTTTGGTATTTTATTAGGAGACAGAGTCTCACTGAGTTGCTTAGGCCCTCACTAAATTGCTGAGGTTGGCTTTTGAACTCGTGATCCTCCTGCCTCAGCCTCCCAAGCTGTTGGGATTACAAGACCCCTCAGTTCTTAAAGTGGGCTCTTTGACTGAATCTAGGAGCCCAGCTAATACAAGAACTGATTAACAAGACAAAAGCATACAAGTTTTATTCCATGCACATGGGGGCCTTTACAAGAGAGTAAAGTATAAAGAAATGGTTGAAACCACATACTTTTTAGCACAAGAAAAAATGAATTTATAACTGAATGATAGGACAAAATGATATCCTGACTCATGTAGTAAATTCTAGGGATGCTACTAAGAGATGTATGGGGGAGGATATAGAAGCTAGTGGAAGGCAAGGGTTACATCAAGGAGTTTTTTTTTTTCTTTAATTCAGGTTCACTATTACTCCAATCACCAGTCTTTGATGACCAAGGATATTTTCCACCCTTTTATGTGAAGGACATCCCTCTTGAAAGAATCTTATATGTAGGGAAAGTCAACAGCAGTTACAGTTCTCAAGTGATTTGAGCTTGAAATAACTGAATACACAAATGTGGCTTATTTTGAGAGGTCATGTCTTTAACTCCCTCACATACTACCTGAAGTAAATCAAAGTTCTGTCAGCAGGAATGGATGGTTGACATTCACTGTGCAGTGAAGAGGTAAGGAGAAATGAAAGGGTAGAGTCATGGTAATTTGGACATTGGTGAATAGAGTTTATTAATGTGTCAGATATGGCCTCAGAATGTTTTTCCAACATGAAAAACCAAATACTTTTTTTAAGTAAACTTCAATGAGAAGCTTTATACTAAAAAGCAATAGGAACACAATAAAAGTTGTAAGGATGGGGATTATATGGGCAATCCTAGACAGTAGCACTATGAACTGAGGGGAATTCTCATCAGCAGTCATATCTTAAGTGTTGACTCTAAGAACGTTTCTTCCAGGAATGTTATGCCATTTACACATTTCTCAATTTTGTGACATTAGCTATAAATTATCTAATGAAACTTCATCTGCCCTGATGAGATCACCAACCTCTGACTCTGAGGATGTAGATATTCCTCCAATAAATTCATTTCACCTTAATTTAACCAGTTTATTTCCATTATTCTTAACCAAGAATACTGACTGGGATGTCCATCCTTGCCTTTAAAATATGACAGTTTGCTTCATTAATTCATAGTTGCCACTACATTCAATTGTCAGACTCTCTGAAAAAAACAAAAAGAATGAAATTAGGTCTTAGTAAGGCTAGGGAAGAGTATCTATTTTTTGCTTCTTCATGAGTATATTTTAGAAAGGAATTTTAAACATATTTTCTAAGTGTCACACAAATTAATTATTATCTCAATTCTATGCCAAGAAAAATCTATTTACATTTATAAGGGTTAAGGTCACATTCCTCTTTCTAAAATAAATATTTTATGTTACTGAGAAAATTCCTGGTCATTGAGGACACATAGATAGTCACAAAATATTTAAGGAACAAAAATAAATGGATGATGCTATGGTTTGGATAAATGTTCCTCAAAGGCCCATGTGTTAAAGTCTTGGTTGCCAGCCTGTGACACCTCTGGAAGGTGGTGGAATCTGTAAGAAGTGAGGCCTAATACAAGGAAATTAAGTCACTGAGGCTATGCCCTTGAAGGAGATATCAGAGTTCTGACCCTTTCTCTTTTCACTTGTGGCCATCATGAGAGAGCAACTTTGCTCCACCATATGCTTCTGCCAGGATGTACTGCCTCACCACAGGCCCAAAAGAATGGGGTCAATTGACTATGGACTGAAACTTTTGAAAACATGAGCTAAAGTCACCCAACCTCTCCTCCTTGTAAGTTATTTTGTCAGAGTGCTGAAAAACTGATTAACACAAAGGAATAGTAAATGCATGAACTAAATCAGTTATTATTATCATCATTAAACACCTTATGAGAGTTCTGTACTTGAATATGCAACACTTAAACTAATGTTTATGTTTATTATCAATTAAAATATTGAGTACTATCAATAAGCAAATTAAATGTAATTAGAACAATATTCACAGCAATGAAATTTGTTCTCAGATTCAATTTAAACCAAGACTATAGACACTTGTCTTTTTAAAATAATGTCAGATACAAATTTAGTAATACAATAATAATTCACAGAATATAACCCTATTTTTAGTTCCTGATACTTAAAACCCCAAATCTACAACCAACCCCTCCAAATAACACAATTCCAAGTGAAAGATCTACTATAGAAACCAGGAAAAATCAAAACAAAATCTAGAGAGTTCAATGTAGCTCATATAATATGAGTAAAACTGAAAATTTGGCTAAGGTTAGTTCAAACTTGTGGAGTAAACTTGAATCCTGCTAATCAGTGCTGTTACCAGATGTTCTTCCATAAGTATTTAGGATCCATATTACTGGATTTGAAAATAAAATTGCTAAGATTGAATAATGTATCTCAATATAATACACTAATGTGGATTTTTTTTTTCTAGGTATAGAGATTTAAGTGTATAATCAAAGCTCTGTTTGCAGAAAGACAAGAGTTTATGATCACTTAATGGGCTCTTACCAGAGCAATGCACTTCATTTCAATATTATTTATGGGTGGCCCAGCAGAGCTGTGGATCTCAAGATAATACCAGACTCTTAAATTGCTAAGCAGTCCATCCTCTGAAAAAAGTAGTACTTAAGTGCAATTTTGAGAAAAAAAAACAGACATTATTTTGAAACTCTTTAATGAACTCAGCTGTCAACAGCATCACAAGGAGGGCAAGTTTGTGAGCTATAAGAAAAACCCAATCCTGTATGGCCATGAGAATGCCCTATAAAAGCCCTCAAAGCTCCCTGTCCCAAGGGAAGCCGATTTAAGTTATTCATGTGGGACAGTAAAATATCCCAACCCACATATATTTCTTTGCATATTTCAAATTGGTTATTAAGAGAGACTGAAGACTCTGCAGTCACAGGAATGGATCTGAAAAGCCATTCTTTTGTAAAAGAAATTTATATCTAAAATAAGTAATTAGCAGAGGCATTTCTACCCAATTACTTTATATCTAAAGTAAAGTAAGTAGCAGAGGCATTTCTACCCAATATCCCCCTTTCTGCTTAGAAGGTAACTTTCCACAAGAAGAGATTAGATGTTTGACACCTGACCTGATTACCACGGTAGCTGTGACCAGGAAGACTTCATCTGCATCCCAATACAACTTTTGGTTGCGTGTATTTTCCCTTAGAGAAAAATGGGTATATAAGTTTATGAATCATGTTAAACAGGTGGATAATCACACTCTGGTGATTCCCCCATGCTATGGTTTTCCATTTTTTCATATTAATGAATGGGTCTACCTTTTCTCCTATTTAATCTTTTTCATCTTATTTCAGTGAATCTTGAGAGGAGTGAGGGGAAATCTCACTTCACCTCTGCATCACTAAACAGTGATAAAATAATGTTTGTGCCTGGAATCCCAATATTGTTTTATTAAATAAAGATTGTTGTATTAAAAAGGTATTTCTGCCCTGGTCTCATTCACAGCCATATCTTCCCCACCCTAAAACTAAAAGCCTGATCAATTGCAAGGGCCCTTATTGGTAGAATTTGTATTGGCATGAAATCCAGGTTCTTCTTTCCATTTTTGCTCATTTGTTGAACTTCTCACTTTGATATTGTTTTATTCTCCAGCACAGAGCTAGTTCACAGTTTACAATATCCTCCAGTTTCAGTAAATTATATGAATAGTCATATCAGTGTTATCAATTTAAAGGATTACGAGAACAGCTATGCTTGATTAGTTTGCTTAAATAAATCACTAACTTTTCTGGGCTTAGTTTCCTTATCTGTGAAATAAGAGGTGAAGACTAGTGGAAATCTGTTTAACTCTTCTGAAAGTCTTTTTCATGATTGTATTACATCATAAACTCTGCAACTGCATTGCCTTGTACCATATTGTATTGTGCTGCATCAAATTGTATTCCTTTACTTGTAAATGCATTAGTTATAAAGAAGCATTTAAAGGATTGGCAGATCTGAGAGAAAATACCTGGAGGGTTTTTTGTTGTTGTTCTTTTAGAGGAGAGATAATGCTGAGGATCAGACCCAGGGCCTGGCACATGCTAGACTCACACTCTATCACTAAGCTACATCGTAAGCTCCCACTGGGAAGGGTTTTTGAGGGCAAGATTACATTTACATTTTACATTGTTTCATGTGTCATTTTGTTTCATAAACACTTGCTAATTCCTTTAAAATCATTACTGGCCGAGAATAACATTAACGATTTATAAATACATTAGATTATTGAGACAATTTCTGCTCACATTTGTATTGGTTACTTTTTCAATTCTGTGCAAATGCTTTAAATAATTTATGATGTTTGTCTTGTCCTAAAGTACGCCAAAGTTCTTAAAATGAAAACTGCTTCCCCTTCTCTAAGTACTGGATCTTCCAATGCTTTAAATGACGTTGAACCCACAAATGAAATAATGCTGAAGAAACTAAGGAAACTGACACCTTCATATCTTTGGATAGTGATTAAAAAGCAAGAGTATCACTCAGGGTCAGAAGATCATGGTTCAAATCCCAACCTGATCATTGTTACCTTGTGATCTCTGGCAAAATAACAGTTTGCTCATTTTTGAAAAGGGTACAAAAATACCTACCATTTTTAATTGCTGTGATGAAGCATATGAGACTGTGGGAAATCATCTTTATCTAGCAGAATCAGATAGTTCCCTGTCTAGTTTCCCTGAAAAAATGGTCCCTAACTCCACCCTATCCTGTTCTTCACAAAAGAAGCTCCTCCCATTCTGGTCCTTTACCTGTATGTCTATAAATAAAAGAGAGTTGGGCTACTCCATTTTGTTAGAGGCCAGAGCTGGTATGGCCAGACCCATCACGCCCCCTTCTCATTTAAAAGGAATATTGGCTCTTGTGTGTTTATTGATTAGATAAGTTTATGGGTAATAGATTGATTTATAGCCAACATTATCCTCTGGCAGTTAACCCTTTTCTCATCCATGTGGGACGTGACTGAGAGATCCCCACATGAAACAAAGCATGTGAGACAAAGTCTGTGAAATAGCTATTTTTAATATTTTCTGTAATATTAGAAATGTAGATTACATATGAATTTACTGGTTATGGAGGGAATAGTGAATTAGTTATTACTTTCAAAAGCTTTTCATCAAATAAATTTTACCATAATATTAGGTTTTAAAATTATTGTACTATAACAAGTTGTTTAATGATTATTTCAAATCTATTACATTATACCTCTAATAACACCTTTAAACATGGTATATTCAAATAATTGTATATTAATTAGTATCTGGAGAGAAAGTGAGAAAGAGGATATACTTTATAACTTACTTCAAAATATGAGAAATTTGGACCAAGCAGATGTATTTTATCTGAGAATATTATGTTTAATTTTTATATAAAGTATTTTAAAAATTTGATTATTGAAAACTTTTCTGAATAATTATTTTTGAGTACTTTGTCATTATGAGTCCATTTTCAAATGTCCTATTGGTCGAAAAAGAAGAAAAAAAGTTGTATACAGTAGGATATTAAGATCAAAGTCTGATTTCATATCATAAATTTGAGTAGAATTCTACTTTACTTCCTGGCCAACAGACAGCACCAACTTGCCACTTGTGTGACTGAACAATCATGAAAGTACATCTTCTTTTCTTTAAACACATTTCCTCAGTTGATTGTGCATGGAGTAAATTAAAGCCTTCCCCATGAAGCACTGCCCAAATTCCTGTTTTAAGTCATTAAGTATTGAGGTGCATTGCAGTGTAGCAATAGATAGTCAGAATACATGCTTAATGTTTCACGTATTTGACAAGATGAGCTCAGAAAAAAATGTTTCTATTTTTCTTTCTTTGATATCCAAGTTTTAGCAGAATTCTTAGTAATATATCAATACTATCCTTCTCCTAGAGTTGTTGACTTGACTAATAGTACCACCATTTTTATTCATCCTGACTTTGAAATTAGAGAATTGATCATATTCTCTGATTGTACAGGGTATATGCCAAACTTTTTATAAAGCATGAAAATCCTACATTATCTTATCTCAGTCTGAAAAAAAGATGAGAATAAGATAGAGAACTGCTAATAAGATATACAACATGAGGACCGGGGTTGTAGAATGCTTGCCTAGCTTGTGTGAGGCACTGGGTTCCAACCATAGCACCAAATAAAAAAATAAATAAATAAAATAAAGGTGTTGTGTAAAAAAAGATATACAATATGAAATAAGACCCTGAGCACAGCAGAGTTCCTGAGTGTGCAGATGAAATAAGCTTTCTAATTATCATAAAAATTTAGAGAAAAGAGACTAGCATCTGGACATGGTATGTAAACATTTTGAATTTCAAATAAAAATTCCTAGTAAAAATTCAGGAAGGAACCAATAATTTTCCTAATAATGAATGAAAAGGAGGTTATAATTATAGAGAAGAGAAGTTGTTCCTGACATCCAAACACCTTTGATGGAGCTATGTTCTTACTATTTATTAGTAACTTTGGGTGGCTAATCTGATTAATCTTTAAAAATTCACATTTTTAAGCTTTGTATTTAATTAGACTTTTGGAGCTAGTCCAAATTTTTCTCTTAATAAAAACTATCTGCACTTCAGTGTATGTGGGTTTACCCCTGTACAGAATTAAGGAAACTTTTCATGTACGTGATAATGTTACCTGAAGATTATAATTTTCATAATGGAAAGTCAACTCTATACCTTGTATGTTGCCGCCCACAGCAACAATCTCACAGTAATTTATCAGAGGTGAACTGGAACTGAACTACTTCTATTATCTTTATCTGGGCTACTTCCTTGCTTGTTTGCTGTTCACTAGTTTATAGAGGAAGAGAGGCTTTGCTTACTTTTAGTTTTAGAGGAAGAGAGGCTTTGAGAGGAAGAAAGACTTTGCTTAGAGGAAGAGAGACTTTGCTTAATTTTAGAGGTGCTACTCTTTCAGAGGTCTACGCTTATCAAAGGTCTACTGCTTCTTAAAGGTGGGTCACTTCTTGGAGGTGCGGTGTGTGGTGTGCGGCATATGACCTGTGTTCTACAACCTGCGACTCCTGCCCAGGTGAAGAGAATGTCCTATATACCTAAGGGAGCCAATCAGCTTAGGATCAGCACAATTGAAGCATGCCCCATGGTACCAATCAAGAAAGAATGAGGAATATTTGTTGACCACTAGCACAAAGGAGACATCAACTAATCAGGCAAAAGTAGATCACGCTGTGTTAACACTAACTATGCGCCACCTCTTGGCTCAATGCCAGCCGCCATCCTAGGGCTACCCAAACATGTCTCTGCACTTGTATAAAATCCTTCAATAAATAAGACAAAAGTTCATATCAAGAAGTACAATCCAAACTGTTATTAGGCTTCCATAAAATACTTGACTAAGAGTGAAACTTAGAGAAGTTTGTCAAGTAGTTTACAGCTCCATTTATTTTATGAAATAATAGGAATTATTCATTGATAATAGTATGCATCAATATTGTTGACAATAAAATCTATTGATTGAGTTGTTAAACATAAAATAATAGTTGTTACTAGGAAAGTTTTCAAAATATCAACAATCTGTAGTTTCATTTTGTTCATATCTACTATCCAAGGTTATGCTAATATACCAAAATGTACCATGGTAAGAAATATTAGTGCTGAAACTATAATATTGTTTTCTTTCTAACAATAATAACTTTAAAGAAAATTGAAGAACTTGGTAATTCATTCCTTTTAATAATAACTACATAATTGACTACAATTCTGCTTTTTGCTTTGAGTGTTCAAAATTTCAAGACAAATTTGAACTTTGCAACAACTAAGTTGACTTTCATGTTTGGTACATGTTCCAGGTACCAGTTGCTGCTAAACAAACCACCCCAAAACCATAATGACTTTAACATTATTTTCTAATATTCTGTTACTTAATCAGTGTTTATGGTTTGGATAATAGGTATCCTTCAAAACCTCATGTATGAGACAATGCAGGAATGTTTGGGGGTTAAGTGACTGGGTTGTGAATTAACTCAATCAGTGAATTAACCCCCTAATTGGGATTAATTGAGGAGTAACTGAAGGTAAGTTGGGTATGGCTGGAGGAACAGGTCAGGTGGATGTGCTTTTGGGGTATATATTCCATGAGCTCAGCTTGGTCTCTCTCTCCACTTCCTGGTGTGATGCCTTGAGCTGCTTCCCTCCACCATGCTCTTCTGCCATGATTTTCAGCTTCACCTTGAGACCCAAGGAGGGAGTCGACCATCTATTGATTGAAACCTCTGAAACCATGGGCCCCCAAATAAATTTTCCTCCTCTAAAATTGTTCTTGTCAGGCATATTAGTCACAGTAGTGAAAAAGCTGATAAAACAGAAATTGCTACCAAGAATGGGGTTGGAACTAAGCTGACCATGTGGTTCAGAAGTTTTTAGAGTTTTTTGGAATTTGTGGGAGGAATTTTGGAAAGTTTAGAGATGCAAGCTGGAAAAGTTTTAGAATATTGTAATTGAACCTTAATGGTCAATTCTTGTGGGAACTCAGAAGACCAGAATGCTGATAGGACTGTACATAATAAAGACAGGGCTCATGAGGAGGAGAACTCTATTGGTAATTGGACTAGAGGCCATTCGTGCTATATTCTGGCTGAGAAGTTCTGTACCTTATGTCTGTGTCCTGAGACTTTCTGTGTGGCTGATTTTGAAAGTGACTGACTTTTTAATCTGGAAATTAATCTAGAAATAAATAAAAATAATGACAGAAATAAATAAAATAAATAAAAATAAATCTAGAAATTTCTAGGCAGTATCGTATTCAGGCAGTGACATGGTTATTGCAGGCAGGTTTTAGCAAAGTTCATTATTATATTCAGGAGCAGAAAGTAGAGCAGAAAAATTTGAAAAACTTGGACTTGAAAGGTGGAAGTAAAACTGGTGCTAAGGAAGTTCTAGTTGTTAAAGATATTACCACCACTAAAGAAATGCTAAAGATTTTGCCCAGAGACAAAAAGAAAGATGCTTGAGGGCATCTTAGGAATTGGCAAGACCACATCCATCTCAGGCTCAAGGAAATAAAAGTAAAAATTCCTTTGAGAAGAGACCAGTGGGGCGCCATGTTTGCGCTGGGGTAGGAAGTTATTTCACCATTCTCAGCCACCCAGGCACTCAGAGGCTACTGTAGCTGTGGTCTCTGGAGGCTTGTCTACTGATCAACATGGTTACAACTGGGTGGTGCTGGTTCTGCAGGAATTTAGGATGCTGGAGTTAGGGGATCATGGAATTTTCCACTGAGATTTCAAAGGAAGGCCTGGGAGGCCAAGCAAAGTGCCTGGGTTGGAGTCCCTGCAGGCAACCCCTGAGAGGGTGATGCATGGAGATATGAAGAGGAAGCCAAAGATGCAGTGGACCCTCAAGATTAAGAAATGCCAGTACCATGGAACATCTGTTGAAGAAAGCCGCAGATATTGAGCAGAGGCTAGCCACCAGAGAGGATACATGGGCTGCAGGCACCACAGCCACAGGGGTGGAGCTACACAAACGTTTGTACAGAATATCAATATACCTTGTGCTCCAGATGCTGGACACAGAGCTACAGGAATGTCTGCCCTGCTGGATTTCTATCTTGCTTTGGTCCCATCCCTTATTTCTATGCCTCTATTTTTCTGAATGGAAATTTTTACTCTGTACATTTATATATTGGATACACGTAACCTGGCTTTGATTTTTGGAGGCGCTCATGATGCTAGTTTGTCTTAAGTCTCAGAGGAGACTTTGAACTTGAACTTTGGGTAATCTTGAAACTGTTGAGACTCCAGGGACTCTTGAAAGTGAACTAAATGTATTTTGCATTGTGAGATGAGCATGAACTTTTGGGGGCCAGGGCAGAATGTTATGGCTTAGATATTAGGTGTCCCCCAAAAACTCATGTGTGAAACAATGCAAGAAGATTCAGAGGAGAAATGATTGGGTTATGAGAGCCTTTAACCTGATGAGTGAATTAATCCCCTGATAGGAATTAACTGAGGTATGAATATAGGCTGGTAGGGTATGGTTAGAGGAGGTGGGTCCCTGGGGGAATGCCTTGGAAGTATATATTTGATGATGTTTGGTGAGCTGAGCCTAGTCTTTCTCTCTCTCTCTCTCTCTCTCTCTCTCTCTCTCTCTCTCTGTCTCTCTCTTTCTGCTTCCAGGTATGATATCTCAAGACCTTCCCTACACCACACTCTTCCGGCATGATTTTCAGCCTCACCTCAAGCCCCAAGGAATGGAGCCAGTTGTCTTTGGACTAAGACCTCTGAAACTGTGAGTCTCAAACTTTCCCCCTTAAAATTGTTCTTTTCAGGTCCTGTGGTTATAGGGGTGAAAAGCTAAAACAATTAGGTTCATGCAGACAGTTGCTGCCTCATGCGGTTGCAGTCAGAATGAGACTGAGTCAGAACTAACTAAAGGATAAATTGGGCTTAATTTCAAAGATAGCTGAAGTGTCTGGCAACATAGATGACTAACCCCACTTTGGGCAGCCCAGCACCCCTCTCAACTCTCACCCCTCAACCCACACCTGAAACCTCTCCACAGGGCTTCCTGCTGGTCACTGGGTAGTGAAACTTCTTGATGACTGCTGGTTTCACCTAAAACAATTATTCTGGGAGAGTCAGGGGAAAGTCATAAGGCTTTTCTGACCTAGATTCACAACTTAGGAACATTACTTCTACTGCATTTTATTGGCAGAAAGCAGGTTACTAATTCAGTCCTGATTCAGGGAGAAGGACTCAAAATGACATTGGCTACAAGAAGGTGAGATTTATTGTAGACCATCTTTATAGAGGAACTACTACACTACAATCAGATTTTCTTTTTTCTAGAGCATGTGTTCTATTTTCTTACTGTATAATGTGTATATTTTTGTGAAAAGGTGATTTTTACTTATTATGAAGACTCCAAATAATATTAAATGATAATTGATGTTTGTACAAATGGAATAAAATACTGTATACCATAGGATATGTTATGATAATTGATTGAGTTAATGAAATGTGTGAATAGTTTGTAAATAAAGGCATAGAGTGTAATGGTACTTTTAAAAGCAGTTCATCATGGAAGCTCCTGTTTTTGTTGGAATTTAAGAATTTTTGCTTGAGATAGATGTTGTTAATATCTACTGAGTGATCCACAGAGTATATTATAAGATAAGATAAGAGAGAGAGAGAGAGAGATTTGGTTTATTAGAGGTTGAGAGAATTATGCTCAATAAGATGCTTGGAAACTACATGGTTCTATTAAAACATAATCAGTGAAACTATATATTAGCATTTTATGATTCTATTTCTATCCATGTTTCTTAGAAATAACTCCAAATTAATACAATGGTACATAAATCTATATTGCATTTTCACACTTACAACTTAGTGAGGAATTGGAATGGACTGAATGTTCTTCAAGGTTTCTCATATGACTGAGTCTAAGAATCTTCTCTGAAGAATTAATTCTCCATGCCCACTGCTGTGCAATGCAAGTGTCACTAATGACTTCCTCATGTACGTTCTATATTTCCCCTTCTTTCATGATACAATTTTTGATCCATTGTATGGTTAGAACTTTACCTTGTTGCCATTTTGCTCTTCTTTCCCATAAAAGTAGTCTAGTTGTGTGTATTGCCAGAACCCTTCCCTTTACCAAACAGAATCTTACTTTACGTGATTTTGGACCATCTAGTTCCTTGTTGGATTTGGCAAAAGTGCAGGTCAACCCTCATCTAAATTGCGTTCTCTTTGGCCTCTATGTCTAAATATGCCACTTAATCTTCCCAGAATGTCATCTCTACTTTGCAGTGCCAAATCATCTGCCTCACTCATTAAAAACTTTCCCAAGGTCAATGATCCTAATTATACAATGAAACTTCTCTCTCTGGCCTTTTTGCTAGTTTAAAGACTAAAGCACTTAAAGGGAACAACTATAATTGCTCTATAAATGTTTTCTGCATATGCATAATTTTCTTTGGTTCTTTTTTCTCCCTCATTAAATCAAATAACTGACTTCAGAAACATTGCCTATTATTTCTCTTAAAACTCTTCATTGTACTCAGTTAAGTGGTAAGCATTTAGTAGATAGCCCACAAATGTGTTGACTAAGAAAATCAGCAGCAGACCTTGGTCTACTGTAACTCTCTGTGCTTTGGTTTTTTACAGTTAGAGAAAAAAAAGTATATTATGAAAGTAATTTACCATTAGAAAAGTGTTTTAAAATCCTTGAACAGAGAATTCTCTTCAACAATTGTATGAAATACTGCTGCAATGATAATGATTTCTGGATGCCACTTTGCTACAAATCTGCCATCTAGTAACAAAAGAAAATGCCACTTGAAGAAAACTGGTTAACAAAGTGCTGTGCAAGGCCAAAGTGCTACCTATTCCACCCTACATCAAACTGGACTTTCATATCCTGATACCAAAAGAACAATTCTAAAGAAATTTCATCTAAGGGAAAACTTTTTGAAAAAAAAAACAAGAGGATGCTCCACAAAGCCTTATCTCTGTTTCATCCTAGGATGACTATTTTCTTTTTTCCAATTTATCTAGTGGAATTAGAATGATCCTACAAGATGGATTCTGTACTATAAATCAATTTAAGTAAGTATATACTTAACTCTATAAAACTTGTAAAATTTTTGACTTGTGGCATAGGAAAATATTCTATTAATCAAATGGCAATGATATAATTAGAAGATAAGATTCAACAAATGATGGAACCAAGATGGCATAATAAAAATACACTGAATATTGAAAGATTGATCAAATAGTTTAGAAAATTAGTATGAAGGATTAGTAATCAAAACAAAGTTTGAAAATTCTTGGAAAAACCATTGACTTCCATTATGTAAACCAATTCTTTCTGACCTGCAATGCAAAAGATGTATATAATACTTTTGAATTGCTCTTATTATCAAATTGCTATTTTTTTTTTTCTTTCTGGAATGTTTCATTCCTTTTGCTATTCTCCAGAAAACCTCTTCTCACTTCTCAGATCTCAGCCTACATTTCACTTTCCCAAAATGACCTTTTCTGAGCCCCCAAATCATATCTATGCTCTCCCTGATCTGCTCTCCAGTTATATCTTTTTAACATTTATTTTTAAATTACATATTGACAAATTTCAGTTTTACATATTTACAGGGTATTCCAGGGGTGTTATGATTTTTTTTATGATTTTTTAATCAATATGGAATGATTATATCAAGAAATTGTATTGTGGTATATTCTTTTAAAACATTTGTCATAACTTATAATTGTAGATTTTTTGTGTTTATTTCCTTAATTACTATGTTCCTCACTAAATCATTACTTACCAGTGGTAGGGTTATCTAGCGTGCTCTCTCTCTCTCTCTCTCTCTCTCTCTCTCTCTCTCTCTCTCTCTCTCTCTCTGTGCCATTCCATCCAGCACCATTTTCCACACTTAGTATATGGGTAATACATACTTCCATATCTGTTGAATGAACAAAACAATAAAAAAGTGTTAAATATGTCATCATGTCACCAGCACATGAATTTATTTTGGTAGATGAAAATGTATAATTAAACTCCATTTCTACTTTAGAAAGGGTTTTTGGGCCCCTAAGATACTCTCCAGAGAGTGGCATTAATTAGATGGGCTACCTGCTTTACTTTCCCTTTTCATTCTTTTTAAACCCATAATTTGGTTTATAAAACCAAACTTGTCATTATAGATTGTTTATAGAAACCTACACAAATTAATGCTTATTTATCATAAGACTCATCCTCTAGGATCAGGTACTGACAATTTCCCACCCTCCCCTTAGTTATCTCTATGAAAACCAAATATCAAGGTTGTGTGAAGCCAAGGAAATCCCATATAAAAACTGAATCTGTGGGTTTGCACTTTTGTCTGTGACTCTCAGAGCAGGTAATCCTGCTTGATAAGAATAGCACATTCTCTTTCTTTAGAAAGTTCAAAACAATGTGCTTGATCAACATAAAATCAAGGACAAAAGAAGCTAGTGGCTTGATTCAGACATTGGATGACATCAGGCTTGATTCTTACTTTACTGCTCTTGACTCTTCATTATCACAGTTGGATGCCTCTTGAATAGCACAGTCTCACTGTATGCAGATGAGTACCAAACTCATTTTCTTTCTTTTACAGAACTTTTTCTATCTTTAGATTGTTTCATAATATGTTGACTTGATGCTACCTCTCAGAACAAACAAATATGTGGTTTATAAAATGCCTCCACATGTGCTCTGAATATATATATATATATATATATATATATATATATATATACACAAATAATTTCTACAGTGGAAAATGTAATAAAAGCATGAATGCTGCCCAGAAAATATTTGTATTAATATCAAAAAATATCAAATTATTAATTCTGAAAATTTTTAAGATTCAGAATTTAAACTAATTAGCATTTTCTCAGTAAGTCTAATACAAAGCCACATCTCTAGTTTGCTTTTTACCATCATGCTTGATTAACATTTGTAAATATTTTATTTATGCATATATTGTTAACTATACATTTCCTCTCATCAAAGAAGTTAAATCTGAAGAGAAACAGGATGACATGATCAATGAGAGATGTTTATTGGACCAGAAACAATAGATTGGAAATAAGAAAACACAATTAAACTGATATGCTTCATTAAATGTAAACTAAGGAAGTTGGATTTTATTGTTTTTTTCACAATTGATAACATTATGATAACCCTGTGTTGGGGTTTAACGCCAGTCAATGCCTAGGAAGGCTTGTGGTTCCTGAATGTGAACTAACAAAGACTTCTAAGAATATGGAGGGAAGGAGGAGGAAAAACAGCCACTTTCCTTATCTCCAATCATTAGGTGGGAATCAAAGCAGAATGATCTTGGCTGTGAAATTATGTACTTATAAAATATCTGAAGAAACCCAAATGTGAAGATGGCATGCAATCTATTCTGTATGTATTTCCCCTGCTTATAGGAGTGGTGTGGCCCTCCATTTTGTCCTGGCCTACCACTGCCAAGGAAAGTGTAAGTAATTAAATGTCCAAACTCTCTCTGCTGAGTCTTTCAAATTCTTTCTTTTGGATCAGTAAATAGTACACTAGGGCTTTTGCAGCTCTGGGGTTGAATAAGAAAATTAGGCAATCACCAAACACAGGATTATGAAAGAAAATTGAAGTCAAATCAATATAATGTGTGCTACTGTACATTAAGATTTCTGTTTCATCTTGGGGATTTTAGTCTTTGTAGTATTTTCTAAGTAAATCTCAACGAGTAAATAATATAACTCCCTTGCAAGCTAGGTGTTCCATTCAATATGTTAATCTTTTTCTGGTCTGTAAGAAATCCTTTATTAAGTAATATTCTAAGAAGGAAAATGGTGTTCTAGTTGCCTTAATATAGTACAATCAAATTACTTTAATCTAACCTCAATGCAGAGAAATGTCATTCAGACTTAGGAAAACAGCCAGAGAACAAGAATATTTTAAAAGTAAAGCACATTTCTTTCTTAAAAATACAGAAAAACAGTTGAAGCAAAAATAAAATAGCTGGGTAATTTATTTTTGAAAATCTAAATGCTCCAATAAGAACTTTGTGCAAATAAGAACACCAATGTTTTTTAAAATTTACAAAAAGCATTTTTTTCCAGACTGACTTTCCTTACCAAATAAGTAAGGAAAGGCCTTACCGGAAAGTTAGTCTGGAAAATAACTCCTTTCCACAGTTTGACAATTATCTCGACTCAGTACAAGAAACAATTGTAAAATTCTTCTCTCCCTGACTGCCTGTAACAAATGTTAATACTGATTCAGAATTTGATAAGCTGTGAGTTGGCCTAATATTTGAACATGGTTTGGTGGGCAAATGCTTCTGTAATCTGCTGGTTTTCCCATTCTTCATGATTCATCTTTGAGAAGAACAAATACTCCAGTCTTCTTGTTCTTATTCATTCTCTTTGTTGTTACAAAAACCTTTCTTAGTCACAATGTTTCCTCATTATAAAAGCTTTGGCAATAGATATACTAAAATTGGAAAGATACAGATATTAGCATGGCCCCTTAGCAAGGATGACATACAGATTTGCAAAACATTCCGTATTTTTTAGCTGCTCTTGCCATAAGGAAAATAACTGGGTAACTATGTAAGATGATGAATACCTTAATCTGTTTCACTATAGTAACTATTCTACAGTGTATTTGTATCTTGTAACATATGTTGTATGCATTAAATATACACAATAGATTTTTTAAAAAAGAAAAAAAGTATGCAAACACCAGGAAAAAAAAAAAAAGAAAGAAAAAGCGAACATTTAAAGCTGTGAAATGTTTAGGAGTCATAAAAAGTGTATCTACGGTTCTCTGAAACCTTGATAAAGAATCATTTACATAGAATTAGAAGGGAAGGGCACCCTTGAAAAGCATACTTTGCAACTCTCTTCAGTTTTTCTTACTGTCATGGGAGAAAAGATGCCTCCAGAGAAGGGTTCAGTTGGATGAGTTCCTAGCGGGGAGGGGGAACTCATGAAAAGAGAGGTTCTTGGCATAGGTGATGGAAAAGAATTTCAGCACAAGACAGGCAAAGGTATACACAGAAGTTTTTTAGGAAAGTAGATATCCATTCAAGGGAGAATGCTGGCTCTCTCCAGAGGAAGAAGCCCTGACTTGGACTGGGGGTCCAATATTTATAGTAAGGGTGTATCAGGGGTCAGACTGGAGGTGGATCCAGGATAGAGCTGCACAATTTTGCACCAGTTTTCCCTGAACTTGCCTATTTCCCTCGTTTTACAAGGACATGGGTCAAGATTTACAACTGTGTTTTCTGCATCTCAGTGGCTTATGGGTGCTTCCTTTAAGATTAGTATTCTCTCTTTATCCGAAATCCCTATCACATTACTATTGACTGTTTATTGTGGTATATGAGTGGTTATGGTAATTGAATGAGTTTGGATTTGAAGGGTTTTTCCAAGGAGCTATTAGTAGTTAAGTAGTCACTGAGTTCTAATTTCAGAGCTGTTTTTCTGAGTTTGATTCTAGACTGAGGTATTTACCAGTTAAGTGCCACCAGTCAAATCACTTAATCTCCCTGTGCCTCAGTTTTCTCATCTGTAAAGTAAGGATAACAATGGCATCCATCTCAAAGGGTCATTATAAGATTTAAATGAATTACTATTTGTAAAACATTTAGAATGGCATTCAGTTAGTGCTGTAAAAGTGTATATTAAATAAAAATTTTAGATTGGAAAAACTAAGTATATTTCTTTCTCTGAATATAACAAGAGACTTGGGCACAATTTGATTCCTTGATGCTGGAGGGCATAACAAGATCAATAAAACATCCTAGGTTTCAGTGTGCTTAATGTTTTTTGCTTTTTATTGGTTATCATAAAACAAAAGGATGATAGCTGTAGAAAACCCAAGGTGGGATTTAGGAAATTATTTGGTCCTATTAAAAATGTATACTCTTGGATAATATTTTTACAGAGAAAATAAACTTCATTCTTACATTTTTCAAGTTATCACAAAGCACAAATTAATGGAATCCACATTAATGAGGTTTAGCTAAGATGTTTTAAGCTAGCAAGAGCTGACACATTAAATTGGGGTTATACATGAAATTAAAGCACACAGAACTCATTTGGGAAACAATTCATTCTTTTTTGTGTGGCCAAGGTCCTATTTAGCACATCAAAGAAGACTTTGCCATTTATTAGCTGTGTGATTTTGGGAGAATCATTCAGATTACCTAAAGCTTTTTCCTCATCAGTAAAATGAAGTTGACAATTCTGTAGCCTATTCTCCAACCCCCACCCCTTTCCACTTCCTTCACAGGGCAATTATGAATATAAAACAGTTCTGTAAACAATAGAGTTATATGGATGAAATTTAATGTGCATCTTGGTTGGAGTCTCTGTCAGAGGACCATGAGATGAGTTTTCAGGAACAGGAGATTTATTTGACAGGTTAACCATGAAAAGAAAAAAGAGGAAGTAGGAGAATCACACTGGGAAAGAGGAAATCCAGCAAGGAGCTGGCTTTCTGGTGGATGAATAGACTGTCTCCTTGTGAATCCTGTGAGTAATTATATAGAATGCATTGTGGAATTGGCTTCTCCCAAAGTGCAGGAGGCTGGAATATTTTACTGCAGATACCCAGCCCATTTTAAGTTTTTCCTTGAAAGCATTAAAACCCCTGATTGAACCTGCCAGCAGACAGAAAGAAGGCTTGTGGCAGAAAAGCAGAGAGGTCATTTTGCTCTTGAAAGGGTAGCTGGGAATGTACAGGGTACTATCCACCAAAGCTGTAGGTGAGGCCAAAGGTGAACTGAAGAGATGTGGCACAGACACTACCATGTGTTTACTGGATCTTTGTAAGCAGAATTAGACTTGGGATATTTCACAGGAAATAATAATTTACTCTGGTCCATTGATGTTTTTTCACTTGCTGGGCTGTGCTGCAAAAAATGCATAGTCACTCTATTCTTTAGAGCAAGTCCTACATTTCTTCATCAGCTCTCGATGGTCATTTAATACCCCTTATTTTCTCAAGAAAAATTCTTCCACTCTCATGCAAGAAACAGGATTTAGCAAGACATTGTTCCCTAGATCTTGCCGTGCCCATCATTACTAAAACTGACATTTGATATGTTTTCACCCATTACTTTCATGATATTTATCATTTTCTCTCCATTTTGATACATACTAGACTATGAACTACTAAAAAGCAATATTAATTAACTTAAAATGCAAATCATTAAATTTAATGTCACCTTCAGAATATATAAAAGTCCATTTTAATTTTCAAGGATATTAATGAATCCCTCACTGACCTATAATTTTCTATAATTCTGATTTCACTTGGTGAAATGTAAATACCTGTTATGGTTTAGATATGAGGTGTTTCCCCAAAGCTCATGTGAGTAAATGCAAAAGGGTTTAGAGGTGAAATATTTGAGTTATGAGAGCCTTAACTGAATCAGTGGGTTGATCCCTAGATAGGGAGTAACTGAGTGGTGACTGTAGGCTGGTAGGGTATAGCTGGAGGAGGTGGGTCATTGGGGGTGAGCCTTTGGGGTATATATGGTTCGAGCTGAGTTCAGTCTCTCTTTACTTCCTGATTCCATATCCTGAGCCACTTTCCTCCACCACAACTTTCCACCAGGATATTCTGCCTCACCTCTGGCCCTGAGGAATGACACCAGTCATCTATGGACTGAGACCTCTGCAACTGGGAGTACCAAATAAACTTTTCCTCCTCTAAAAATGTTTTTGTCAAGTATTTTGGTCACAACAGTGAAAAAGTTGACTAAAATAACACCTAAGGGATTCTATATAATTGTGTGTGTATGTGTGTGTGTGTGTGTGTGTGTGTGTGTGCATGCATATACATATTCTTTATTTGCTTTTTAAGTAGAATATTTAAGATAAATGGAGTGTTAGAGTTGCTCTTTTAACTTGGCTAAAATCCTAAGCTAACAATCTCATTACTTTAAATAAAAAATAAACACCTGTGGATCTTTAGCAAGAAGACAGGAAATATTTCCTTCCTTCAATATTTTCATAGCATAATATGTTAATATAAAGGCATGATAAATATTCTAAATTTATAAAACTCATCAGAAAAGTATGGTTATAAATTTGGAAAATTGCTAAATAAAATGCAGATATTAGTTTAAATTAATGGACTTCTAAGTCAAATTAGGGCTAATATTTTACATATCCATTAAAGACAAGAGATACCTGGATGATGAGTGAAGTGAATTAAAGTCAAATTATAGATGGTTAATGCCTTGTCTAATTTCAATATTCATATTATACATTTCAAGTTATTACAGAGAGGTGAAGTACCTTGGGACTGATGAAAACCAAATATAATTTTTGAGCAAAAAATACTATATTTTAAAAGTACCCTCAGGACATATGCTAATGATTAAGATCACACTGTTAACCTGGGTGTGGTGGCTCATGCCTATAAACCTAAGTACTTGGGAGGCAGAGGCAGAGGATTACAGGTTTGACACCAGTACCAGCAATTTAGCAAGGCCCTAAGCAACATAGCAAGACCCTGTCTCAAAAATAAAAAGGGTGGGCTCAGCCTTTAGCTCAGTGGTAAAACATCCTTGGGCTTAATCCCCGGTACTACAAAAAAAAAAAAAAAAAAAAAAGAAACCACTGTTAGCCACATCCAATCAATAATTATTCCTTTGAGCAGTTATCAAAGATTTTATTAAAGATTCAACATGAAAATACAGCTAAAGATAGAGCTTTAATCTGTTTTAAAGTTTTATCACTAATAGTTACATAAACTGTGTAACATGAAGTTTAGATTTATTAGTATTATCATAAACTAATTATTTCAAAAATTAAGCATATGAAAAGATGAATTATGAAATCATCAAAATTTTATTCTCATGGATGATGTGATAGATAGTATAATGTCCTTCCAAAGATGTTTGTGACCTAATCCCCATAACCTGTGAATATGTCAGGTTATATAACTGACATGATTAAGTTAAAGATACTGAGGTGAGGAGACTATCCTAGATTATTTGACTAAACTAAATATAATCACAAAGGTCCTTATAAAAGGGAGACAAAAGAATCATAGTTAAAGAAAGACAAATGATGAAACTGGAAGTCAGAAAGATGCTGCCAAGCCCAGTACCCTGCAAACTCCCAGGTACCAATTCAAGGTAGCCTCTAGAAACAGGAAGAAGCAAGGAAAGATTCTTTTCTAGAACCTCCAGAGGGAATGCAACTCTACTAAAGCCTTCATTTCAACTCCTTAAAATCCATTTTGACCTCTGGCCTCCACAACTGTAAGAAAATTAACTTCTATTGCTTTGAGTAGTAAAATTGGTAGTTTGCTATGGCTATAATAGTTGCAGATATATAGGATGCACAAGTTTAAATAGATAAAAGTTAAACTTCCCATGTTATAGTAGCATGTTTTTATATTTCTAATGCTGTCTCAACTTAACTCAGACACCTATGTGAATATGGAATATTTAATTATTGTAGTTCTAATTACCAATCACATTATTCCAAGAAACATACTCATTCAAATTAGCTAAAATATGTAGGCAATTATTTCACTTTATTGTAAGAGGAGAACCTTACAGGGCTCTGTATTTGGAAGTATACTGGGATCTACAGAAACTGGAAAATCATTAGGCAGATAGTCTCTGAGGTTCACTCTCTGGCTTTTGTTCTTGCTCTTTTTTCTTTTCCTAGCCTCCCTCTCTTCTGTCCTCACTGTGCCTTATTCTAGTTTTTATTCTGCAGGCCTACTGCAGCCTCCTTTCTGAGCACCACCTTCCTCAGAAAATATTTAGGATCTACTATCCCATAACTGGTTTGTATAGAACTTCAACCAATTATAATACCAACTCTGCTCTTGATACATTATTTCAACTTTGTTATCTGCAGATACAGCCTATAATGTATGCAGTACAAATTCCCAGAGAAGTATTCTGGTTGGTCAACTTTCCATACTTGGCCTTGTCAGTTATAGTCACAAGGATAGAATCATCTACCCCAAATTTGAGCCCCTGGTCCTTTTTCTTCTATGAGTTCAACTTTTTCAGACTCCACTTATCAGTGAGATTGTGCAGTATGCTTCCTCTGTTTCTGGTTTATTTCACTTAGCATGTCTCCTGGGTTCATCCATGTTGTAGCACATGCCAGGATGAGATAGAGATTAAAATGGTGATTACCAGTGGTGGGAGAAAAGGAAGTAGAGAGATGTAGGTCAAAAGATACAAAGTTGCAGATATATAGGATGCACAAGTTTAAAATCTTATATAAAACATGGGGTTAAAGTTAATTAAAAATCTGAACATTTCTAAATTTTTCAATAACGATCTTATTGAAGATGACAAGAGAAGGTAACTTTGATATACATCCAAATCAGATGTCTGAATTTCACACTTCTTTCATTTATGGAACATTTTAATGTCTTTCCAAATTTCAATTTAAATTCATTTTATCAAATTTTAAGTAAAATCTTTGTTTACAGATTGCTCTTTCAAATATTATAAAGTACATAAGAGTCCTTAACAACTACCACACCCATGTTGCTAGGTTTAATTAATAACCTGGCTTCTCATTTGTAGTCACACTATTTATTTAAAGAAAAATCTAACTTGGATTATGTTCATTAGTTACTCCTATCTGTGCGTCAAGTCCAGAGGAAAAAACACAATGATCACTTATAAAAAGCCAAACCAGACAACAATGTTAGGCAAGATAGAGGTAGCTTTTTCCAATAAATGGCTTCATCATGGCATTTGTTTTGTATATTTTATCAATATTTTTAAGGAGTACTTGTGACATTTTTATCAACTTTATTGATTTTTTATGTTGCAGGTTTTTTGTGTGTGTATGGAGTCAAGGATCAAAGTACATTTTCTTCTATGCAGTTATACAGTTGTTGTTGTTCCAGAACCTGTGTAAAGAATATTATCTTTCCCTCACTGAATTACCTTGGCATCTTTGTTGAAAATCAATGGACCCTGTATGGAGAGTCTATTTCTGAACTGTCTATTCAAATACTCTGTCTCTCTTTATGATCATAGCACACTGCTTTAATTGTGATATAATTGTAGTAAGTCCTTAAATCAGATAGTATAAACCCTCCAACTTAATTCTTCCTTTTCAGAATGGTAATGATTCTTTTAAGACTTTACCTTTCCACATTAACGTTAGGGTCAACTTTGCAAATTTTTTTTTTTCTGGTACTTAGGGATAGAAAGATTTAACCCAGGGGTATTCTACTAATGAGCTACATCCCCAGCCCTTTTTATTTTTTATTTTGAGATAGGATCTCCCTAAATTGACAAGGCTGGTCTAGAACTTATGATCCTCCCATCTCAGCCTCCCGAGTAGAAGTTATTATAGGCCCGTGCCATAGTGCCCTACTTTCACAATTTCCACAAAGAAAAGAAAATAATCCTATTAGGATTTTCATTCAAATTTTATTAAATCTAGAAGTCAATTTGGAGATTTATCTAACAAATTAAGCTCTCTTCCAACATTTTCACATTGCATATTTCTTTGGCAGTGGGGATTGAACCCAGGGTGCTGTATCACTGAGAGGCAGTCTCACTAAGTTGCCAAGACTGGCCTCGAACTTGCCATCCTCTTGCCTCAGTCTCCAGAGCTGCTGCAACTAAAGGCATGTACCATCATGCCTGGCTAACATTGTACATTTTTCATTTATTAAGGTCTTCTTTATTCTTAGCAAAATTTAGTAGTTTCTAGTATAACAGTGGTCTACTTGGCCTTTTGAATATAACCCTCACTGCTCTGAGGTTTGTTATAAAAGGGACTGTTTTTCCTTTCCTCTTCTTCCTCCTCCTCTCCCTAACCTGGGGGTAGGGAGCAAAATGACCTTTTCCTAATCTAGGCCAAGTTATCTGCCCTTGAACACATACCCACTACAGGAAGGATATATCACAGGAAGATCTAGGAAGTATCTCCTAAATTAATAGGTGAAATTCAACACACCATCAGTGAACCTGAGACCCCGCTCAGGGCACACCTGGAGTAGTCTTTGAATCACCTCTTTAAAAACACTATTCTCTTGGGCTGGGGAGATAACTCAGTTGGTAGAGTGCTTCTTACAAGCACAACACCCTGGGTTCAATCCCCAGCACCGCAAACAAAACAAAACAAAACAAAAAAACACTATTCTTCCTGATGGGCAGAATCAATCACATAAAGCAATAAACCTTCTTTTTCTTTTTCTCAAAACTGAATCCTCCTTATTAAATTGGCATATGGGACAAAGATCAAGCTTTTGGTAACACTAGTACATGTCTTACACATCATCCATTATGCTATTTTTAAGTATTTGTCATTTTTGTTACTGGGATATATAAATAAAACTAATTTTTACATATTGATCTTTTATCCTATGATTTTGGTAAACTAATTTATAAATTACAGTAGGGTTTTGAGTGTTTGGGCTATTTTCTTAGGATTTACTTTTTAGACAATCACATTATCAGAAAACAGTTTACTTCTATTCTTCCTTTCCTATATCTAAGGCCTTTACATAATGCTATAGTTTATTTATTTAATTTGCATTGATTCCAAATTTCAGTACAACATTAAGTTGTAGTGGGGAGAGTGGACATCCTTTCTTTGTTGCCAGTCTTAGAAAACATTTACTCTTTCACCGTTGCATATAATGTTGGCAGTATTTTATTTTTTGAACATTGTTTTAGTCAGCTTTTTAGTCAGCTTTTAGTCAGCCTCCAGGGATCTTGGGTGCAGCAGCCTCTGAGTGTCTGAATGACTGAGCTGATTGAAAAACTTCCTAGGACCCCTTGTGCAAGAAGGGTGCCCCATTGGTCTCTTCTCAAGAGAATTTTCACCTTTACTCCCTTTCACTTGAGCTTGAGATGTGCATGGTCTTGCCAGCTCCTGAGATGCCCTCAAGTCGTCTTTCTTATTGGCTGTAGGCAAAGTCTTCAGCATTTCTTTAGCTGCAGTAATGTCTTAACAACTGCAACCTCCTTAGTCCCAGTTTTACTCCCACCTTTCAAGTCCACATTTTCCAAATCTTTCTGCTCTGCTTTCTGCTTCTGATTATCATAATAAATCTGGCTAAAAGTCGCCAGCAAAATTCTTGCCACTGCCTGAATGCTATGCTGCCTAGAAATTTCTTCCACTGGATTAAGAAGTCCATCACTTTTAAAATCAGCCTCACAGAAAATCTCAGGGCATGGGCATAAAGCAGACAACTTCTCAGCCAAAACATAATAGGAATGGCCTCTAGTCCAATTACCAATAGTGTTCTTTTCCCCTGAACCCTCTTGAGCCCTATCTTCACTGTCCATGGTCCTACTGGCATTCTAGTCTTCTGACCTCCCACCAGAATTGGCCATTAAGCTCCACTTAAAACAATCTACAGCATTTTCAGTTTGCACTGCTAAGCATTTCAAAATTTCTCCTGCAAATTGCAAAATGCTCCAAAAGCTTCTGAACCACATGGTCAGGTTAGTCACAGCAATGACCCCACTTCTCAGTCCCAATTTGTTTTAGTCAGCTTTCTTGCCACTGTGACTTAAAGACCTGAACAGCATAATTATAGAGGAGGAAAACTTTTGGGGGGGCTCACAGTTTCAGAGGTGTCAGTCCATAGACAGCCAGTTCCATTCCTCAGGGCTCAAGGTGAGGCTGAACATCATGGTGGGAGAGTGTGACAGAGGGAAGCAGCTCACATAATGATCAGAGAGCAGAAAGAGAGAGACTCCACTAGCCAGATACAAAATATATACCCCATACCCACACCCCCAATGCCCTACCTCCTCCAGCCACACCCCACCTGCCTCCAGTTACCACTCAGTTAACCCCATCAGAGATTAATTCACTGATTAGGTTAAGGCTCTCACAACCTCTCTCAGTTCCTTTCTGAACTCTCTTGCATTGTCTCACACATGAGATTTTGGGGGACAACTCACATCCAAACCATAACAAACATTTATCAGATGGAGCAGCTATAGTTCTAATCCTAGTTTGCTGAGGTTTTTTAAATTGGTTGATACTGAAATGTTCAAGTTTATTTCTGTTAAATCCTGCATTCTAATTAAAATGGATTCTGTTCAAATTGCAGTTAAAATCATAATTAAATTGCACTAAAACTTTTTATTCAATTTTTTTTTATTAAAATAAGAACCCTTACTTGTGTTAAGATGCCATTTCTCAGTGGAATGAATCTGACCAAACTTTCCTATGTACATACGTGAATATACCACAATGAATCTCACCATTATATATATCCACAAGACATTAATTTAAATAAAAAGCTAAAAGTAAATAGCAGAAAAATTATTAGAGTAAAGGGAAGGGAACGGGGGTGAGAGGAAGAGGTAAAGGGCAAGTACTAGAGACAAAATTATAGCAAATAATATTCCATGCTTTTATAATTATGTCCAAGTAGCTTAAAATAGCCTACATTGTTTAATTTATACTCATTTAACTAATTTTTTATTTTGCTTTTTTTTTTTTTTCGACAGAACTCTAAGTACTTGCTTACTGATCTATATCCCCAGCCCTATTTTGATTTCTGATGGGCAAAGACCTTTGACTTTAATAACTAAATTTTCTCTTTTTAGCACCTTAAAATAAAATAACAGGAAATATTCTTTCTTGCTTATTTTCCAAGTCCTTTTCCTGCTGTATTTTTAATGTGATTGTAAGTAATCAATAGATCATATTCTGGAGCTCCAGGTGTTCTATGGAATTCATGATTTTCCTAGGTACTCAATATATTATGTCACCATGAAAATGCAATGAGCCAGGTGTGGTGACGTATCCCAGCAGCTCAGGAAGCTGAGGCAGGAGGATCGCAAGTTCAAGGCCAGCCTTAGCAATTTAGTGAGGCCCTAAGTAACTTATAGAAACCCTGTCTCAAAATGGAAAAAAAAAAGAAGGGCTGGGGATGTGACTCAGTGGTAAAGCACCCCTGAGTTCAATGCCTGGTACCAAAAAAGAGAAAATGAAGTTCATAATTTTGGTCTTTCAGAAAATCATTTACTCAGTCTAGTCTTGCAGTTGGCTACATTGGTTCTTACTGCATTATGACCATTTATATTATCTTTTGCTGTGTAAAAAAAATCACCCTCAAACCTAGCAGCTCAAAACAGCAAACATTTGTTATCTCACAGTCTCTGTGTTTCAGCAATCTGGATGTTGCTTAGTTGGGTATTTCTAGCTCATAGACTCTGAGGAGATTGGAAACAAGCTGCAGGGTTGCATTCTAGCATACCTGGCCTGGATTTGGAAGATCTGCTTTCAAGTTCACTCCTTCTATGGTTGCCATAAGATTTTAGTTTTTTATCACATGGGCTTTTCTTTTTTATATTAGTCTGTATTATTACTTTGTAGTGAACAAAGAAAACTTTTTATTGCATATGGTGCACAACATGATGTTTTGAAATAGTTCCACATATCATGGAATGACTAAATTGAACTAGTGAAGATATCCATTATCTCACATACTTACCATTTTTTTGAGATGAGAACACTTAAAATCTGCTCTTAAACATTTTCAAAGTTATAATACATTGTTATTAATTACAGTGTCTATGACATATCACTTGAATTTATTTCTCTTGTCTAACTGAAATTTTTGTACCTTTTGACCAATTTCTCCCCAATCCCCCCCCACCTCTACCTCTAGAAACCATCATTCTTCTCTCTGCTTCTGAGTTCAATTTTTTTACATTCCACATATAAGTGAGATCATGAAGTATTTGTCTTTCTCAACCTGGTTTATTTAACTGAGAATAATATCCTACAGGTTCATCCATGTTGTCACAAGTGATAGAATTTCATTTATTTTTTAAGGCTAAAGAGTGTTGTATAGAACTTACATCATGGCTGCTGACTTCTCTCTCCCCAGGGCCTTCATGCTATGGCAACATGCTTCCATCAGAACCCAGAAGAACAAGTGATAGAAGAGACAAAATTGAACTCAAGAAATACATCATAATCTAATATCTTCATTTTGTTTTATGCTTTTTGCTAAAAACAAGTCACTGTGTTTAGTTTAGACTCAGAAGGGGAGAATTTAACTTATCCCCCCACCCTTTTTTTCTTTTGTGGTACTAGGGATTGATCTAGGGGTGCTCTACCACCAAGATACACCCAGAGTCTTTCTATTTATTTACTTTTATTTTGAGACAGGATCTCACTGTGTTGCTCAGGCTAGCACTGAAGTCCTGGGCTCAAGCCATTCTCTGCCTCAGTTTCCCCAGTAGCTGGAACTACAAGTCCACCCTGCCTGTTTTATAGTTTTTTTTTTCCACTAGTACTGGAGGATTGAGCCCAGGGACACTCTACCACTGAGTTACCTCCCCAGTCAGCCCTTTATTTTTTATTTCAAAAAAGGGCCTCTCTACATTGGGGAGGCTGGCCTCCAACTTGTGATCCTTCTGCCTCAGCCTCCAGAGTTGTTGAGGTTCAGGAGTGCACCCAGGTGCAGTTTAAGTTCTACTTCTGAAAGGAGAAGTATAAAAGAATATATAGACATATTTTTAAAGCACACCAAAAAAAAAAAAGCCTCTTTTTCTCCCTTTTGATGGTACTGGGGATGGAACTCAGGGCCTTGCACATACTGAGTATGTACTCTACTGCTGAGCTATAAGCCCAGCCCTAAAAGGTAACGGCCTCTTAGAACTTTGACTAATGTTTTGGTTACAATGACAGGGTCTTAATAAAAGATCACAGTTCTTATCAAATACATTAACTCAACTGAAGCTGCACATAATCAGGGTCAAAACTAGAGTGAGGTGAGAAAAATACCAAGTTTGCAAAATTGAAAGAGGTACTCACTCTCACAGTCACAAAAGTGCAGAATTGGCACCGAAAGTAAAAGATGTCTCTAAATTTTGTGCACAGGTGTATTTCTTCTTTTATCCCAGGCCTTCTCCTACTCCTAACTTCTCTGCAAGTTCCCTTGATAACACCAATTGTGTTTTTTCTTTATATTTACTTTCATAGTTCTTTTCTCTTTACATTGTGGGAATATTCTCATTCTGATAATTTTCTTTATGTCTTTGGATGTTATTTTCATTATGTATATTTTCTTGGCTATAAGATTTTTTTAATGTTTTGGCCACCAGACAATTTACATTTCATTTTCATGGAATGAGAATTTGTATTTGGAATCTTCTGATCAGCTCATTCTTTTAAGTTTGAATTGTTTTTATTTTCACCAGGATATTTTATTCCATTGTTTTTGCATTTAGGTATGAGCAATAACTTTGGAATAAATGTTTCAAATTAATTTGAAATTAAGGAGCACATAATAGCAATTCAAATGTATGTTGCAATTATTGCTATGTAATATTAAGCTACATAATTGTGTACAAAGGTAATACTACATAAATTGACTTTAGATGAATGTGTGTGATTCTATCCCTGAAGCAATACTTTCCTACATAGTTGGTATTTTCATTTGCAACTATCAGACTTCATTAGGAAAAGATGTTTTACATACACTAAGAAATGCTGAAATGTCAGATAGGCTAAAAACATGCAAATTCGTGTAAAGTTGGAATCAACACTTGTAGAACTTCTGCAGATTTTGGAGACAGATTTTGCCTACAGTTTCACATGCTTGATGTTTTAGGGTTCTCTAGAGGAACAGAATCAACAGAAAGTATGAATATAAAAAGGGGATTTATTAGATTGGCCTACATGACTAGAAGCTGGATAGTCCACAATGGCCTTCTGCAGCTGGAGAGCTGGAAGAACCAGTAGCTGCGTGTCCAAGAGGTGGAAGCCCCAGAACAAAAAGGATCAACAGTGCTACCCTAGTCTGAAACCAAGGCTTCTGGAAACTACCTGGAGAATCACTGGCAGAGTCCGTTTTGGAAGAGTGAAGAAGAGGGAGTCCTATATCCTCAGAGGATTGAAGAAGCAATCAAGAACTCCTTCAAGAAGAGCCAAGCTTGCATCTATTTCTGCTTCCTTGTTCTTCCAACTTTTATTCCATCCAAGCCACCATCCTACTGGGCAGTGCTGCCCACGCTTAGGGAGGGTCTCCATTTCAGTTCACTATCCCACATTCCAATCATTCCTAGACACGCCCTCATGGACACACCCAGAAGCCTCTTAACGATAGGCAGCTCTCAATCCAATCAAGTTGACAATTCAAATTAACCATTACACTCAGTGTGGTGTAATGTGCTGCACCTCAGCTCCTAGCTGATACTGGTCTTGAAGATAAGGAATAGGTCCTTGTTCTGCTGCAGTTGAAGAGTAAACACCTTAGAAATGCTGAGGCAAGCATAGAAAGCAAGTTTTTTTATTGAAGAAAGAGTTGGGGACAGCAGACTTCTCCAAAGAGAAGGTGGCCCAGATAGGGGTGTCCGCCAGAAAGGGTATGTATTACTCTTTTATAGACCCCAGTACCCTTTATCCTCCAAGTACTGCCTAAGGTCAGGAAGGTGCAGGAACACAGGGGGTAATGTCAACAACCTACTGTGCCAGGAAGTGCAGGTTAGCTGTTAGCCACCCATTGTCTTTTCTTTGATAACTAGTTCTCATCCTCTTCACCCCCATCATTCAGTATCTACCCTGACTGCCAGACCTTCCTCCCATGCCTCAGTTTATTAAGAAATGTAACACATCCTGTCCCCTCAGGTCAGGTGGGGCTGTAGGCAAATTGCTTGTGGCAAAGGAAGCATGTGGGGAGTCAGTACAGTGAGCTCATTTTATAAATTTATTCTCCTTAACCTCATGTTCCCAATATCCTCAGCTATCTGTCCCCTTATAGCTCCATAGATTACCAAATTCTCCCTTCCCATATATACACAGTTTTCTGGTGGAGAGTGCAATAAGGCAAATTCACACAGCAACACACCAGTCCTGGACTATTATGTCATAATACTTAGTCAACATGGTGGATGGGAGGAAAATCCCTGAAAGTCGGTATATATTAGAATGGTTAGTAATAACTTCACTCTATCTATATGTGATATTGACCCATAAATATATTGACAAAACCTAAACCAAATGTATACCTAATTCAGCTTACCCTAGTCTGAGTCCAAAAATGTCTGTGTTTTATTCTATCTTCCTGTGAAGGGAACTGCAGTGAAAGGAAAATCAGAGTGGAAAGAGACAATGGCCTGAAAAAATGCATTCAAAATAGTTTATATTTCCAAAATTTCTCAAAACAATGATCATGCAAATATCTTTCCTGTTCCCTCTCCCCCATACTCAGGGACTTGAAAGAAGTAGGAAAGTGATACTTGCCTATGAGTACGTATCTGATCTTGCATGTACTATATATATCTATGGATAAAAAAATGTATAAAAAATAGGGCTGGGGAGATAGCTCAGTTAGTAGAGTGATTGCCTTGCAAGCACAAGGCCCTGAGTTCAATCCCCAGCACCGCAAAAAAAAAAAAAAGTGTAAAAAATAAAGCCAGAAACACTTCCCAATGTCACAATGATTCCACTTAGACATACTTGTTCACAAATAATTATTTCTTAGAAATATTAACTTAAGTCGACATTGTAATTGAAATGAACTAAAACGTTTTTAAAAACTGAAAATTGTTTTAAGATTTAGAGAAAACCTGAGTTATTAAAAATAAACATTTATATATCACTGGAGCATGACAAACAATATTTTCCTATCAACAAGTAGAAAATATAGCATTATCTCATTATTAAATTAATTTAATGCAACTGATATTTAATGAGTGCTAATCTATGAAAGATATTGTCATGTGCACAAAAAAGAAATTCTAGCTGCAAATTTGGAGACTATGAAATTAGCAACATATATGGGTGACAGTGATGAGCTGTACTGGGACAATTAAGTACTAGCTTTTAATTAACTAATTAGTTAATTAATTTGGTCCTGGGGATTTAACCCATAGGTGTTCTACCACAGAGCTACATCCCACCTCTTTTTGTTATTTTGAGACAGGGTTTCACTATATTGCTGAGGCTGACCTTGAACATGCAATCCTCCTGCCTCAGGCTCCTTAGTAGCTGGGATTACAGGTATGTGCACCACACTAGCTCTTACTTTTCAATTTTACATATGAGAACCCATCAAGTTCTTTACCCCACAAAATAATGTTACATTCCCAGACTCAGAGGAGAAAGGTAAAGTCCAAATAGATTTTTATGGTTCCTCTTATCTTCCCAAAAGATCAATCAGGGGAAAGGGGAGACTCTATAACAAAAAGGTGATGTTAATAATTACAACTTCTTAACACTTAGGGCAGAGTTTAGAGCAAGTCTATAGTTTTAGAAGGGTTTCTATGTGAAGTGGTTCCAGTAGCAGAGGGGTCCCTAGGAAATGGTTTGTTCTTTAATTACACGTTGGTGTGGGGGGGAAGAGGAAGAGGTGAGTCTTACAAAGATGTTAGTAGGGCAAAGTTTCAGATGGAAGAACAACAGTAGCATAAACAAGATATGTATTCTGTTTCCTGGTTCAGGCTGTCCCAGAGAAAAGATAAAGAGGCTTTCCCTTTCTGAATCTAGCTGAACCCCTGATGAGAGTGATCTTGCATCCAAAGGCTGGGTTGCACTAACACAAATGATCTCTTATTTTCTTTACAGTAAATACCAAATATTCTCTTAGAATATGCCTTTAGCTATTAAATATAATCAAGTTATATTTAAATTGGTTTAACTAAAGTCACCACATTAACTTATTTTATTTAGTGCAGGATTGTGACCAAAGAAAGTCTTGTTTCAAAGTATATTTGCCTTAGGAGTCTCAAATTGGCCAGGTATTTTCATGTTGATTCATAATAATCCAATAATTCAGTTTAATTTTGAAAAACTGATTGAAAGACAGTAGCATGGGCTTGCAAAAATTTCATAAATTTTTAATTTATCTGTTTTATTTTATTCTTTTCTACTTATTCTATTACATTTCATTCTATTCTATTCCATTCCATACCATTTTATCCTATTCTATTTGAAGGACTTGGTAAGAAAATTTGGCTCCATATATACTGGGGATTTATGGTATACATATAAAAATGATCCTTATTATCTTCCTATCTTTAAAATGAAAACTCGAAGTACATAAATGAGAATTCCAGGATGTGGAAACTCAGTATCTGATCCTTAGACCTTATTCCTCAAAGTGTTGTATAAAACAAAGAAGCAACATCATCAGGAAACTCGTTGGATGCTATGGTTTAGATATTAGGTTTTCCCCAAAGTTCATGTGTGACACAATGAAAGAAAATTTAGAGGTGAAATGATTGTGTTATGAAAGTTTTAATCTGATTAGTACATTAATCCCCTGATAGGGATTAACTCGGTAGTAACTATAGGCATATAGGGTGTGACTGGAGGAGATGGGTCCTTGGGGGTGTGCCCTTGGGGCATATATTTTGTCCTTGTTGAGCACAGCTCCCTTTCTGTCTCCATGTTGCCAGGTCCTGAGCTGCTTTTCTCTGCCACACCTTTCTGCTATGATGTCTTTCCATATGCCTGGTCCAGAAGAATGGTATCAGTCATCTATGAACTGAGACCTATGAAACCATGAACCCCAAAATAACCTTTTTCTCCTCTAAAATTGTTCTTGTCAGATCTTTTGGTCATGGCAGTGAAAAAGCTGACTAAAACATTGACTATACATCCTTCTCCAGTCCGATCAAGGCGTATTGAATCAGAATCTTTGAGTGACTAGCACAACATTCTGACTTATGAAGTTATCCAGATTATTCTTCATTATGCTTCCATTTGAGAAAAATTTACCTTAGAAAAATGTTGACTGGCAAAGTACTACTTCATTTCCAGGCCTAACAATTCTTCCTTTTAATTTTGTAATTTGTTGCTTCTTTGTAAAGCCAAATATATTTTCAATATCAAAATGATGCTCTATAGGAATTTGTTCCAGAAATGTGATGACATTTCTTAAAAGCATAGTCTGAGACAATAAAGATCAAGTTTAGTGGCCTTATGCTCAGATTCTATATTGTGAATATTAAGTTACATTCCCTCATCAGCACATGTGTATACTAAATACATAAGAAGTTAGAGCATGAAAAGAAAAATCAAAGGTAAATTCTTTGAGAGCAATAGCCTGTAGAAGAATGGAATTGGCAACTTAAGATCTGTTGGCGTGAAAAGACTTTGTTAAAGCATTTCTAACAACGTTTATGCCCCTGCAGTATAAGGAATTCGATTACTTTTTCTGTAACAAGAATTCTTAAAGCTTGCATTTATCGATTCACAGTTCTAGCCTTGAAGCTCCCAAGTATTTAACAGAGTTGAGATCTTCAACACTTCTGAATTTGGTAAATACAGAACGTGTAAAGGTGAAAGCATTTCCATCCCTACTCACAACTGGGGTAAACACACACACAAACCAACTATTAGCAAAAACAGAAGGATAAAACTGAGAATATAAATAGATATATACAAGAAAAAAACATTTTTGTAAACTTAACCTCTAAAAATAATGTAAACAGTCTCCTTTCATTCATAGTTTTTACATATTTGTACTATGGATTTTACTTTTTATAAGCAGGTATATGACAATTCGTAAATTTACATAATACATATTTACATATTTTACGCATACAATTTCATGGTACAGGGAACAGATAAGTTAAAATCTTAGGTAAGCATCTAAGAAAATCATATGGTCTAAATCACTACAGGTTATTTTAGCACATGTGATGCCTAAATTAAAGTAGGCCCTAAAATTGTAGGGAAGTCTCATTTCAGAAAGTGGAAGTTTGAACTAGCTAAAACTGTACTGATGTGGCTTTATACTGCTTCTGTAAGTTATTATTAGAAAAATTTCCAACTGGGGCTTTAAGGTGCTATTTTATGTCTTGTTCAAACAGAAGGAAAAAAATAATTTGGGCAAAGTAAAAAAGCAAATCTAGAAATTTATTCTTTTTGGTAATTTGAGGGATACATATGTTAAGAGAAAGGTCATGGCCAGGAGATAAAGGCTTACCTGAACCCCAGCAATGATTCATAAAGTGATCTAGGTCTTATTAGAACTGATTTTTGTCTCCACATTCTTCCTGAACCTTTTGGGAAACCCAGCCAGAAAGGTGGGACATACACAGGGAGGGTGAATTTGTTTTCTCTCTCTTTGCTTCTAACCTTTTTGATAAGCTTCCTACCACTTCTGAGTCAGTCTCCAAAGATACACTCCTGTGTAAGTTGCACTGGCTAAGCCATGCTACAGACTTCTCTGGTTTTTCACTTGCAGACAGCCTGTCATGGGACTTCTCAACCTCCATAATCATGTGAGTCAATTTTCCTAAAAAATCTCCTTCATTTATCTATACTATCTATATCTATATTTTTATCTATCTCTACATCTGTATTTCCTATTGGTTCTGTATCTCTGGAGAACCCTGACTAATACAGGAGAACACCAAAATCAGACCATAGCAATAAATATTAGAAAATCAATAAATGCAGAAATAATAATTTTTCTATGTTCTAATTTATTTCAGTATTATTTCTTTTATTAATTTAGTTTTTAAAATGAATAGTGTATATATTTAAGATATATAGTATGATATTTTGATAATTTACATAGTGAAATAAGTAGTATATAAAGCTAACTAATGTATTCATTTCTATACATAGTTATGTTTTTGTATGAATATTGACAAAACCTTAAATCTGTTCCAGCATACAGTACAGTATTATTAATTAGAGTCATCATACTATAAATTAAATGGTCTCTAGACTTATTCATCCTATGTAACTTCAACATTGTGTGCTTTGACCTAAATCTTCCCATTTCCCCCACCTCTCTGCCCCTGGTAACCACTACTCTGCTATATGCTTCTATGTATTCAACATTTTTAGTTTCCATATTTAAGTGAGACGGCATACTATCCTTCAGGTTGACCCATGTTGTCACAATGGCAGAATCTTCTCTTTTAAGACTACACTATATTCATGTATATATGAATGTATGTCTCACCTTAAAACTAATATATATAACATATATAGTTATCCTTCTGTATTAGCAAGTTTCATATCCATAGGTTAAAACCAAACTCGGATAGAAATTTTAGCTAAAATTATGTCTGTATTAAACATGTAAAGACTTTTCTTGTCATTGCTCCCTAAATAATGCACTATAAAAACTGTTTACATAGCATTTACATTGTATTAGGCATTTCTTGTCATTGCTCCCTAAATAATGCACTATAAAAACTGTTTACATAGCATTTATATTGTATTAGGCATTATAAGTAATCTAGAGATATTTTGAGTATCTAGGAGAATGTGTATAGGTTTTATGCAAAGAATAAATCATTTTATAAAAGGGACTTCAGAGCCTCTGGATTTGGGTATATAAGGGGATTAGGTCCTGGAACCAACTTTCCATGGAGACTGAGAGATTGTTGTACCACACGATGCCTTTATCCATTAATCCTTTGATGCACATTTGGATTCCTTCTTTCTCTTGGCTATTGTGAATAATGCTTCAATGAACATGGGAGTGTAGATATCTCTTTGAGGTATTGATTTCATTTCCTTTGTGTCTATACTCCAAAAGAAAGATTGTTGGATTCAGATCATATATAACTTTTTGAGGAACCATTATACTGTTTGGCCATACCAATTGACAGTCCCATCAACAGCCTGTAAGGGATCACTTCTACACATCGCCTCCAAAACTCATTATCTCTTGTTAGCCTATTAGTGAGCCTAAAATGTGTGAGTAAATATCTCATTGTATCTTTGATTTGCATTTCCATGATGATTAGTGATGTCAAATATCTTTTCACTTATCTGTTAACCATCTATATATCTTCCTTAGAGAAATGTCTATTCAGGTCCTTTGCCCATTTTTCCTTTAACTCATTTGGGGGTTTTGTGTCTGTTTATGTATTAATTGTAGGAATTCCCTGTACATTTTGGATTATTCCTTTGTCAGATATGTAGTTTGCATAATTTTCTTTCATTCCATATGTTGCCTTTCCATTTTATTATTTCCTTGGCTATGCAGATTTATTTACTTATTTATGCATTTGATTTGATGTAGTTCCACTAGTCTACTTCTGTTTTTGTTTCCTGGTGTTACAGCCAAAGCCAATGTCAAGTAGCTTTCCCCCTACATCTTTCCCCCTACATTTTCTTCTAGGACTTCAACAGTTTCAGGTCTTCAGGATGAAGGTCAATGACTATATTTTAGCCTTTTGTTAAAGCTCATGCCCTGAAATCTGGAGAGTTGGAGACTTTGAGCATGCATAAGCAAGAACAAATGCCTCTTCATTTAATTCTTATTGCCAAGCTCTGTGTCTTGGCATATGGAGGGTGGTACACGGTGAATGAGTCTTAGTGTCCTACTTCAGAATACAATGCTTCTTAATCATTTAACTGTGAATTAATTTTGTAGGAATTTCAGAGAGAAAGCTGTTGATGTTCTGGGACTATAGTGAATGATACCCAACCAACTTCCTCTCCTATAGAGAGAGTTGGAGAATACTGATGAATGGCAAGGCTGCTAATGTTGGGGGAAATTCTTCATTCTGAGATGTTAGGTTTCTCATAAACCTAAGCCCATGCTTAGTCATAACATTTCATTCTATAATCGTCACCACTCTAACAACACTCATCCCAAGAATATCCCAAGGCACTGTGTGTCTCTGAGGGAAGTACAAGATATGTTTCAAACTGGTAACAAGGCCTTCTGTCAGAGCCTTTTATTTCTTCTGCATCAGAATCCCCTATATTGTGCAACTTGATGTTGCATTATCCCCTGTTCAGGGTATCTATAGCATGTAGTAAGTTCTGAGCATAGGTGTAAGTTTAAGATCCCAAACAATGATTTAATAATAAATTATCATAGAAATCATGAGTAACATCCTAACATATTATTGGGTTAAATCACTTTCTTTCGTATATCTTAAAGCTACCTTACTGGATTACAAGTGTTTGCACACAGTTTCCTGTAAAATAGTACTAATTTGGAGCTTTTCACTTATTTTCATTTGTGTGTGTGTGGTACTAAGGATCAAATTCACAGTCTAGTGTATAGTTTAGGCAAGCACTGTATGACTGAGCTACATCCCTGGCCCTGGAATTCCTACAGGATAGTCCCTTTCCAGAGTTCCCAATTTCAGACAAACAAGGTAGGAAAAAATTAAATTACCTCTGGTTAAATAAAATCAGTCCTTTTGAATTTCTGGTCTTATCCCATTTGTCATTCTTCCCATTCTACTTCTGCACATTACCTCTAGAGAAATTCTTCAGAATCTTGACTTATTCAAACATTCCTCCTTCCAGGAAATTATAAAATGTGTAGTATGCCAAGGGACATATTAGGCAGAGGACAAACTAAAAGGAGTGCATCTAGGTCCCTAACAAGCGTCCTCTGCCAAACATACACTGGAAATTCAGCCTGCCTGCGAAAGCTTAAAGTAAGTCCACAGTATTACTAGTCATCAGGTGAGAGATGTATTTCCTCTTATGGGAAGACCTAAAGCCCAGCAAAATAACTCTAGAATACTATATCCACTCTGAGGCATTTTTAATTTTTTTCCCTTTCTCGTTTCAGTATTCACATGTCACATCCTGGATCTCTTCTTCTACTACCCATCAGTGGAATATCCATTTAATTCTGAGCAGCTAATTCTAATCTGCAATGAACCTAAAATCCAAACTCCCTAGTTTGTAAAAAGTAAAAGGTGTTGTAAAATATAAAGAGGATTGATGTTGAGAAAGAGCATGATAGATTTTCTTCTAAGATTAAGTACACGGATTCTAGAACATCTATTTTTGTTTCTGCAGGAATCCATTTTTTATCATCTACTTTCCAATTATATTTAACATTGTGTAGGATACTCTGTAAGTGACCTTTAGCTAAGTGACATATTGCTATTATTCTTTCATGTATTGACCTTTATAGGTCAAAATTACATACCCATGCAAATCCACATGTCTTTATCTGTTTCTATATACCTGCATGTGTATATGGGTTATACGTATGTATGGGATATATATTCCCAATTAGACATAAAGGGTAGAAATCATGTCTTCTATTAATTTTATATTTTACCCAAGAAACTCAAAGAATAGCACTTTGTTTCAACAGTTATACAGATTAACTTAAACATGAGACACTATAGTACAGACCACAGTCCTAATACATTTTTAGCAGGGCTCCTATTTTTATCTGAACTGAAATTTCTACAGAGAAAGAAGCGATGCAATGTTCTATAACCTTTGATCATATTTAATAGTTTCTTCTGTCTTTGAATCACAGAAATACCTTATTTTAATAATCAATATTTTCTTAAATAATTGTGAACATATGATAACACAAAGTGGAAACAATATTTGAGTACACTAAGGGAGATCCTTATCTTAATAAATCCCTTAAATCCTTCAGAAACCCCTTCTCCCTGCATTTTATTCCATTATACCCTGTGTCTCTCCTTGTGTACATATGGAGAGGTAAATCACTTTTCTTAGTAATTCAGCTAATAACTAGTATTGCTGGTTTAAGAACCCCTGTTTATACTACTGCAGCCCAAGACTGAGATATTTGATAATGCATATTTGTTAGGAGACCAGTGATACTGGAGAATTATTGCAGTAAAATGGAATGATCTCTTTTCATCTAGACCTTGTCGCTAGACAGTTAAGTGATCCGTATGGTCAACTCACTTGCATTCCTTGATCTAAATATTTTCATCTGGCTAGTGAAAGGATGACTAGATCTAGGAAGGTTTCTCTGCATTTAAAATCTGTCATCCCATGGGCTACTCTATTTCTATTCATCATCCGTTTTGCTATATTTACCATCCCTATGTCTACCTCTCTCAATCTAACTCTCTTACATACATCTCAATCTGATCACACAATGGTGATACTTTAATGTCACGAAAAATACTAAGATACTTTCAAACCTAGGTATTTTCTTCCCTGGAGTTTAAATTCAATTTATTTTACTGTTACTTAATAAATTGCATTATCGTGTTGCACCAGCTGCTCTTAGCTTCATCTAAAAATTAAAATATATTTCAGTAATGATACCATGGTCATTGTAAAATTAAAATAGTTTTAGGATATAAATAGCTGAGTACTAATATTCTAGCATCACTAATATTTGCAAAAGTGTCTATCACTTCTATCATAAAATCTTAATCACAAAATGCATTTTCTGTTTTCTTGGAAAAAATTGGAACTTTCCTGAAGAACAGCAAATGTCAACTATGTGAATGGACTCACTGTGTGAACCTCAGTGATTACATACCTTTGACATATTGAATGGTCAAAAAGAATTTTCTACAGTATGAAACTCAGTTTTGCATCTGGTATATTTCTAATCTGATTTTGAAAACCTCAGAGGTAAGAATATTATTATATTCAAAATAATATTAAAATTAATTTATAAACAAATTTAATTTCATTCTTGCTTTATTCATGAGGTTTATAATATTAAGATAGGTAGTTTTAGGGATCTTTGATTGTGTGCCAAGCATTATGATGAGAGATAGGCATAGATTAGAGCCTGGACCCACTATTTGGTGGGTCACCAGAAAATCCCAATTTTAATTTCTGGCAATCTCAGGGTATGTTCTGGCTTAAAGAAGTTAATGTACCTCAAGATACCTTAGTCTCATCTATAAAGGATTGTTTGTTTTGTTTTGTATGCATACTGGGGATGGAATCCAGGGGTGCTTAACCACTGAGCCACATCGCTAGCCCTTTTTTGTATTTTATTTACTAATAGGGTCTCATTGAGTTGCTTAGGGCCTCGCTAATTTGCTGAGGCTGCCTCAGCCTTCTGACCAGCTGGGATTACAGGCATGCACCACTGTGCCCAGCTGAAGTTCTTAGTAAAGAATTGTTGCAGTAATTAAATGCAAGTAAAATGCTTTGAATGGAGTTGAATACTTTCTAAGAATCAAATAATGGTAAATTATTAGTATATTTTATTATTATTTAGTAATCACAACAAAACTGTGAGATTACAGGTATGAATGTTATTATTTCTCCCGGTTACCCAATGAGATTGAAGTGGAGCAGGCTACTAACCCAAACTAACTAATTTCAAAGCCTCACACCTTAATGCTATGATATTATACAGCTCAATAAAAATAAAATTCACATTTAATTCACAATGGACGGCTTTCTAAAAATTCTGGAAGTTTTATTTCCTGATTTAAGATAAGCAAGAATCTTCTTAGGTTTTGACTCTGGCAGGAGCCATTAATTTGCATGTGCTTAAAAGTACCTGTGTTCAGTGTAACAGTGTTTCTTCATCATGCTTACTATTTTTAGAATAAAAAGATTAAGTTTAACAAAATCTTCCTTGCAATAGGTTCACAAGGAAAAAGAAAAAGCTTTGTAGTCAAAGTGGCTGAGAAAGGTGGAAAATAGGAGAGTTTGGGCAGCTGCTATACCGAAAAATATTTGCAAACCTGACAAGAGACATGCCCAGAAGCACGCACCCTGGATTTTTTCCTCTCAGACCAATACCTCAGATATCAAGCTTTGAAGATATTCTGCTTTGATATCTTTTTACTGCTGCAGTCTGTTCTAGTCCACTTAAAACTACTGTTTTTCTGCTAGTGTTTTTTTTTTGTTCTTTTTCTTTTTCACTTTTAATTATTGTTGCTTCTCATTTTCAATTAGGGCACAAGAAGACTACCAAGAAAATGCATACATTTATAATGTTTTTCCTCTCAGTAGACTGTGATAATCTAGAGGGCAGAGGTAATTTTGCCTTTTTACACCCAAACTGCATTTCAGTGTCTGCCATGCAGTGTACATTAAATGGATGTTGAATAGATGTTAAATATATACATATTTTACCACTCCTTGTTTCTAAAAGACATCCCAAATATTGTTTGAAATTTGTAACATAACTATAGTAAGTGTAGAACCTTCTATAATAACTGTCTGCTAAGCAGTGAATATTTGTGTTAAAATCCAATTCACCATGCTGGTGGTATTATTGTTGAGGTGGGAAATTTGAGAGGTAATGAGGTCATGAGGGTGGAGTACCAATGAATGAGATTAGTGCCCTAATAAGCACATAAAGAGACCAGAGAGCTCACTCTCACTACTACATTCTCTCTCTCTCTCCCTCCCTCTCTCCCTGCTCCCTCTCCTTCATACTTCCTCCCCACATGTGAGGATCCTCCCCCCATGTGAAGACACTCCCATGTAAGCATAGAATGAGAAGATGACTGTCCAACAACCAGAAAGGATGCCCTCAGCAGAGATCAGAGCTTCTGGTTCCTTGATTTTGAACATACTGGCATCCGAGACTATGAGAAATAAATATCAGCTGTTTCCCACTACATCTATGATGTTTTGGTTATAGTAGCCCAAACAAAGTCACATTTACAAACTAATGCTGTTTATTTAGAAGTAGAAAATTTGGAATGCATATTTTTAAGATGCAATAATGTTGTTTTACTGTTTTCCATGATGGTTTGACTTGAACTTAAACCTATTTCTCCATCATTTCCAAGCATAAGAAATGGTTTTTGAAATATCTATATTCAAGTGGAAGGGATATATGATGATTTTATAGAAAGAAAAAAGTTAGGATATTTCTAACATAATTAAATTATGCTTAGTGATCCAGAGGAACAAGAAGATTGACAATTAGGTATTTGGGAGGACAGAGGAGTCATCCTTGATTCCACAAAAGGCATCAGAGACGGTGACAGAATGTGTATTGGCATGGAAGACCTGGAAATCCTAAACTAAGCCCACAACTTACCACATGGTATCACAACAAACCTGGAGAAATGAGATTATTGTATCTGGGATATACAGGCATGCAGCAATTGCAGCAATTCATTTGGAAAGAAAGCCCAAGCCAAAAATAGAAAAAGTATGCATGTTCTAAAAGCTAATGTGACTCATAACATTCCCCGTTCTTCATAGAGTAGTGATGACAAAGGACTTAAAGACGAAGAATTTTTCTTTACAACTCAATTTGAACATGATATCCTAAGAGAAGTTCTCACAAAAATTCCTAGAAAAGGGCAATTTGGTTTGTCCTAATGACCTCCCACAGCATGCTTTTAATAACTGTACTAGAGTACCTATAACATTAGTACCTTATAATAAACACATCATTTATTTTGTTTTTGTACTAGGGATTGCTCTTAAACACTGAGTGACATGCCCAGTCCCCACCTTTTTAAATATTTTTAATTTAGAGACAGGGTCTCACTGAGTTGCTTAGGGCCTCACTAAGTTGCTGAAGCTGACCTCAAACTTGAAATCCTTCTGCCTCAGCCTCCAAAGCCACTGGGATTACAGGCACGTGCTACCATGCCCAGCACACATGTTTACTTTCCATATTAGTTTCTTTTTTTCTTTTCTTTTTCTTTCTCTCTCTCTCTTTCTTTTCTTCTCTTTTCTTTTTTTTTTTTTTTTGGCACAATACTTTTTTATTTATTTATTTTTTTTAGTGGTGCAGAGGATCAAACCCAGTGCCTCACATGTGCTAGGCAAGCATTCTACCCCTGAGCTACAACCCCAACTCCATATTAGTTTCTTAAAATCCCAATGTCAATTAACTTCTTTAAGCCAGTGTCTGTATAATACTCATCTCAGAATCTCCAATGCCTGGCAAACACTGTCAGTACATGTACAAGGGATGAATGAACAAATGAATAGTTAGACAAATGACTGAATGAACAACCAACAAATGCAAACAGTCCTATAGCAGGATCTGAATAATGTAAAAATCTTGACTTCTGATTTCCAGTCTGGCATATTAGCAGCTTGGGAATTGTTATTCCATCCTACAGACAAACAAAAAGCTGCAAAAATAACAACACTTATTGGATCTATCAGAGAATTGAGGTCACAGGGCAAACCACTGACCTAAAAATTGTCAAGACAGACAAGTAAATACAGAAAATCACAATTTACTGGTGCAGAAACACAAGAGAAGAAACCTCCAGGAGAACTGGTATTGGGATAAGAAAGCCCAAACTGTAACCGATGAATTGTTGAGAGGCTCAGCATGAACGAGTCAGAGAATTAAAACTCCAGCTGGACCTAGATCGGGGACAGGGCACAGTTTTGTGAATTTCAACTCCAGGATCTTGACCAGGTTCTCACAGTGAATTTCTGAAAAACAAACAAAAAAATCTTCTGGCTTCCAACAGGCAAAGGAACAAAATAACCATTTTGGGGTTTTGTTTTTTTGGATTTTTTTTTCTGTTTTTGAAACACAACTTCTTTATTCATGCGTACACTGATGAGCACTGAAATTTATGCCATTGTGAAGTATGTAAGAGTACTCTGAACTTTTCAAAAAGGGCTTAAACTATTGGGGACTTTTCAAAGCCTAACTAACTTAGGGGAAAGGTAATACCCAAATTCAGTCCTTTCTAACCATCCTATTCTACCTAAGGGGAAATATATCTGAGACTCAATTGTAAACTTCACAGTACATAAAAATAGGGTCACTAAAAGCCTGAGACTTAATCATAAGTTTATAGAACACTACCCCACACCCATGGATCACCACCATATTACTTAAGGCCAACCTACCACATTTCCTTTCATTTAGAACATCACGACTGGCTATTGAGAAAAAAACAATAAGGCATTACAAAAAGTAAAAAATAGTTTGAAGAGTCAATGCAAGCATCAGGATCAGATACAGATATATGAAAGATATTGGAATTATTACAATAGGGATTTTAAGCAACCATATTTAATATGCTAAGACTGAAGGATAAGAGTAGACTGGACATAGCTGAGCAAAGAGTATCCGAGCTTGAGGATATGTTGCTAGAAGCTTCCAAAGTGGAAAAGCAAACACCAACAATAAAAGACTTAAAAATAAAGAGAATATTCAAGAACTGTGGGACAACTACAAAATTATAAATATTAATAATGGCAATATCAGAAGGAGAAGGAAGAGAGAAAGGAAAAGAACAAATGTTTGATGCAATAATATCTGAGACTCTCCCAATTTACTGTCAGACACTTAACCACAATTGCCAGGATCTCAAAGAATACTAAGCAGGAATAAAGCCAAAAACAAACAAAATATATATGTAGGCATATTATATTCAATTGCAGAAAATCAAAGAAAAAGAAAAATATTTGAGGAGGGCCAAGATGGCGGACTAGAGGGCGGCTGCATTTCACGCTGCTCCAGGACGCAAGATTCAAAAGAGGAGATAGTGAGAGACTTGGGACCAACTCAAAGCTGCCGGGTGAGTCTCTCCTGTTGGGGAGGCGTCCCGGATGGGGCGGTAGCCCCGGAACGCAGGGAATTTGTGAAGTGGAGTTGCTCGGCGAGACGCCCCTCCCCCCACTGGAGCGGTAAACACGGACAACTGGGATCATCGTAGAGGAGGCGGCTCAGCATAGTGCTTGGACTCGAGCAGCCGCTGGGGCTCCGGGCGGCTGCCTGGGGAGGAGCTGCGTGGTGAGCTGTTTGGACCCAGAGTGACCGCTTCCGAACACCGGGGGGTTGCCCGGAGGAGGAGGAGAGGCCCGGCGGGTCGCTTGGGTCTAGGAGTGACTGCATCAGAGCCACGGGCGGTTGCCAGAGGAGGAGCTGCGTGGTGAGCTGTTTGAACTCAGAGTGGGCGCTCCTGAGCGCCGGGGGACTGCCCGGAGGAAGAGGAGGAGCACGGCGGGACGCTTGGTCTGGGAATGACTGCATCAGAACCACAGGCGGTTGCCAGAGGAGGAGTTGTGTGGTGAACTGTTTGAACTCAGAGCTAGCGCTCCTGAGTGCCGGGAGGTTGCCCAGAGGAGGAGGAGGAGCGTGGCTTGTTGTTTGACCTGGGAGTGACTGCATCAGAGCTGCGGGCGGTTGCCGAAGGAGGAGCTGCGTGACGAGCTGTTTGAACTCGGAGCAGCTGCTCCAGAACACTGGTGGCCTGCCTGGAGGAGGAGAGCGGTGGGACGCTTAGTCTGTGAGTGACTGCATCAGAACCACAGGCGGTTGCCAGAGGAGGAGGCGAGTGGTGAGTTGATTGGACTAAAAGCAACGGCTCCGGAACACCGGTGGCCTGCCTGGAGAAGGAGCGTGGTGAGTCACCTGGTCTCGGAGCCACCGCTCCTGAACACCCGGGCGGCTACCCCAAGGAGGAGGAGGAGGAACAGGGCGGGTCACTTGGACTTGGAGTGACTGCCTAGGGCTACGGGTGGTTGGTGGGAGGAGGAGACCCAAAGTGAGTTGTTTGGATTCCTAGTGACTGCGTCGGAAACCGGGCGGCTGTCCAGAGGAGGAGGTGTGTGGCGGGTCTCTGTGTCTCGGAGCTATTGTACGGGGCTCCAGGTGGTGGCTCAGAGGAGGGGCTGCATAGCCAGGCGATTGGTGCAGAGCAGGGTCCCAGGAGCTAGGTGGCTTCTTGCTGGAAGAGCCGCACAGAGACACGCCTAGGGGCGAAGCGAAGTTTCCAGGGCGGCGGGCAGACTCTCTGGGAGAGGCAGCCTAAGGAGACTCGCCTGCGAAGGGTGAGGCTCCCAGGCCCAGGACGTAGGTCCGGGCCCCTGGGATCATTGCAGAAGAAGACAGCCCAGCCCAGGGGGTAGTTGTAGATTGAGGGGAACCTCTAGGAGGGCAACTGACTAGCGAGACGTCCCCACCGAGTGACTCTTCCCGGCCAGGGGAGGTTTTCCCACAGGGACAGTAAAGTCAGAGACATAGGCACAAACAGGCCTTGCCTCAGCCCGCAGCCTACTTCCCCGTTGGATGACCATTGGTCAACAAGTGGAGGCACCTCTGCCCACTAGCAGGGAATATACGCCACCCTAGAGAGGCAGCTTCTTCGTGGAGCTCTGCATTATCAACCTCCTCCAAGACTTCAGGCTACTGAAGGATAAGAGGGGATATACTAACAATCTTCAGGGACATTATAAGTTGATAGAGGAAATCTGCAATATCTTAATGACCCACTGATCCCTGAACAATATGAGAAAACAAGGGAAGAAAATGCCCCAAACTAATCTAGATGTTACATCAATAAAATCCAACGACAGCATGGCAGAAGAAATGACAGAAAGGGAGTTCAGAATGTACATAATTAAAATGATTAGGGAAGCAAACGATGAGATGAAAGAGCAAATGCAGGCATTGAACGATCGCACCAATCGACAGTTAACAGAGCAAATTCAGGAAGCAAAAGATCATTTCAATAAAGAGTTAGAGATATTGAAAAAAAAACCAAACAGAAATCCTTGAAATGAAGGAAACAATAAACCAAATTAAGAACTCCATAGAAAGCACAACCAATAGGATAGAACAGCTGGAAGACAGAACTTCAGATATTGAAGACAAAATATTTAACCTCGAAAACAAAGTTGAACAAACAGAGAAGATGGTGAGAAATCATGAACAGAATCTCCAAGAACTATGGGATATCATGAAAAGGCCAAATTTGAGAATTATTGGGATTGAGGAAGGCTTAGAGAAACAAACCAAAGGAATGAACAATCTATTTGAAGAAATAATATCAGAAAATTTCCCAAATCTGAAGAATGAAATGGAAAATCAAGTCCAAGAGGCTTATAGGACTCCAAATACACAAAATTACAACAGACCCACACCAAGGCACATTATAATGAAAATACCTAACATACAAAATAAAGACAGAATTTTAAAGGCTGTGAGAGAAAAGAACCAAATCACATTCAGGGGGAAGCCAATACGGATATCAGCAGATTTTTCAATCCAGACCCTAAAAGCTAGAAGGGCCTGGAACAACATTTTTCAAGCTCTGAAAGAAAATGGATGCCAACCAAGAATCTTATACCCAGCAAAACTTACCTTCAAATTTGACGATGAAATAAGATCATTCCATGATAAACAAAAGCTAAAAGAATTTACAAAAAGAAAGCCAGCATTACAGAACATTCTCAGCAAAATATTCCATGAGGAAGAGATAAAAAACAAAGAAGCAAATCAGCAAAGGGAGGAATTATCCTAAAGGAACTGTCAAATAAAGGAGGAACCAAGATGTGTCAAAAATTTTAAATATGAACCAAATGACTGGGAATACAAATCATATCTCAATAATAACCCTGAATGTTAATGGCCTGAATTCATCAATCAAAAGACATAGACTGGCAGATTGGATTAAAAAGAAAGATCCAACAATATGTTGCCTGCAAGAGACTCACCTCATAGAAAGAGATACCCATAGACTAAAGTGAAAGGATGGGGAAAAACATACCATGCACATGGGCTCAGCAAAAAAGCTGGAGTATCCATCCTCATTTCAGATAAAGTGGACTTCAAGCCAATGTTAGTTAGAAGGGATAAAGAAGGACATTTCATACTGCTTAAGGGAAGCATAAATCAGCAAGATATAACAATCATAAACATCTATGCCCCAAACAGTGGCTCATCCATATATGTTAAACAAATCCTTTTCAATTTTAGAAACCAAATAGACCATAACACAATAATACTAGGTGATTTTAACACGCCTCTTTCACCACTGGACAGATCTTCCAAACAAAAATTGAACAAAGAAACCATAGATCTCAATAACACAATCAATAATTTAGACTTAACAGACATTTATAGAATATACCATCCAACCAAGAGCGAATACACTTTCTTCTCAGCAGCACATGGATCCTTCTCTAAAATAGACCATATATTATGCCACAAAGCTAATGTCAGCAAATACAAGAAGATAGAGACACTACCTTGTATTCTATCAGATCATAATGGATTGAAGTTACAAATTAATGAAAGAGTAAAAAACAGAAACTACTCCAACACCTGGAGATTAAACAATATGCTACTATATGATGAATGGATAACAGAAGATATTAGGAAGGAAATTAAAAAATTCTTAGAGGTAAACGAGAACAAAGAAACAACATATCAAAATCTCTGGGACACTATGAAAGCGGTACTTAGAGGAAGATTTATTTCATGGAGCGCATTTAATAAAAGAAGTAAAACTCAAAAAATAAATGACCTAACACTACAGCTCAAAGCCCTAGAAAAAGAAGAACAGACCAACACCAAAAGTAGTAGAAGACAGGAAATAGTTAAACTGAGAGCTGAAATCAACGAAATTGAAACAAAAGAAACAATACAAAAAATTGACAAAATAAATAGTTGGTTCTTCGAAAAAATAAACAAAATTGATAAACCTTTAGCCACACTAACAAAGAGAAGACGAGAGAAAACCCAAATCACTAAAATTCGGAATGAACAAGGAAATATCACAACAGACACGACCGAAATACAAAACATAATTAGAAGCTATTTTGAAAATCTATACTCCAACAAAATAGAAAATTTCGAAGACATCAACAGGTTTCTAGAGACATATGAATTGCCTAAACTGAACGAGGAGGACATACACAATTTAAATAGACCAATTTCAAGTAATGAAATAGAAGAAGTCATCAAAAGCCTTCCAACAAAGAAAAGTCCAGGACCAGATGGGTTCTCAGCCGAGTTCTACAAAACTTTTAAAGAAGAACTCATTCCAATACTTCTCAAAGTATTCCAGAAAATAGAAGAGGAGGGAACTCTCCCAAACTCATTCTATGAAGCCAATATTACCCTGATTCCTAAACCAGACAGAGACACATCGAGGAAAGAAAATTTCAGACCAATATCCTTAATGAACATCGACGCAAAAATTCTCAACAAAATTTTAGCAAATCGCATACAAAAACATATTAAAAAGATAGTGCACCATGATCAAGTGGGTTTCATCCCAGGGATGCAAGGTTGGTTCAACATCAGAAAATCAATAAATGTCATTCACCATATCAATAGACTTAAAGTCAAGAATCACATGATTATTTCGATAGATGCAGAAAAAGCATTTGATAAAATACAGCACCCCTTCATGCTCAAAACACTAGAAAAAATAGGGATAGTGGGAACATTCCTTAACATTGTAAAGGCCATCTATGCTAAACCCATGGCTAATATCATTCTTAATGGTGAAAAACTGAAAACATTCCCTCTAAAAACTGGAACAAGGCAGGGATGCCCTCTTTCACCACTTCTATTCAATATCGTCCTTGAAACTCTAGCCAGAGCAATTAGACAGACCAAAGAAATTAAAGGGATACGAGTAGGAAAAGAAGAACTCAAACTATCCCTATTTGCTGATGATATGATTGTATACTTAGAGGAACCAGGAAATTCCACCAGAAAACTTTCAGATCTCATAAGTGAATTCAGTAAAGTAGCGGGATATAAGATCAATGCACATAAATCGAAGGCATTTTTATATATAAGCGATGAATATTCAGAAAGAGAAATTAGGAAAACTACCCCATTCACAATAGCTTCGGAAAAAATAAAGTATTTGGGAATCAATCTCACAAAAGAGGTGAAAGACCTCTACAATGAGAACTACAGAACACTAAAGAAAGAAATTCAAGAAAACCTTAGAAGATGGAAAGATCTCCCATGTTCTTGGATAGGAAGAATTAATATTGTCAAAATGGCCATACTACCAAAAGTGCTATACAGATTCAATGCAATTCCAATTAAAATCCCAATGATGTACCTTACAGAAATAGAGCAAGCAATTATGAAATTCATCTGGAAGAATAAAAAACCCAGAATAGCTAAAGCAATCCTTGGCAGAAAGAGTGAAGCAGGGGGTATCGCAATACCAGATCTTCAACTCTACTACAAAGCAATAGTAACAAAAACGGCATGGTATTGGTACCAAAATAGAAAGGTGGATCAATGGTACAGAATAGAGGACACGGACACAAACCCAAATAAATACAATTTTCTCATACTAGACAAAGGGGCCAAAAATATGCAATGGAGAAAAGATAGCCTCTTCAACAAATGGTGCTGGGAGAATTGGAAATCCATATGCAACAGAATGAAACTAAACCCATATCTCTCACCATGCACAAAACTAAACTCAAAATGGATTAAGGATCTCGGAATCAGACCAGAGACCTTGCATCTTATAGAAGAAAAAGTAGGTCCAGAGCTTCAACATGTCGGCTTAGGACCAGACTTCCTCAACAGGACACCCATAGCACAAGAAATAAAAGCAAGAATTAATAACTGGGATAGATTCAAACTAAAAAGCTTTCTCTCAGCAAAGGAAACTATCAGCAATGCAAAGAAAGAGCCTACAGAGTGGGAGAAAATCTTTGCCAATCATACTTCAGATAGAGCGCTAATCTCCAGAATCTATAAAGAACTCAAAAAACTCTACACCAAGAATGTAAATAATCCAATTGACAAATGGGCTAAGGAAATGAATAGACACTTCACAGAAGAAGATGTACAAGCAATCAACAAACATATGGAAAAATGTTCAACATCTCTAGTAATAAGAGAAATGCAAATCAAAACCACCCTAAGATTCCATCTCACCCCAATTAGAATGGCAATTATCAAGAATACAACCAACAACAGGTGTTGGCGAGGATGTGGGGAGAAAGGTACACTCTTACATTGCTGGTGGGGCTGCAAATTAGTGCAGCCACTCTGGAAAGCAGTGTGGAGATTCCTTAGAAAACTTGGAATGGAAACACCATTTGACCCAGCTATCCCACTCCTTGGCCTATACCCAAAGGACTTAAAATCAGCATATTACAGAGATACAGCCACATCAATGTTCATAGCTGCTCAGTTCACAATAGCCAGATTGTGGAACCAACCTAGATGTCCTTCAATTGATGAATGGATAAAGAAAATGTGGTATATATATACAATGGAATATTACTCAGCCATAAAGAATGATAAATTATGGCATTTGCAGGCAAATGGATGAAACTGGAGAATATCATGCTAAGTGAGATAAGCCAATCTCAAAAAACCAAAGGAAGAATGATATCGCTAATAAGTGGATGATGACACATAATGGGGGTGGGAAGGGTTAGTGTTGGGGTTGGAGTTGGGTTTAGGGAGGGGGGCAGGAATGGAGGAAGGAAGGACTGTATAGATGGAGGGGAAGGGTGGGAGGGGAGGGGGGGAAGGGAAAAAATGGCAGAATGAATCAAACAACATTACCCTATGTAAATTTATGATTACACAAATGGTATGCCTTTACGCCATGTACAAATAGAGAAACAACATGTATCCCATTTGTTTACAATAAAAAGAAAAAAAAAAAAAAAAAAAAAAAAAAAAAAAAGAAAATATTTGAATGAAGACAGAGGGTAAAACAAGTACCTTAATCATAGAGGAACAAAGAGTTAAATCTGACTTCTCAGAAACTGCATACAAGCTGAGAGTGGAATGAAATATTTAAGTGTTGTGACTTTTAAAAAAAATACTTTCAAATTAGAGTTATATACCCTTTGAAATCAGGCCTCAAAAGTTAAGGAGAAATTAATACTTTCTCAAACAAACAGATATTGAGGGAATCTGATGTGAGTGCGTTGCAAGAAATGTTAAAAGTTCTTCAGAGAGAATGAAAATGACATTGATCAGAAACTCATATCTACATAGGGAAAGGAAAAGAATTTGAGAAGGAATAGATGAAAGTGAAATAAAAATTTTTATTTATTCTTAATTGATTGAACAGATTGTTATAGCATTTTGTTTAAAATGGCAACAATATACTTGATCATATAGACTTATGTATATGTATTTGATTATGTATACATATATGCTTATGTATACATATGTATAAGTGAAATGAATTTCAGCAATGGTACAAGGTGCAGGAAGGAGAATTGGAATTATTTTGTTATTATGAGGTCCTTGTACTACCTGATGTGAAGTGGTACATTGTCATTTAAAAGTAAACTTAGGTTTCTTGTGAATGTATATTTCAACTGTAGGGAAGCCATTAGAGGAAGTAAAAAAAAAAGAATTATAACTTATATAATTAGAAAGGGAAGAAAATGGACTCATGAAATATTCAATTAGAACCACAAAAGGCATAAAAAGAGAAGACAAAAATAAGAACAAAGCAATAAACAGAAAACAGTAACAACAGGGTAGATATGTACCCAATTATATCTAGAATCACTTTGAATATCAAGAGTCTATGCACAGCAAGAAAACGAGATTGTCAGAGTGGATCAAAAAATAAGACCTAAATATAAGATATCTGCAAGATATCTGCAAGATATCTGCAAAATATAAGGTATCTGCAAGAAACCCACATATGTATAAAGACACTATGCATTAAAAGTAAAGAGATGGGAAAGATATACTTTGCTAATGGCAATCAAAAGGAAACAGGAGTTGCTATATAAATTTCAGACAATAGACATCAGAGCAAAGGAAGTTTCTAGGCTCAACAAACACCTCAACAGGTGCTCAGTCTCCTGTTAAATAATTTTCTCCTTCAGGATATATACCAGGTATTGGCCAGTGTTGGTATTGGCCCTCCCCTCTTCAAGTGGGTTGCAAAGTGTTCATTCTACGTTCCATTTAAATACCAAGTAAGAAAGTGGAACATGGCAGCATCCTACTCTGATGAAGGTGACATACAATCTAGTCAGAGATTTGTCATTTGCCAGGCACCTCAAATGCCAGAAGGTGTTGTCAGATGGCTTTGGATTAATTTATTATCAGACATTTTCCTTTTAAAAAAAAACATTCTACAGACAAAGGGGATAAAATGAAATGAGGGAAACAGATTCATATATAAGAAGTGAACACAGCTTTACAATTTAATAAAAGCAAATGGAATTGAGTTGACCAGGGGCTGCTTTTAAATAGACAGGCATATTCTTTGGCTATGTAATCATGCATCTAAAGGTATAGTTTCTGAAAGACATAGTGTCTATTATGGAGGCAGAAATAGATTGTGCTTAGAAGACAAGGAGCTACATTTCTCATGTGACTCATAAGTTGGTTATCTACAATTCTGAAATGGTGTTCTAAAATTATAGACACATCAGCAATAACAGGATAAGTATATAATCTCTCAAAGTAAAAGATATGGAAGGAGGGAAAAAACATTTATTCAGCACCTACTATTGGTGCTCTGGTTGATGTTATTTCATACATCAAATCTTTTCCTTCTTAAAAAATCTAGTAAAGACTAAATGAATTAAAATTCATTTGCTAGCATAAATTTACATATATTTTAGCTTAATACATAAATCAAATTCATGTTTGAAAAATAGCACACTCATTTTTAATTCTTAATGCTAAGAATTCATCTAAACTTTATTGGTCAAAACATTAAGGATAATTTGTCCTTAAAGCTATCTATTTTATATATTTTCTCAATTCTTTGGCAATAGAATATAATATGATAGCAGTCAATATCCATGATTAATGTAATATTTTAAATATAAATGTATTTACCTGGTTTCTGGGCTTATTCACAAAATACTTTCCAAACTAATTTTTATTAATAAAATCTTATTTATATGGGCTTCCATTATACTTGAAGAATTAAATTCTTAAGGGAAATGAAAGCTCTAAGATAATGATATCCGCACACATAAGTACGTAAATGGTCATTTGAAATATTCCTTTCAAAAGTACTAACAGGAATACCATATGTATATTTAAAAGAAAATTTTGTGTTTTTTGACTACTATTCAATATTTAATTTATCAAAAAAACAAGAGAGCGATTACAATAAATAGCATTTTTTCTTTGAATTTGCAAACATTTTTTGGTGACAGCACTGTCAAAAATCCTTATTTTGAAACAAACATGATTTACTGATTGTTTTTCTCTTTTCACTTACCATTGGTTAAAAGAGTCAGACAATATTGTAAGACTATTGGGTGCAAAGTAAAGAACAAAGTAAAATCATCCTGTGTATGTAGAGAGACTGTGGCCTAATGGAAAAAGAACTGGGAATCTTCTGAGATTTTTAATTATAAAATGCTAAACAGTGACCTCAGGTTTCTGATGACATATAAAGACCTCAGAGGTCATCACTCCCATCTCCATATCAAGAAAAAAATGAAACAAACTGAAAATCACAATTCTTAGATCCATTAGGTAACTGGGGTGGCTGGACAAATTGTCCTCCTGAAATTTAACAGGTGAACATAGAGGATTATTTAACCTGGAATTTAAGTCAATGCTGGAGCCCATTAGGAACACTTACAATTGCTTAATTGCTTCTGGAGAGTGAGTTTGGACTAGATTGAGAAATAAAACTTTCTGAAGGTCTGGCTAAAAATGGTGGTGGTGGGTCCCATACTTTTATGGGTTTTATCTCCAGAAGCTCTCTACCAGCTATTCAGAGAAAAGGTCAAAGAAAAAAAAAAAAAAAAAAAAAAAAACTCCTTCCAGTTTCAGACAAGGAAAGTGGGAAGTAACCATTTTGATATACTCCTGGAGGACTATTGTTATCCTTAACCATGTCCTAACTTCAAGAGAAACTCTTTTATCAGAAGCTATATACGCTTGGGGAAGAAAAAACCCAAATTCCCAACTTCAGCCCCTTATTAGCCTTCTTGTCTCATGTAAGGGTTGGGAGGATGAAGAAGGAGAAGCACTCATAAAGGTCACAGCTCAGGGACAGATGCTTATTAAAATACTGAAACCTAACCACAAGACAATATAATACTTCCTCTCCCCCATGATTTACCACTATATCAATATGTTTCCTTATTAATAAAAGACATTACAGCTGAAGGAACTTACAAGTCAGATTCAATTTAATAAGGAATTTCTCAAGAAATCCAAAGACAACTGGGGAGAGAAAAATAAGGATATTATAGGACACTTGAGCCTCTGAGATCACTATTACAAAAAATAGAAAGATAGCTTAAATCTTAGCCAGATAAAAATAAAACTTCACATTAACGTTCTACTGACCTCAGTTCCTTTTGCGTAATATATTGTGACTGATTTTCAGCAAAAAATAAATAATGGCAAGCTAAAAGGAAAGAAATAAACTGAAGAGACAAACCAAGCATCATAAGCAGAGTTATGTATATTATAGATTTTCTAACTTAAAATAAGTATGACTATAGTACTAAGGACTATATTGGGATGAAATGGACAACATTCAAGAACAGATGTCTAATGTAACTAGAAAGATGGAAACCTAATGAAAGAATCAAAAGGAAATGTTGAAAATCAAAAGCATTGTAATAGAAATGAATGTCTTTGCTGTTTGAATCAGCACACTGAGAAAGACCAAGGAAAGAATCAGTGAACTTGAAGATATATCAATATAACTTCCCAAGCTGAAATGTTAAGATAAAAATAATGGAAAACATAAATAGACTATCTGAGAACTATGGGTCAATTACAGATATATAACCTATACAAAAATGGCAATACCAGAAGGGGAAGAAAGAGAAAAAACTGAAGGTATATTTGAAGTAGTAATGCCAGATAATTTTCCACAATTAATAACAGACACAAAGCCAGAGTTCCAGAAAGTTTGGAAACTTCCAAAAAGGATAAATGTTCCCCAAATATATACCAATGTATTTCATATTCAAACTTCAGAAAAATCAAAGGCAGAAAATCTTCAAAGAAGTCAGAGGGGGAAAAAAACACCTCTTTCCTATAGAAGGTTAAAGAGAAGAAGTGCATCTGATTTCTCTTCAGGAAAAAAAAAATGAAAGCAAAATGACAACAGAGTCAAATACTTAGTGTTCAAAGAAAAAAAATAAACATTTACCTAGAATTCTGTATCCAGCAAAATTCTTCCTCAAAGTAAAGAACTAAAGACTTTATCTAAGAAATGAAAATTGAGGAAACTTTGATACCAGTAAATCTGCCATGCAAGAACTGTTAAAACTTCTTCAAACAGGGAAAATGAAATAGGTCAGAAATTTGAATCTATGTGAAAAAAAAAGAAGAGTGTTGGGAAAGGAATAAAGAAAGCTAAAACAAAATCTTTTTTGTTCTTATTTTATCAAAAAATAATCATTTTTCAAAATAATATTTGCAACAACATATTTGATGATTAAAGCATTTGGATAAATGAAATGAATGACAATAGTGTAATAAGGGACACGAGGAAGGAATTGAGAATACTCCTTTATAAGGTACATGTACTAACCTGGGAAGCAATGTAATCTTAGTTGAAAGTAAACTTTGATTAGTTGTAAATGTTTATTACAAAGTCTAGGGCAACCACAAACAATATTAAGAAGTATGACTTTTATGCAAAGAGAGGGAAAGGAAAGAGAATGGTATTTTATTCATCTTCTAGGACTGCCTCAACAAAATACCACAGGTTGGGTGACTAACAACAGAAATTATTTTTTTCACATTTCTCGAGACTGGAAGTCAAATATAGAAGTGCTTTCATAGTTGGTTTTTCCTGAGGCCTTTCTCTCTGGCTTGCCTATGGCCATCTCACTGGGTCCTCACAGAGTATTTTTTCCTCTGTAATCACATTCCTGGTATCTCTCTTCTAATAAGGACATAAAATATGTTGATTTAGGGCCTCACTCTAACAGTCTCATTTTAATGTAATTTCCATAAAAGTCCAATGTCCAAATACAGTCACATTGGGAATTAGAGTTCCAACACATGAATTTGGGAAGTGAGAAAGAAACCAGAAAGAAACTGAAAAAGAGTGGAAAACCCAAACAAAACAAATTACCATAAGATCAAAGACAACAAATAGAAAATAGTTGCCATATGGTAGATATTAATACAAATATGTCAATAATCACTTTAAATGTGAATTGCCAAGCAAACCAATTAAATATAGAATTTACCATCATGTATAAACAAAGAATTCTAACTATTCTCTTGCAGAAAACCCAGGTTAGATATAGATTAATAGATATAACATAGATTAAAATGGAAAACATGCTTGACTTTCAAGGGTATTGAAAGAATTAGAGATAATTTATGCATACTGCCTGGCACAAACTAGGCATATTATTAGAATAATTATTATTACTAAACACAATTTAGCATTTCAGAAATGCCTAGAAAAGCAGCATAAGTTATCAAATTGTCTTTCATGTATAATTAGAAATGTCTAGTTTTAGTAATATCTTACCCTTAACTGAAATCTGTCACATAAATTTACTACTTCACCTCTAGCCTTCTCAATTGGAAGCTTTCTCTGTCTCCCTCTTTTGCCATTACATGTACTTGCAGCTCATGAGTAGCTAAAGACAGACGTCTAGCATTGAGGCTTGCAGATAACTCTATTTCTTTCTTCAAAAACTCTAGCCCCAAAGATATGGGAAATTGAGTAACTGTGATAATTTCATAGTAGGAATGCTATAATTTTGGAGGGAAATAATCTGTCAATAGTTATTTTAAAATACTAAAAATGCAGACACACTTGAAATAAAATACTGCTGTTGTGGTTTGGATCTTAAATGTCCCCAAAAGGTTCACATGCTAAAGGCTTAGTCACCACTCTGTGGCATCACTGGGAAGTAGTGAAACTTTTAGTAGGTGGGTCCTAGCAAAAAAATTTTAAGTCATCGGAGGCATTGAAAGGGATATTAGGATTCGAATCTCTCTCTCTCTCTCTCTCATTCCTAGCTGTCAGAAGTTGAAGAGATTTCCACAGTTAGAAGTTTCTGCCATGATGTACCACCATGCCACAAGTCCAGAGCAACAGGCCTAAGAGATCATAGTCTGAAACCTTGAAGCTATGAGCTAAAATATACTTTTCTCTCTTTTAAGTTGATTTTCTTAGGTATTATGTCACAGCAATGGAAAACTGACTGACATAACTACATTGGGAAATCTATTTTATAGAAATAAAAGCACCATTATATAGTGGTGTTTTTACATTTAGTTGTAGGGCACAAAACTGGGAAGCAACCGACTATGAGAAGAAAAATGAATGAATGGAATATAGTACATTTATCCTAAGGATGATTATACAACTATTACAGACAGTTATCTTATCTGCATTTATAGGCTTCTGCTTATTTTTATTTATGTTCTCCTGCTTTATTAAGGTATGATTGACAAATAAAAATTGTATATATTTAAGGCATACAGCATGATGTTTTGATATACATATACATTATGACATGATTACCATAATCAAGATAATTAACATATTCATCACATCACAAAGTTGCCCTTTTTTGGTGTGTGCAACATCTCCTTATTTTTAAACATATAGATCTCTGAATAAAACCTAACAATGTGTTCAAAAAGTGTTCTTAACTGAGGAAAGCAATATGCAGAGGTATTTATGTTTGCCTAAATATTCATGAAGATAAATAAGGAAGAATGTCAGAAAGTTCACATTGGTTTGTATGGTATTAAGAGGCAAAAATAAGAGAAAAATCATTATTACTGACTTATTTATGCATCTTTACATTATTTCATTGATTATACTGAGAACATGTTGTTTTAATTGAAGTATTTCATAATGTTAAAAATACATCCCAATTCTATTTTACTTACTGTTGTTTCTTGTTGATGTGAACTGCCTGATTATAGTCACTCTTAATTGACTGAAGGTTTATATTTTAGGTTTACAATTTTTCTTCTAATCCATTTTTTCTTATTATCATTTTCAGTGATATCAATAATGTATAGAAAGACCTGATTTTAGCCATGTGGTCTGAGATTGTTTTGTTGTTCATATTAAGGTCACTTACTTCTGGTCACCAGTAAAGAAACTAATTAAACATAACAAATTACCAAAGTAAATTGATGTATAGAAGAAGAATATTATAATGGCAAATATATATATTTGTGGAGTCTAGATAGTTTGATGTGCAGGTGAGGGGACCAAGAATCTGTCACTGGATATACAATAGGGTCAGGAGTTATCCTGGGAGATGAATATTGTTCAATATACTCTTCATCCAAAATTTAATGATAAAATCTCTCAAAATGTCCTAGTGCTTTGCTCAAACTTTAAACTCCTCATGTCCACAGGAAATGAAATACACTGTTAGGAATCTGGAATGTCCCCAAAGGCTCATGTGTTGAAGCTTTGGTTCCCAATGCTGCAATGTTCAGAAGTGGGGCTTTTGGGAAGTGACTGATCATAAGTGACTATCCACATCAACAGATTAATCTATTAATGGATTTATAGATGAATGAACAATAGGAAGGTGGAACCTAAGGGAGTGTGTCTTTGAGGGTGTTCCTTTGGAGACTATACCTTATCCCTTGCTCCATCTTTTCATTTTGCTTCCTGGCAAATGAGTTAAGCAGATTTGCTTTACCATTACCATGTCCTTCCTTCCATGACCTACAGTCTCATCACAGGTACAGAAACAATGGTACCAACTGACTATGGACTGAAACCTCTGAAACTGTGAACCAAAATAAATCTTTCCTTCTAAAAAGAAAAGATATTCTTTTAGTTGTCAACGAGCCTTTATTTTGTCTCTATGTGGTGCTAAAATCGAACCCAGAGCTTCACACATGCTAGGCAAGCACTCTGCCACAGTCACAGCCCAAGTTCTTTTTTTCTTCAGGCATTTTTTCATAGTGATAGAAAGATAACCAACACAACTAGAGAGGCAATAAAATGCATCACTGAGGGAAAGGACATACAGATTACATAGGATGAAATGGCTAATGTTGTCTGAGTATAAAAACTTTCAAAAGCTTATCTGAAGAATTGGGAATGTCAATAACCATATTAGATTCAATGTTTAAACTCAATCTGTCATTCAACCTTTCATGCAGCTTACCATTTTATTAGTCTGTATTTTATACTTAATTTTTTGGCTTTTATTAGTGCTTTATAGTTATACACAATAGTTGAACTAATTTTGACAAAATCTTACATGTGTGAAATTTAATTTACTCCATTTCAGTGCCTGGTACTCTTCATTTCCTTCTCTACCCCCAACCCCATTCCCTTTCCTCTTCACTACTGGTCTTCCTTTCACTCATTTATTTATATATTTTAATTGGTGCTTTATAGATAAAAATAAAGGTGAAATAAACTTGGGTATATTCATAAATGTACATAGCATAATTTTGTCAAATTCATTCCACGTTTCCTCCCCTTTCTGTTCCCTCCTTCCTTCCTCTCAATGTCCTGCTTTTATCCACTGATCTTCCCTATTTGTTTACAGTATCTAACCCCAACCACAGACACACTTTATTTTTCTCCTTGCTGCAGCTTCCATATCAATGTTTATAACAGCCCAATTGACAATAGCCAAATTATGAAAATAGTCCAGGTGCTTATCAGTGGATGAATGGATAAAGAAAATGTGGTCTATGTACATAAAAGAGTTTTATTCAGCCATAAAGAAGAATGAAATTGCGGTATTTTTCTGGTAAGTGGGTGGAACTGAAGAACATCATGCTAAGTGAAATAAGCCAGACTCAGAAAGACAAGTGTTGAATGCTCTCTTTCATATTAGTCTGTTTTTATCCATTCACATGACACTATAATCCCCCACTGTTTACAAACTCTTCTAAATATATTTACTGATTTTCCTTCATTTTATTTCTGCCTCAGGCATTGATGAAGTTTTAACTATTAGTGTAACCAATATACAACAATCATCTATTCCTTAGCTTCACCTGTATAACTTCAGACGTGGCTAGAAAAGATACTACACAGGTGCAACTCTATTTTTTTTTTTAATCTAGTCCTAGCTTTGGAGACTCATTTGACTGGATATTACCATGTAAATATCCTGTTGCCATATCGAACTCACTACAAAACATATTTTTAGTATACCACTTTCTCTCTACAGCTGTGCTCCTGTTGAATCACCTTTCTTTAATGCCCTTCTATGTTCTTGCTACTCATAAAAAAATCAACTCACTCACTCATTCTCAAGGAAAGCTTTCATGGCTTTTTAAACGCTTCATCATCTCATATTCCTTTGAAATTCTAGTAAAAATAGATGACATTTAACAACATTCAAATAAAGTTTGACAATTTAAGAAAGGAAACAATAGCATTTAGTTCTCTGGCTTCTGGTTTAGATTGTTAATATCTCCTATAGTGAAGTAAGAATAGCATATTATAACATTCAAACAATAATGACACTCACTTACATTTTATTGCCTAGTAACCAAAAATTTTGTAGAGTAACAGAAAAAAAGTATAAAAAGTGTCTTGCTTTCCTTATGGAATGCTAGACAGTCTTAATGTAAAGTATTATAAATTGTTGGATTTTAATGAAAGAGAACTCCAGGAAATAAGCTACAGTAAATCAAGATAATAAAATATATTTCTTATAGATATGCAGAATGCATATTTGCTTAGGCATTATTCAGAAGCATAGTGGATGTGGGGTTGCCCTGTCAAGTATCCATTTCATTTAAAAGTGAATAATGGACTTCTAGTTTCAGGTTGACATCTAAAAAGCTTGGAAGTCATCCTTTCTATCCTTACAAGAAGAATATTTAAGCTGAAAATCAATAATTTTTAGACCCATAAGAGAATTGAAATCACAAGGTAAATTGCCACCCTGAAATCTGGAGAGAATGTCAAATATAACCTAGAGGAACTTACTTGGAGTAGAAAGCACTGGAGTCATAAACTAGTAGGAAAGCTTAAATAGAAATTTTGACAAATGACTGGAGGCTAAGTGTGGATTAGTTTAAGAGAAAGAAACTAGTAGCATTCCAGGCTTAGGAGTGCCCCACACTTTTATCTGCTTTACTTCCAGCAACCTCACAGCTTTCTCCAGATTAAGGCCCAATAAATAATCTCCAGATGCTTGTGAAGAGGAAGAGGGGAAATAACCACATTGAAATGCTCTCAGGGTATTCTTCACAATAAACGCCTTCTAATCAAGAGAAACTCCTTTATTAGAGTCTTACATAACCAGGGTAAGGAACTCTATTAACCAACTCCAGCATCCAGTATCTTTCTGGTCACTCCAAAGGGGAGAAAAAATAGAAAAAATACAACTGAAATAGATAAATCAAGCACAGGATCCAGACTTAGATATGGTGTACAGTTTGGAATTATCATCTGGGAATTTAAAATAACTATGATATGTGAAGGACTCTGATATTAAAAGTAGATAACATTAAGGAATCAATGGATAATATGAAGTAAAATTCTAAGGAAGAATCACTAGGAAATGCTAGAAATCAGAAAGACTCTAACAAATAAAAAAATATCTTTGATGGGTTCATCAGTAGACTGCATAGATCTGAGGACAGAATTTGTGAACTTAAAGGTACATCAATAGAAGCTGTTAGTAAGCTTTTTGTTGTTGTGACCAAAATACCCAACAAGAACAACTTGGAGGAAGAAAAGTTTATTTGGACTCAGAGTTTCAGAGGTTTAGTCCATGGCCAACAGATCCCATACATCTGGGCCCAAGATGAGGCAAGACATGGCAGAAGGGCATGGTGGAGGAAAGCTTCAGTTCATAACAGTCAGGAAGCAGAGAGAGAGAGAGAGAGAGCTTGAGTGCAAGGGGCCAGGAACAATATAATCCGCAAGGACATGCCCTCAGTGATGTACTTCCTCTAGTCATACCCTACCTACCTACAGTTACCACTCATTGATCCATTCAAATTATTAATCTATTGAATGGATTAATCTACTAGTTAGGTTACAGCTCTCATGACTATTCCTGCATTGTCTCACACACAAGCTTTTGGGGATACCTCATATCCAAACCGTAATAGAAACTTAACAGATTGAAATGTCAAAAGAAAAATAAAAGAAGAAAAGTAATGGACTAAGCAAAAATTATAAGATAGAGAAAAGATATTAAATTTGCAATAATAGGAATATCAGAGAAAAAGAAAGCAACAAAAGATATTTGAAATAATAATAGTTGAAAATATTTCAAATTAATGGCAGACACCAAACCACAAATCCAGAAATCTTGTAGAACACCAAGCAACATGAATAACAAAAAGCTTACACTAAGCATATCATATACTGCAAAAAATTGAAGACAGAGTAAAAAAATCTTGAAAGAAGTCAGAGGGAAAAGAAAAACAAAAAACAAAAAACCAAACTGCTGGGCACGATGGTGCATGCCTGTGATCCCAGTGGCTCGGGAGGCTGAGGAAGGAGAATCACGAGTTCAAAGTTAGTTTCAGCAACTTAGCAAGGCTCAAAGCAACTTATTGAGACCCTGTCTCAAAATAAAAAAGGGGGCTGGGGATGTGGTTTAATCCCATGAGTTGAATCCCCAGTACCAAAAAAGAAAAAAAAAAAAAAGACAAGAAAAAAATGCTAGTAGTAATCAATATGCCTCAGTTTAGATCTTTTTCAATTTAATTTTTAGTCTACAATAAAAAGAATCTGTGCTCCATGGAAAAACCCCTGATCTAGGACTGGGGCAGGAAGTATATAAGATAAACCTCTTGTGTAACCCATTCCTCTTCATGGTATATACTCAAAGAAGATGAAATTGTCACCTTGTAAAGATTTCTGTACTCTCATATCCACTGCAGCATAATTCATAATAGCTAAGACATGGAAACAACCTAACTGTCCATTGACAGATAAATGGATAAAGAAAAAATAAACATTCACAATAGAATATTATTTAGCCTTAAAAAAGAAAAAGGGTAGCCTACCATTTTCCACAACATGAATGAACCTGGCAAATATTATGGTAAGTGAAATGAAACAGATACAGAAAAAAAAATTGCATAATCTCACTTATATGTGGAATAGTAACTTTTTTTGGGGGGGGAGTACAGGGAATTGAACCCAGGGATGCTTAACCACTGAATTACATCCCCAGCCCTTTTTATTTTTAATTTTGAGACAGGGTCTTGCTAAGTTGCTGAGGCTGGCTTTGAGTTTGTGATCCTCCTGGAATATTAAGATGTTAAATACTCAGAGATAAAGAATGAAACAATTGTTGCCAAGTGGGGACAGGGAGGAAAAGATGAATGTAAGTCAAAGAATACAAAGTATGTAGAATGAAAAAGTCAAGAGATACAAAGTACAACATGAGGAGTAAAGTTAATTCAATTGTATTGAATAAGGGATTTTGGTTAAATAAGCAGATTTTAGCTGCTATTTTCAATAAAAGTAGCTTTATAAAATGATAGATATGTTCATCTGCTTCAGTATAGTTACCATTTTATTATCTATATGTGTCCCAAACAACAACATCATGTTGTAAGCCTCAAATATATATAATGAAATTTATTTTTAAAAAATCCAGAAATCTGAAACATATTTTAATACCAGAAAGTAAGATAGAAAAAAAGTATTTTAAACTTCCTCCTCTCACCCCTTGGAGTCAAATAGGCATTTCTTTTTAGTTTATTTATTTATTTAATTTTTATGTGGTGCTGAGGATGGAACTCAGTGCCTCTCACATGCTAGGCAAGTGCTCTACCACTGAGCCACAACCCCAGTCCAGAAGAAACATTTTAAAAAAATAATCCACAGGCATATAATGGACATCATATCAATGGGGCGCATAAGCCAACTGAAAGAGTTTTCAAAGGACAAAGTTAGAAATTTTGAGCAATAAAATAAATTAAGTTTTATTGGATTATAGTGTAAAACAAAACAAATATTCATGAATTCATACTTAAATAAATAAACCATTGAATAAATATATAAAAGTGAAAAGTAAACAAACTGTGCTGAGCAGTTCCAAACAATTTATGCAGATACTGCACATTAGAAGTGGAAAAACTACTTCTTAGGTATGGGGTGGGCATAGTGATGTCCTTCCAAAGAAGACACTAGGGAAAGAGATATAAAAAATAGCTTCGCAGTTATTAATAACCTTGGACAAGTAATCAAGGTCAACGTTAACTATCATAAATAATGTTGATAGTATGTATCTTTGATATGATGCAATGTAAATAATATTTACCTTTGTTGTCTTCCTCCCAAGAAGCCATGCCATCAGTGTAATCCTGAGAAAAGCATCAGAAAAATTCCTCTAGTAGCATCCTTTAATATACTTGAACATTATTCCTGAAAACTGTAAAAGTCCTCAAAGACAAGGAAATCTGAGAAACTTTCACAGATACAAGAAGCCAGGACAAGTTAATGCAATGGGTACACTGGATGAGGTCATGGAACAGAAAATAGATATCAAATATAAATTAAAGAAATCATAATAAACTATGGACTTTAATTAATAATAGTATATTCATATTTGTTCATTAATTATAACAAATGTATATATACTAATGTAAAATGTGTATGAGGGGAAACCGGGCTGGGTAAGGGGAACTCTTTGTAAAACCTTTGCGATTTTTCTGCAAATTGAAAACTATATTAAAAATGAAGTCCAGGGCTGGGGATATAGCTCAGTTGGTAGAGTGCTTGCCTTGCATGCACAAGGCCCTGGGTTCAATCCCCAGCACCACACACACACACAAAAAAAAGAATAAAAAAAAGAAGTCCATTAATAAAATGTTTGTAAAGTTTGACAATTTAAAAAAGTAGTATAGGTTCTGTAAAAGTTTTAGGTGAAATTAAATTGATTGTTTTAGGAATCATTATTAAAAATTTTCTGCAAATCATAAAGCTATAATCAAGGTGTTGAGCTTAGCCACTAGGCACGTGGTAATTTTTCATTGTGGTTGCCCAGTTCTGTGATGCATTCTGGCATTTTGTAAGCTGCTCTGACTAGTAATATATAGATTCATTTAATGTGCATTGGTTAATAAATGTATTTTTATAAAAAAGATCTACCACACATGTATGCCCATATAAATACATTATTTAATATTGCTCTTTATCTTCATAGAAATGATTCCTTATCTATGGTTTGATGTTTTTACTCATCATTACTCAACTTTATGCTTTGAAAATTATTCCACACAGATGTGTTATAAGATATTTAATATTTAGTTTGGCAATAGCAACTCACACAATCATATTTATTAGTAAAAAAATTATGATATTTTCTTCCTATACCAAATAAATGTACATGTGTATGTGTATGTTTAAGTTAATTATGATGAAAATTTATACAGTTAATACAACATACTAAAAGAAAATTATCCAAATCTTCCACATCAAACATTTAGGATACAACTGATATTGACCTTTTCCCAGTACTTTGTATATATTCTTCTTTTTTGATTGGTGAATGCTAATTATACAGAATGGTACATATCTATATGTACATTAAAATGTAATTAGATCAATTTTGTTTGTTTCTGAAGGTACTCTTCTCCATCTGTCTTCTCCTAAAGATCATTAGGTTATCCTCTTTTAATAGGTAATAAAACTGCACCTACAATGTACAGACACCCAATGACAGATTAATTAAGTACTAGTTTTGTAACATGAGCTGTTAGTCCTAGGTGTTAGCATTACTCTGACTTGAAACTAAATAAATATGAAGCCAATGCCAAATTCTGGATGTCTGTTTCCCTATTAAATCTGATTATAATACAAAACAATCTCAAGGAAATTATTTTAAAATATTCAGCTAAATGGTAATTATTTAAATAGCTTACTTGAAATAATTAAGAGAACTAATAAATTATAATAATTTTCAGTAGACATTGATAATGAATGATCATCTATAGTCTTCCTAAAGTAATTTTATGCTCAATTCAGCTTTTCCTTTTTTAAAAATAATACTTATATGTTGTAATATCCTAACATCCACCTAGGATTTTTCTGTAAAAGAAACTTTGTGTAAGACATTAAAATTGCGTATTTTAATGTACAATGAGTACACATGGCTGCCCTGTCTTGGAACTGTTTAATACTAGAGCATCAAAGCTCAGCATTCTTTATCTAGAATTTTATCATTTATACTGCTCTATGGAGAATAACTACAATTTTTAAATTGAAGTTAATATCACTCTGGAAATAATGTTGAAATTGTCCTTGAACTCTCAATACCAGTTTACCAAAAAACAGCCTTGCACACAATATTTTCTTCATTTTCACTTGATAGTGATAGATGTACACTCCTAGGAGTTGTGTTTTTGAGTGTGATCTTCCTGGAGCACGACCTTAAAGTAAAAGTGTGCCATGACTTCAAGAAAAAAGAGCACTCAGCCAAATAAATGGATCAAAGCAAATACTCAATAAATTACAGTTTATTCATATATTGTTTAGAAATGTCTCTGATGTGAAAGTATTCTCAGCTGTGTTATTCATGGATAAGAGAGATGTCTCACAGAAGGAAATCCCTCATTTGGAAATATAAATATCAGAGTAGGCTGCTAAATTCAGGAGTAAAAATCAGAGTGTTTTGTCTGTTTACATGTGATTCAAGGCTTGTCCCACATATATAAGCAAAGATCCTTATAAATATATACTAGGCAGAACAACTTCAGTTATCCGAATGTCATAATCTTTAAAAAAAAAAAAAAAAAAAAAAAAAAAAACTCACAGTAAGTCCGTGAAACAGGAAACATTCCACCTCACTATACGTGTTTAAACCCAGGACCCAATTTGACTCTTGTATTGAGCCCCTATGAACAATGAATTTTGTTTTAGCTTGTGATTCATTGTCACAAAATTATTTAATGTTTTCTGTACTAGCACATTTTCAAAATAGATTAAGAAGATGATAGGATAGGATAGGATAGGATAGGATAGGATAGGATAGGATAGAATATCAGACTGTATTAATGTAGGACAGAAGAGGCTGGACACCTGAGGAATTTTCAGCAAGGTTTATTGGCTGCAGAGTTCAAAGGGGCCATTGCCTAAATATTTCTCTGGAAATTCTTTGAACTTTATACCCAATAGGAGGAGAGGTTTGAAGGTTTACATGACAAGTACTTTTTGTCCCATTTTTTTAAGACTAATCAGAGATTTTACAGTAACATCATCAAGACTACAGCCAAATTTAGCTTTTGCAAAACTAAGCAACTTAGTCCTCACAAAAAATAGGAAGTACTATCCCACATTGAGTTTTTTGCAGAAATTTTTGCTGATATTCTGCTATATAGTTTTCTAACAGGGAAAGGAATTTATGTTACAAATGTGGTGGAGTTTCTGTTTAATTATGGTAAGGGTCTTCTGGGTGGGGAGTCTCTGGTCTGCTTCAGGATCACATACAATAAGGGAATTACCTCATAATATATTCATTTGTTTCATGATGCATATGTGTATGCATAAAACCTTATGTTTGAAGAAAATGAATGTGTATTGGTCTTTGGACAAATATATAAAAAATTTTAGTGATAGTTGTGTCTGAACTTTTAGTTATTGAAATATGCAAAAATGTTTTTTACTTCACATCTCTTTGCTTTTATTTCTATAATAAGTATGAATTAATTGTACACTTTTAAAAATGATATTACCCAATGATCAAGGAAGATTTGATTGAGAAATACAAGAATGACTATAAATATTGGGGAAATTATTAACACAATTATAGCAAAAGATGTGAGGAACACAAAAAACATTATAGACTGGGAAAAACATCTGGATGCAATTAAAATTAAAATCCTGATTTTAAAATAATCTTTTTTTTGTTTATTTATTTTTAACGTTTACATAGGGTAATGATGTTTATTTTTTTCCCTTCCCCCCCACCCCTCCCACCCCTCCCACCCCTCTTTTCCCTCTATACAGTCCTTCTTTCCTTCATTCTTACCGCTCTCCTTAGCCTAACCCTAAACCTAACCCTAAACCTAATGCTAACCCCTCCCAACCCCCATTATATGTCCTCATCCGCTTATCAGCGAGATCATTCGTCCTTTAGTTTTTTGAGATTGGCTTATCTCACTTAGCATGATATTCTCCAATTTCGTCCATTTGCCTACAAATGCCATAATTTTATCATTCTTCATTGCGGAGTAATATTCCATTGTATAAATATGCCACAGTTTCTTTATCCATTCATCAACTGAAGGGCATCTAGGTTGGTTCCACAATCTGGCTTTGGTGAATTGAGCAGCAATGAACATTGATGTGGCTGTATCTCTGTAGTATGCTGATTTTAAGTCCTTTGGGTATAGGCCAAGGAGTGGGATAGCTGGGTCAAATGGTGTTTCCATTCCAAGCTTTCTGAGGAATCTCCACACTGCTTTCCAGAGTGGCTGCACTAATTTGCAACCCCACCAGCAATGTATGAGTGTTCCTTTTTCACCACATCCTCGCCAACACCTATTGTTGCTTGTGTTCTTGATAATCGCCATTCTAATTGGGGTGAGATGAAATCTTAGGGTAGTTTTGATTTGCATTTCCCTTATTACTAGAGATGTTGAACATTTTTTCATATATCTGTTGATTACTTGTACATCTTCTTCTGTGAAGTGTCTGTTCATTTCCTTAGCCCATTTGTTGATTGGATTATTTGTTATCTTCGTGTAGAGTTTTTTGAGAAAATAATCTTATTAATTTCGGTCAATGGACACAAAATTTCAATTAGATAAAAGGAATAAGATCAAGAGATCTATTGTATAGCATGATGACTATAGTTAATAACAATACATTGAATTCTTTAAAATGCTGATATAAATGTTAAGTGCTATTACCAAAAAATGTTAACTATGTGCAGTAATGCACTTGTAATTAACTAGATTTAATCATTACACAATGTATATGTATTTTAAAACTTCATGTTGTACGTGGTAAATATATGCAATTTTCTTTTTTCCATTTAAAAAAAAATGTTTAAAATCCTAAGCAATGAAAGATTTAAAAAAATACCAGATAACCTATCTGAAACAAAAAGATTTACTTAAAAGGAATTTACCATGAATTGTAATTCCCTTTTTGTCAAAGCTTGTATTCACATTCAAAGCATTTTCTTGCAAGAGTTCTTTATGAGGTGGTGGTAGATATTCAGTCTGCTGATAAGCTGATTTCTATGCATCACCATGTGATGAAAGAAAAAACTGGAAATTTGGCTGCATGGCTTTTCCTACTTCTGATTAGCATTTAACTCAGTTTAATATTTTTTGCATCTAACTGTCAGCTTCTAAATCTACTACATGTGTTGCATATGCAGACATGGAAAGGAAAGTGCATGGAGACAGATGCTGAATATTATTTAAAGATCAAGAAATTTATCACAGCAACAGGCCATTAATTATATGAACATTTCCCTAATTTGGAATTAGTAATCTCTACTCCCATTGTTCAGAACAATGAAGGAATCATTCTTAAATGTAGAAGTAAATATATATGAATTTGACAGTAGTAGCCTATGTAATTATCCCATAGTTCAAGGTAATGTTACTTTTCATTGTGGGAAGTAAGATATTCTCCATACTTCTCTTGATTAGAGGCTACATATGATGATAATAAACCTATGGCTCAAGATTATTGTTTCATCCCTTCCTCTGTGATAGCGTTATTACTACAGACTTGCATTCATTCACTATAATCCTACTTCGGAATGCTAGCTTCTTTGCAAAAATGAAGACTTCCCAGAAAATTAAAAAAAAAAAAAAAAAAAACATGGAAGAAGAAAACTAAAAGAAAGTCACAAATTCAAAATTCTTAGGAGGCTATGGAGATAGAAATGGATACAAGAATGAGATATTATATGCCTTAAAAAACAAAAGGCTAAACAGATAAAAAATGGTTTGAATTTTTTGAATAATTCTAATACAGAACTTCTAAAAAATAAAAATGGCACAAACAAGTGTCTGTAAATGTCACTGAATACCACAGAATCTCTCACTGGAGTTGAGAGGCTGGTAATTCTCTATGAAGACATAAAGAACAGATGCATGCAGAAAATAAATATGTGCATATGTGCATACATAAATATATCACATGTAAAAAATAAATGAGATATGAAGCTATGAAAAGTCATAGAAAAAAATTAAATGCATATTATTAAATAAAATAAGACAATTTGAAAAGGCTACTTATATATGATTCTAACTCTGACATTCTAGAAAATCATAGAGCTATTAAATGGATCAGTGGTAGCCAGGGTTTGGGGAATATCACAGATGAACAGACAAATCACAGAGTAAAGGCAGGACATTACTCTGTATTAGTGATAATATATATTACAATACATTTCTCTAAACCCTTAAAATGTACAACATAAACAATGAACCCTAAGATAAGCTACAACTTTGGTCGATATTGATGGAGCAATGTTGGTTCATGACTATATACTTGTGTGAATGCTGATAGTAGAAGAAGCTAAGTAGGTAAAAAGGAGATATATGAGAACTCCTTGTAGATTATTCACGATTTTGTTGTGAATCTATAATTTCTACTAATAAATTTTTTTAAAAATCGATTTATTAAACAAGAAAAAATATTTCTCTATGAAATAAAGACTACCCATTCCAAAATAGTAGGAAAAACTTTGTGTAATGGTAAACACAAGAGAGTTTTCCATTGAAACCAACGATAGGTCCAGTTTTTACCACCATTTATAAAGATGGCTGTGTATGTTAGTTCCAGTGTTGTTATAGTTTGAATGTGCCCCTGAGTTCATGTGTTGGAACATTAATCCCTCTGCCCTCTTGAATGAATAGATAGATTAATGAGGGATCTACTCTCATGAATGGATTAATGGATTGTAGTCACTCTCATGGGACTGGCTTTGTATAAAAGTGAGCTCTTTCTGGGACACTTGCACTGTCTTGCAATGTAAAGCTCTCTGTCATGTTGATGTATTAAGGCCTTCACCAGATGTCTTTGCCATGCTCTTGGACTTTGCAACCTCCAAAACCATTACCTAAATAAATCTCTATTCTTTATAAATTTCCCAGTGGATTCAGTTATAGCAATAGAAAATAAGCTAAGAAAACTGGACATCCACATGGAAAAGAATAAAATGAGGAGTACTTATAGGAGCCAGAACTGCCTATTAAGCCTGATCAGGAGACTTCATGGCACAGCCTGTGGCAAGCCTTGTCGCGTCCCCTGCCCGCAGAGAAACACGAAACCGGATCAGGGCAAGTTCTTTATTTTCCGCAGTCTGCTTCTTCTGGCTGGCCAGCAGCGGCGGGCCGCTCTTGCAAGCGCCTTACATTACATACAACAACCAATCAGCTTATAGATCACGAGGGGAAAGCATGGACAGTAATGGAGCACAATAGTGTGGATATAGCAATCATGCAGTGTCCACGAGGACCCATGGCCAATCACATTAACTTCCTCAAAATACGCCACTTGTTGGCAGAGAGTATTAGTCTGCTGGAGGTACCTGGTTTTGTTCTCAGCACTTCCTTGGCACCTTGCCAGGCGCCATCTTGGCCACGCCGAAGGGCTGGGGGTCTGCAGTACCCCGACAGCTCCCCCTTTTTTATTTATTAAAAGAATGCTGGCTTGGGATCGTGCCTGTCTTAGGCGGAGTGGTCAACCATCGTCCTTACCCGTCATCGGATAACTGCAGAGCATGCTACAGCTCCTGTCTTAGGTCGGTACGCGGTTACCTCCTTCCTTACCCGTCATTGACTACCGATCCAGCATGCTCAGCCAGACTTGAGGAGAGCTGCCAGCCTCTAAGGCCATCATGGCTTGATGGAAAATGATGCGATCTCTGGCATGAACTTGGCGTATACGCATGATAAAGCGTGTGAGGAAGATAATTGTAATAATCATTAACACACACAATGCTCCCATTCCTGCCCATTGCTTTACAAAACTGAAGGAAGAGGATAACCAATTTTGCATTTCAGATATAGGGGCTATATTAACTCTAGTAGAATTGAGGCTAACAATTTGTGATCTAAGAATGGCAGTAAGATTATCAAATTTATAAGACCAATTGGCACGTAGCTGAGTAGATATGAGTTTAGACAAATTTGCTGCATAACTAAGATTATGATAAGCTACAGGTGTAATGCACCCCACGCTTAACAGTTCTTGCAAAAGGTCCATTTGTTCTTGAAGTAAGTCCACACGCTGGTTCACCAAAAGTAGTCCTGCTTTTAGGTGTTGATCCACTGTTTGTTGAGTAGACAGAGCAGTAGCTGTCTGCTGGACCACTTCATTAAGCTTAGTTGCTGACTGTACTGATGTCGTCAAGGCTACAGCTGCTGTGGCGACTGCTGCTGCTGCTGATGCAACTATGGTGGTAATGACTGCTACGGTGATTCCAAAGTCCCTCTTATTTCTGGAAAGCAATACTGGCAATTCATCATCTGTAACAGAGACTGGGACTGGTAGGAAGGTAGGAACACACATTAAGTCTGCCAGCAGGAACCTAGAAGCATTTTAACATTGAGAGATAGCACAAATCTGAAGTACAATTGAGAGAAGCAGTTGTTTTGTTACATAGTTGAACTGTTCCTCCTAAGAGACTAAAAAGAGGTTGTAAGTTAGTTTATTCCGTGGAAACACACAAACTGAGCCGCAGCTCCAGTAAAGCACCGGTTACCCTTATTACCCAGAGTTAAAAAAAAAAAAAAAACCCAAACAAAGAGACAAAGAGAAAGTTTATCTTTAGGGGACCTGAAGGTCTCCTCTATTCCCCCTTTTTGTTTATCATGGATAGAATCTTATACCCATTTGTCTATCCTGCCTTGGTTACCAGTTTGTTTAATCATTTGGTACTGTTGAGTAAGGACCATAGTTTGGATTGTTTAAAGGGAATAATACAGACTTCTCCCGGCAGGGAGAAAGCTGATATTTTGAAAGTCCCGAGAAGTGAGCGCACCCTACATCCCCTATAGGCAGGTAAATTTGGTAATCAATGGGCTCCGGAGATCCTTGACATTTGCAAAGGCAGATGGCTTTATGGCTTCATTTCCTCGAATTGACCCGATTCCCTATTTTTACACTAACTACCTGTCCTTAATTTTGGCTTCATTCTCCGCTTTAGCTATAGGAACTCCCAACTGCTTTAAGGAAAAGGGGGCGTCGGTCGTTCTGGCTGCTTCGAAGCTGAAAGGGGGCAGTGAGGGGCAAGCAGTTTGGAGTTCCTTTTTTAAAAATCGGGTCAATCGAGGGGTCCGAGGCCATCTGGGGGTGGGTGCTTCTATGATAGAAGAACAAAAAGACATGAGTACTGAAATGAAATTAGTACAAAGTAAATGTTGCAGCATCTGGAACATGCCACTGAGTATCATGAAAATGACAGAAGTCAATCTTTCACCAGGAGGTGGAAGAACTGAGAAATTGTTCCCATAACTAGACCTAGCAAAGGCTGGAAAGGACAAGGCCTTTATTTGGGAACTTTAACATAGTCCAGGTTATCAGGAATGTAAACACAACATTTAACTCTTAATGTCATAGATATCCCAAAAAATATAGTTAAGCTACTTAAGTCATCTGATTGTGTAAAATATCCCTTTATTGGTATAACCTGTGTTTAGTAGAGAGCTCTATATTTCTGTTACTTAGGGCTAGGTAATCATACGAGCAAACATAGATTAAGTCTACCTGTGTAGCTTAGGAAGATCTGCAGGCCTTAAACTGACTAAAAACTTCTGACTCTGGCAGTTTCTCTTGATTGTTATCAGGCACATTTGTTGAAGAATCTTTCTTTCATTTGTAGCTTCCAGTCTTTATTCTAGTGGACTAACATAAGTGTACATCTTAAGTTACATTTAATTATTATTTCTCTTAAATGCCCAAGAATGGCTATATTTTGGTTTTTACTGTTTTGCTGGGTGTCCAGGATCCTCTAGTCTCAACAATCTCCTTGATCAGGAGGTTGTGTGACCCAGAGTTGCAGCACTCCTTAGAGAAGTCCTCTTATTCCCTGGGTTCAGGCTGACTGAGGGCAAAAGATCCAAATACTGGCCTATCTTGCCTTCTGTATTTAATTCCAATCTCTAAGTTTGATCTTAATCATCCAGCAAGCCAGTTTTACCAGTCATAGAGTGAGAGTACTGGGCTTTAACTTTAATGTTCATAACTTTACAGTTATTTACCCTTTTATCTAACTGGAGTCTGCATTAGTTCTGGAAGTTACCACTATCTGTTCTATAGGTGATGGCTTATTATCATAAGTTACCTAGGTTGCATGTTTTTGAAGCAGCTACTTTTGTAAAACATTAACAGGTAACAGTTTTACAAAATGAAATTAGCAAGAGTAAAAATATATTTTGCTTGTATAATAGCTATCTTGAATTTTGACTGAGAACCACATTATATTTCCTATTTGAGATCATAGTAATTTTACAACAAAAATCAATCTTTTGATTATAACTTTAAATAAGCTGAAGTCTGACTTATTTTGGAGTTACTCTAACATGCAGTAAGGTGGGAGGCAGAGCCTTATCTCAGGTAAGGCATGACTCTTTATAGATCTTAAGTGTTCTAATTCTGATGTTGATCTTTGCTTCTTCCTTAAATATCATTAAGTAGTTTACATATACTGTTTCCTGAGTCTATACAAACTTTATAATTAACACAATTTAACATTGTATCTAAAACATGAATCAAAGAAAGGCTGAGAGAGCTTTTAACTTTCCTTTTGTGTGTCAAAGTGGCAAAATATTTTCATGTTTCACAAAATTAACCTTTAAACAAGTCAGGCTCTAATGTTTAGAAATACATTTACATTTGAAATTTTTTATCTCAATGTAAAATATAACCAATTTTACATATATCCTATTGATAACAGGTCCTCTAATAGAACACTAAATGATAGAAATTAATCCCCAATGAAATTTACTCTTTATAAGCTTAAAATTACCATTACAGACAAGTTTATCTGGAGAATAGCAGCTTGATAAATTTCCTGCTTTAAAACTTGTATACCTGAAAAATATGAACACATTTAATGTACAACTAGAAACCATTTCACAATTACCTTGACACCTTTTTTACTTACCAAATTTAGTTTTTAAAGAAAAATTTAGACTCTGTAACACAGTACAATACTTTAACAGTTGTTTAACCATAATTGTATACACCCCAATTTTTAAGACTAATTGTTCTAAAGAATAAAACTTAAGAGACTTGTTGAAACTTGTCCTTTACTTACACACAGACTTTCTTACTCAGAAACATTTCCTTTTTCCTTTTATTTACCAACCTATGAAAACACCAAGAATGTTTAAGTATGATACCCCATGTAATTTAAAAAGTTAAAAGTACTTGATGTTATTTAACAATTAGCATTTTAACTTTGTAAATTAACCAGACGTCTCTACAAACACATTTGAGTAATCCCATACATGTTAACTCCAATTTATTTATTTTATAAAAACCAAGATATCAGACAAGTGTCCTGAACAGGATCCGTTGCCTCTTTCCTGCTGAAGAAAAGTCCTAGAAGCAATTGATATTAGACATTGTTTAACAATAACATTTCATTAGTTTGACCACCTGGAGACTTGTAAGTTATTTTCAAAGATATTTTACTTTTATTAGTTTACCCAATATAAATTGAACCTTTTTAAATCACGTGATTAAAAGTATTTGGATCCATTTTTAAATTTTAATTTTAAGAGCGCTCAGTTTTGACAAATTATGACATTAGACAGCACGACATACAGATAACATAAAATTAAAGGCCTTGTAACTTTATAAGTAAATGTTCATTGCAATGAAACAGATGTTTAAAAACTTCAGTTGAATAAAAAATAGAACTGATCAAAAAGAAAAAAAAATCATTAACCTAGGTATGTAGGATCAAAATTATGAGCTCAAAAATACAGCATTAAAGAAAAACAAAACAAACAAAGAATCCTAGAAAATAAGTTAGTTAAGTTTAAAACGGACACCCCTTTTTTTTTTTTTTTTTTTTTCTTTAGGTTACCCCTCCTCCTTCCCGCTGAGACTGCTGTAATTTATAATCCATTGTAGGCTTTGACAAGGCCAGGCAGGGGGGAGGGAGGATCACCCAGGACTTTTTAACCCTTTTTTTACCTGGTTGAGAAATCAGATTAGGTTTGAATGTAGAAAATCATGAAACAATTATCTCCCAATACTTGTGGGGACTATGGCTACTATATTATGTTCCCACTCTTTCTGAAGTCTGAGAATATGATCGTTCCTCTTTAATTTTTTCTAAGATCTGACTTCCTTCTTCTAAAGGCCCCTTTAAATCCCTAAAAGGGTTTTTTGATTTACCTTGCTGTATCAAACAAGATTTAACAAGTGACCATATTGCCAGAGTTCCCATTGGCAAAGGCTCGCGTCTCTCCGCGTCGCGCAAATCCTCTCCTAGCTGTTCCCACTGAGGAAGATTTAATAATCCCTCGTCTAAAAACCACGGAGAGACTTTCTCTACAGTATCTAGGAACTTGAAGGCCGTGTTTGCCTTCAATGGTGTTCCGTGATTTTTTTTTAAAAGTTCTCTAAGAGGCCGCTGCATTCTAATCTTAGACAGATCCGTTCCCATGACTACGAGGTAGTTTACTAGTTTAAACACATAAACAAAAGACAGGCGCGCGCACGCACACACGCTCACTCACACACGCACACAGTTTGGTACCACTTGAATCGTCCCTCCCACGGGGAACCTTTTATGATGAATCGTCCCTCCTCTGGGGAACCTCTTATGATGAATTGTCCCTCCGCTGGGGAACCTCCTGTGATGAATTGTCCCTCTGCTGGGGAACCTCCTGTAATGAATTGTCCCTCTGCTGGGGAACCTCCTGTAATGAATTGTCCCTCTGCTGGGGAACCTCCTGTAATGAATTGTCCCTCTGCTGGGGAACCTCCTGTAATGAATTGTCCCTCTGCTGGGGAACCTCCTGTAATGAATTGTCCCTCTGCTGGGGAACCTCCTGTAATGAATTGTCCCTCTGCTGGGGAACCTCCTGTAATGAATTGTCCCTCTGCTGGGGAACCTCCTGTAATGAATTGTCCCTCTGCTGGGGAACCTCCTGTAATGAATTGTCCCTCTGCTGGGGAACCTCCTGTAATGAATTGTCGCTGCTCCGCGAACCTCGAGACGTCTCACCTTTTGAACTCTCAAACTAATTTTTCTTGATTTGAAAACTTATGTGAACTTACCCTTATATTTTTTCTCAGTCCGGGTGTTTCGGCACCATCTATCGCGTCCCCTGCCCGCAGAGAAACACGAAACCGGATCAGGGCAAGTTCTTTATTTTCCGCAGTCTGCTTCTTCTGGCTGGCCAGCAGCGGCGGGCCGCTCTTGCAAGCGCCTTACATTACATACAACAACCAATCAGCTTATAGATCACGAGGGGAAAGCATGGACAGTAATGGAGCACAATAGTGTGGATATAGCAATCATGCAGTGTCCACGAGGACCCATGGCCAATCACATTAACTTCCTCAAAATACGCCACTTGTTGGCAGAGAGTATTAGTCTGCTGGAGGTACCTGGTTTTGTTCTCAGCACTTCCTTGGCACCTTGCCAGGCGCCATCTTGGCCACGCCGAAGGGCTGGGGGTCTGCAGTACCCCGACAAAGCCTGGCTGGATTAGTAATATCCTGGGCAAGGAGTTGGAAGACAGGGGCTTTGAAAAGACCTATGTAGTTCTTGGCCAGTTTCTGGTGCTAAAGAAAGACGAAGACCTGTTCTGGCTGGGTGCAGTGGGTACACCAGTAATCCTAGTGGCTTGGGAGGCTAAGGCAGTAGGATCACAAGTTCAAAGACAGTTTCAGCAATTTAGCAAGGCCCTAAGCAACTCAGTAAGACCTTGTCTCTAAATAAAATATAAAAAATAGACTGGGGACGTGGTTCAGTGTTTAAGTGCCCTGGTGTTCAATCCCCATGTTATGGTTTGGATGTGAGGTATCCCCCAAAAGCTCACGTGTGAGACAATGCAAGAAGGTTCAGAGGAGAAATGATTGGGTTGTGACAGTCTGAACCCAAACAGTGAATTAATCCCCTAATAGGGATTAACTGGTAACTGAAGTGGTAAGGTGTGGTTGGAGGAGATGGGAATTGGGGGTGCGGCTTTGGGGTATGTATTTGGTATCTGGAGAGTGGAGATCTCTCTTTCTCTGCTTTCTGATTGTGATGTGAGCTGCTTCCCTCCACCTCACTCTTCCGCCATGATGTACTGCCTCACCTCAAGCCCCGAGGAATGGAGCCTGCTGTCTGTGGATTGAGACCTCTGAAACCATGAGACCCCAAATAAACCTTTCCTCTTTTACACCCTGGTACAAAAAAAAAAAGATAAAAACCTCTTTCAAGAATGACTAATGGACACGTGGTGACAACACCAAGCAGTCCTAGGACTACTTCGGGGGTTTTGAGAGTGGTGTGATGACTTCTTGTAATATTCTCTGGGGAGCCCTCAATCCTTAGTCAGTAGGTACATCAAGTCTCTAGAGTTTGCAGCCAAACATGGGCTTCTTGTCTTCTCCAAAGGATAAGAACCTATTGTCATACTCACCTCCTATGTACTCCAGGGTGTTTTGAAATTTCACTCCCCTCGCCATTTCAACTTTTTTGGAATTCTCACTCAGGTATGCATCTCCCTCTCTCCTCCTTCCCCTGCCAGCTCCATGGAGACATTTACCAGCTTACCTAAATGGATTTCTAATCACTTTCCTCAGGTCCCCCACCCCTACCCCACCTCCACTTATGGTCTGTTGGATGCCATCTGGTGCTTTTTTTTTTTTTTTTTTTTTTGGCAGAATAGTCGCTGTTTTTGTAAAGCTTTTTAGATCAATAAAGTCAGTGTTCTTCATGGAAAAAAAGAATAAAATTGAACCCTTACATATACCATATGCAAAAATCAACTTAATTTGTACTGAAGATTTAAACATAAGACCTGAAACTGTAAAACTCCTAGAAGAAAACTTTGGGTAAAGTTACTGACATTGTTTTTCTCAATGATTGCCTGGATATGACACCAGAAGTACAGAACACAAAAACAAACATAGACAAGTGGGAGTATAAGTAACTAAATATCTTCTCCAGAGTTGAGTAAGTAATCAACAGAACAAATAAGGCAGCTTATAGGATGGGAAAAATATTTGCAAGCCATATATCTGATATATAAGGAAGTAATAGAAATCCATAGGGGGGAGAAAAGAAGAAAAACAACCCAATTAAAAAATGGACAAAGAACTTGAATAGACTTTTCTCCATAGAACACATTTAAGTGGCCAAAAAGTATATGAAAAGGTGATCAACATCACTAATTGTTTTAGGCAGGTATTTCACTGCTCTGACTAAAAGGACCCAAGCAGAACAACTGTAGAGGAGGAAATGTTTATTTAGGGGCTCACAGTTTCAAAGATCTCAATCCATAAGTACCAGACTCCATTCCTTGGGGTTCAAGGTAAGGCTGAACATCATGGCAGAAGACTGGCAGAGGGAAGCAGCCCAAATGATGATCAGAAAGCAGAGAGATAGAGACTCCACTCTCCAGATACAAAATATATACCCCATAGCCACACCCCCAATGAACCACTTCCTCCAGCCACACTCCACCTGCCTCCAGTTACCACTCAGTTAATCCCATCAGGAATTAATTCACTGATTAGGTTAATACTATAACCCAATCATTTCTCCTCCAAACCTTCTTGTATTGTCTCATATGTGAGCTTTGGGGGACACCTCAAATCCAAACCATAACCCTAATCATGAGGGAAGTACAAATTAAAATCACAATAAAATTTCATTTCATACCTGTTAGGACTGTTATATCAAAAAATAAGCAAACTAACAAAAAAGAAAAAAATGTTAATGAGGGTGTAGAGAAATTAGAATCCTTATATACTGTTGGTAAGATTAGAAAGTGGTGTAGCTTCTATGGAGAACAGTATGTAGGTTCCTCAAAGAATTTAAAATAGAAATGCCATATGATTCAATAATCCAACTTCTGGGTATATCTGCAAAAGAAATGAAATTAGGATTTCAAAGAGATAACTGTACTCCTATATTCATTGCAGTGTTGTTCATTATAGTCAAGATATAGAAGCAACCTAAATGGATAAATGGATGAAATACACATGGTACAGGGACTGGGGATGTAGCTCTGTGGTAGAGTGCTTGCCTAGCATGTATGAAGCCCTGGGTTTGATTCCCCATACCACAAGAAAGAAATGCATGCACACAGTGGAATTTTTTTTAACCCTGAAAAATTAGGACATTCATTTCAGCAGCTGTGGAGGTTGATGCAGGAGGATGGTGAGTGCAAAGCCAGTCTCAGCAAATTGGCGAGGCCCTAAGAAACTCAGTGAGATGGTCTCTTAAATAAAATATAAAAATGGGCTGTAGATGCTAAGTGAAATAAGCCCAGCAAAGAGACACACTGTATGATTTAACTTAAATGTGACATCTAAAATCAAACAAACAAAAACTCAGATATCAGATAACAAAATAGTGTTCAGGGGTTAGGATGAAGAGGAAATGGGGGATTGTTCAATAAGTAAAAAGATTCAGTATCTATACTTAAATTGTGTTGAGCATTATTTCCACAAAAACAAACAGCCCCACAAATGGGCATAAGAAAATTTTGCAAGTGATGGATGTGATTCCCTTGATTGTGCTGATGTTTCATGGGCTTATGCCTATGTCTGAACTTAACAAATTGTGTAAATTAAATATGTGCAGAAATGTTTCAATTGTACTTCAATATAGTGGTTTTCAAAAAGAAAGTGATTTTCATCATCACAAAAAGATATTTCAATCTGGAAAACCCAAAAAAATGAAGTCATACTTAATGTCCAGAAATTGACCAATTATAAAATGAATAGAAAAAAATCAGTTTTCGTCTCTACCATTAGTATGAAAGACCTGACCATAAGAGCACCAACAAAAACTTTCTATCTCTTCATCTACATTGCTCATGTTTGAAATATTTCTTTAAGATAAATTCCTACAAGCAGAATTTTTTCATAAATGTATTTAAATATGTTATGAGCACTTATCTATAGTCAACAAATATTGAAAAGGAAGTGTGAACAATAGCAATATCAAGGTGGCTTCATTTTACAATTATATTGTTTTATCCTTCTGTATAACTTTGAGGTTTTTGATGCATCCGTTAACTAATAAAATAAAAACATTAATTGATATAGTAGCACAATGGCCCATTAGTAGCCTTTAGTCTTTTTTTTTTTTCTTCTGTCCGACTCAATCAATTCTCAGTCCAATATTTCTCAATGCTCTGAACAGTTGCTTTTTTTTTCTTCTTCTTTTATTTTTGTGCTACTGGGGATTTAACCTAGGGACACTCTACCACTTAACTACTTCCCCAGTCTTGTTTTAAATTTTAATATTGAGGGCTAGGGTTGTGGCTCAGTGGTAGAGCACTTGCTTAGCACATGTGAGGCACTGGGTTTGATCCTCAGCACCACATTAAAAAAATAAACAAACAAAGCTTAAAAAAATGTTTATTTTGAGATGGGGTCTCACTAAGTTGCCAAGGCTGGCCTTGAACTTGTGATCCTCCTGCCTCAGTCTCTCAAGTCAGTGGAATTACAGGGATACTCTACCACACCATGCTTGAAATGATTTTCTTAATTTATTATCTGACATTTGTGGGATAAACAAGACTAACTTATGTGTGAATATTTGTGCCACATTGACTATAAAAGATATATACCCATTCTATATTTGCATATACACAAATTTGTATCTGCGTATATCCATTTTTGCAAAGATGAGGGAACAAAGCTCTAAAAAGAGTAAGAATTCAAAGTAAATAGTTTATGGACAATCTTTCAATAGATTAAAAAGAGGCATTTTAAAGAGAACTGAATAAGTGAAGTTCAAGAGAATAGATCACACTAAAAACAAGTTGTTGAAGAAATATTTTTTTGAAAATATATTTTTTAAAGCAACCAAATACCTTACAAATAATCTGCTCCTGAAATAAAAGTCTCTGGATTTTGAACATCATTTATAAATATTCAAATAAAATTTCAGTTGGTAATGATAGGGGCAAAACTAAACCTAAAACATGTCCATTCCCTCCTCTAGTTTGACCTCCAGGACCTAGTGGGCAGTTCTCAAGTTATTTATTTACATCAAGTAGTAGCTCCTTTTAAGAAGTAAGGAGAATAAATGTTGTAGATCAGCTTAGTCACCATCAGCTGCAGCAGCATAATGATGGACTTGTCTTTAAGAAGCAGGTAAGAGGTTGGGCACAGTGGGCACGCCTGTAATCTCCGCTGCTCGGAAGGCTGAGGAAGGAGGATTGCAAGTTCAAAGCCAGCCTCTGTAATTTAGTGAGGCCCTAAGCAATTTAGTGAGATACTGCCTCAAAATAAAATATAAAAAGGTCTGGGGATCTGGCACAGTGGTTAAGTGCCTCTGGGTTCAATCCCCAGTACCAAAAAAAATAAAAATAAATAAAAAGAAGCATGTAAAATACAAATTTTGAAAAGAAAAGCAGCAATGCAGGAGAACGTGAGAAAGGTAGCTGGTAGATAACACAGTTTAGGGGTAAAGTCCTTACTTGGAGAAAGTTACTAAGAAACTGAGACATTGAGCTTTGGAAAAGAGATTCATCTCTTAATGAATCTCTTAATCCGTAAATTGTACCAAAATATAATTTTGTTGTTTTACCAGTGAGCTACATCCCCAGCCTTTTATAATTTTTTAATTTTGAGACAGGGTCTTGCAAAGCTGCTGAGGCTTTTCTCACACTGAAGATCCTCCTGCCTCAGTCTCCCCAGTTGCTGGGATTACAGGTGAGTGCCACCATGCCCAACTAATTTGTTTTTTAATTTAAATGATATATAGTGACTTATTTTTATAATGTTAAAATAATTACAAATTAATTAGTTAAACCAATATTTGGATAAATCTATACATGTCACACTAGATGTGTGGACTTAGTAATAATATGTGTCAATAATATATATACATATATTAGAAAAACAATATAAACATGATACTTTTATAACTTTTGTATATCTGTATTATTCATATATATGTACATGAATGAATATAAAAATCAAAAATATAGAATCCTAATCAGTAATTTAAATATTATGACATGCTCTGAAGATTAAAAGTACACATTCTCTATTCTTTCTTTTTTCCAGTCCATTATATACTGAGCATATATTACTCATTGTTTCTTTTTTCCAACTCAGTCATTTGCATTTTTATTTTCCTAATAAGTAGGAATTAGGTAATTATTTGTAAATCTATTCAAAAACCCTATATGAGGCTAACAAGACAATATATTGCAAACCTAAATGAGAAATTAATTTTTATTTTTAAAAAAGAGAAATGAATGAAGAAAACTATGGAAGCAATTATAGGTCTATGCAGTAGTTTGTACTTTAATTGAAAGAATATTTTAAAATAATGATCTTAGAATTAGGTCACTAGTTTATACATGATTTTTTCAATAAAATATTTTTTTTCTTGGCAATGCAATTTTGCTTTATTTCTAAACAACTGCCTTTTTAATTGGATCTTTATTTTTGGTCATTCAATATTGGAGAGATAAGCAGTTGGCTTGTGTATGGTTATTAAAAGGAATAGCACAAAACCCAGAAACCTGTCTGCAATGAAACTTTGAACTAAATGCAGCAATAATGATTGCAAAAAGAAACAGAATGTCTGAAAGATGATCATTTACTTTTCATTACAATAATGTAAATATGCTTACTTTGGTTTCTATATTCTACTGCACTGGCTAAGGGCAACTTATGCAGAAAGAAACAGAAATAAATAAAAGCTTGACTATGGTACTTGAATTTGGCAGTCAATAGAAAATTCTGGAATGATTTGAAAATGCCTCGCATGTAGCAGAAAAATTTGCAATGAATGATTGTAACTCTTGACTTTAAGATACAGCTTAATTGTATTAAAGGAGATTTTCAGACTATCTGGAAAGATTGTTAGGGGAAAATCTAGTAGGACTAGTAAAATCTATTAAGATTTTCAATAGCACGAGATTTTATTTTGACAAATAGACTTATTTCCTTTGCTACACACTCTGATTTGTTGATTTTAAAAACAAATATAATTTTTAAGTTAGAAAAACAAACGATCCCTAGTAAACTAGACAGTTTTTAAATGTTAAAAATTGCATGTCATGGAATTCCCTACTGTTCTATAAAATCTGCATATCAAGATTCAAGTTTAAAGGCTGAACAATGCAATCAAATAGTAATCATTTTTATTTTTAAAAGAAGTAAATAAATATTGACCATTCACTCTGTGGAGGGTATACAGGAAATTCTTCCAATTCATTACCTTGGTTACTCCTTGCAATTAACATGTGAGTTATTGCTAATTAGGCCCATTTTAGAATTGAGCAACCTGGAGTTTAGAGAAAGTTGGATTACTTACCAAGGTCACACAGAGATAAAGTGGGAAAGACATAAGCATTTCCCTGGCAAAGAATATGAGAAATTGTACATTAAGTAATGGGCTCAGAAACACCAAATCTACTGCAAAATAAATAGGCTTTTGATGGGAAAAACAGCAAAATCATTCACACAGTGCAAAAGATTTCTCATTGGTCACTTAAACTATTTCATCCCATAGAGAACTATCAGAAGCCAGTTTCCTTGGCAACAAATAATCTGGCAAGGTCTTTGCAAGTTGTCCTCTCACATCCACCCTGCTTCCTCCACTGGCTTCTTGCTTTACCACTCCTGTTGCTAAAGAGGAATGCTCTGAAGGAAAAAGCTCTGTATTGCTGGAATTTTATCCATTTGTGAATTTATTGAAGGTTCATTAATTCTGTCAGAAAGGTTTTCTTCCTTCCTTCCTTCCTTCTGATTAGTGTTTGCTCTGTACACATCATTATATTACACGGGATCAAATGAATTAAAGTTTTGTTTCTTTAATATCATACTACTTTGTAAAATCAGTCACTACAGATGAAATCTTGAAGGGTCCTCCTAATTCTCTCTAATCCTCCTTCTCATGATAAGAGAAGGGAAATAATAATTTCCTACCTCCCTCCTTCTCTTCTCTCTTCACCTCCTTTTCTCCACATTTTAACCTTGTTTTTAATTCACTTTCTTTTGTTTTAACTTTCTTACAATAGGGGATCAAAAGGTAATGTGAAGAACAAGAAATTATAAGGCTGATGGAGAACAGAGATAGAGAAACCTAGCGTGATCACATCTGCCTTTGTATTGTGTTATATGGTACTCATCTCTTGCCAGTTTTATACTTATAATTTCTCTGAAGAAAGGGTTGTTTTGAAACTATGTTATTAGGTATTCTCACCGCTCCCCAAGAAAACTGTATATTTCATTTCTTAATGGTCTTACCTAAGGGTTAAGTTCAGTAGTCATCCCACGGTAAAAGCTAATCAACAAATGAAAACTAAATTGGTATAATTTTGCTGTCTCACATGGGGCCCTTGTCAACATCCTAGGAAGCACATGAAGTACATGGTCGTCTAGAATTCTAATATCTCAGTTTAGTACCCACAATTTTAGCCCTTTAGAATTTCCTTCTTCTTCTTCTTTTTAACTATACTGTTTGGACTGATTGTTCCTTCTACACCACATTTTTAACATAAGCATAACAGAAGGTACCATATATTACAAGAGGATCATTAAAATCTCCACGATTTGGAGTTGATAGTAGAGAAGTTATGTTTTAGTTTTAGAAATAAAAGCATAGGATTTTATCACTAGAGCAAAATGTCAAAGCAGTGATAGTTCAGGTCCCTATTAAACCACATCCTTTTCCCTGATTTATTACAAAAAAAAATATGTGCTGGGCATAGTGGCACATTCCTGTAATCCCAGAGGCAGGAAGATTGCAAGTTCAAAGCTGGCCTCAGCAACTTAGTAAGGCCCTAAGCCACTTAGTGAGACTCTCTCTCTAAATAAATAAAAAAGAGGGCTGGGGATGTTGCTCAGTGATTAACTACCCCTGGGTTCAATCTCTGGTATTTCTGGTCATTGTCAAAATTGAAAGTTTACATTGAAAGCACATGCACACATATAAAGAGTTTTATTTATGCACACAAATATATATTGGTAGTTCACTGGGCGTAGTGGTGCACACCTATAATCCCAGCAACTCAGGAGGTTGAAGTAGGACAACTGCAAGTTCAAAGCCAGCCTCAGCAACTTAGTGAGGCCTTAAACAACTCGGTGAAATCCTGTCTCTAAATAAAATGCAAAAGGGGTTGGGGATGTGGCTCAGTACACACACGCATGCGTACAGTCACATATATATATATATATATATATATATATATACACACATATATTTACACACACACACACACACACACACACACACATGTACTGGTAGTTCAAAATTCAAATATCATCAGAACTTTAATCAGAATATCATAGGTAAATTCATCAGTTGCTAAAGCCTTCTTCCCTGAATTTATACTCAATAGAGCATCTGTTTCCTCTCTTGCCTTCCCAGGGAAAACTGTCTTTAATACATAATTGAGACTTAAAAGTGAGTGCTGTGTCAATTTAATATGAGCCTCATAGGAAACACTGGAATTGCAGGACCATCTTGCCTTTAGTCTGACAGAGTATATGCTATCATCAAATTTATGCCTTTCTTCAAGTTTCTAAATCTTCTTCCATGCTGTTCTCATATATTGAACTACTGAATATATTTTTAAAATATTTTACAAATAATTTTTTGGAATGCATTTCTTATTTTATTCAATATTGACTGCACACCTGCTACTGCCAGGTAGAGGACCAGAGGCCAAAGCTGGCCTGGAAGTCCAAAAACAAATCATCTTGTGTGAAAGCAGAAAAATGCAATATTAGTCATCACTCATTGAGCTATCAAAAATGAACTTATCTCAAGCTAATCACCTAAATTGAATTTGGGGCTAGAATTAATATACATCTTGATTTCAGAGTCAGAGACCTGGAAGAAAAGATCAGTGCTCACAAACCCTAGAGAATAACATCATAAAGAAGGCTAAAGTTGCCATGAAACATCAGAGCCATGGAAAGCATAGATGGTAAAAGCAAAGAGACCAAAGGACTAAAAGAGGATACAAGCATGCCTGTTCTCTCTGCAGTGCCTTTGAGTTGTGCTTCTGCAAGCCATTTTTATCACTTAATAAATGATAAAAATGCTTTGTAGCCACCAACACTTGTTTTAAGCAACCAGTGGCACCTGATTAGTTTTTATGCTTGCACAACCATGCAACAGACCACACTGGTGATGGGAGAATGCTGCCAAAATGCAAATTAGATTTCATCCAAATTTTTGGCATCACCCTTCCTGGCTAGGGGAGGGTGGGAGACAAAGTCCAAAATCCCCCAAATGCCCATACCAAATTAGGAAGGTTTTAAAAGAGGATATATAAATGTCCGATCATAGCTTTGATGCATTTGTCTGTCAGACTCACAGAAAAGAGAATAGTATAGTGGTTTCCAAGGACTAGGGAAAGGACAAGGGAAGACATTGATCAAAGACTATGTATGAGCTTTAAGTTATAAGATAAATTCTAGAGACCTACTGTGCAGTATTGTGACTGTAATTAATAATACTGTATTGTATACTTGAAATTTTGGTAAGAGCAGTTGTTCTTACCTCCCAAAAAGGAAACTATGTGAAGTGATGGATATGTGAATTATCTTGATTGTGGCAATTATTTCACAATGTGTACGTATATCAAAACATCAACTTGCATACTTAAGTGTATCCAGATTGGGTCAATAATATTTCAATAAAAATGGGGTGAGAGAGAGAAAGAAAGACAATATTTCACAGAAATACAGAGCTAAGACTGGAGGCAGATTGCCTGAGTTCAAATTCTAGCTGAGCTACTCATGAGTTATAGGCATGCCTCATAACTCAGGTTTTTCACTTCTCTAAAACAGGGAAAATAGTAGCACCTATTATCAATCAGTTATTTTTGAAGATTAGAGAAAATATGCAAATATAGTTAATGTTTTAGTCATCTTTTTTATTGCTGTGACCGAAAGACCTGACAAAAACAATTTTAGTAGAAAAAGTTTACTTGGGGGATCACAGCTTCGGAGGTCTCAGTCCATAGAAAGCCAGCTCAATTCCTCGGGGCTCGAGGTGAGGCAGAACATCATGGCAGAAGAGGGTGACAGAGAAAAGTAGCTGGGGACATGGCCACCAAGAAGCAGAGAGAGAGCAACTAAGCCTAGCTCATAAAATACATACTCCAAAGGCACACCCCAATGACCCACCTCCTCCAGCCATACCCTACCAGCCTACAGTCACCACCCATTCCTACCAGTGGATTAACCCACTGATTAGGTGAAGACTCTCATAACACAATCATTTCACCTCTAAAATCAGCATACTATGGTGATATTTCATATCGGTGTTTATAACAGCACAATTCATAATAGCCAAGTTATGGAATGAGCCAAGGTGCCCATCAACAGATGAGTAGATAAACAAAATGTGATATACATACACAATAGTGTTCTACTCAGCAATAACGAAGAATGAAATTATGTCACTTGCTGGTAAATGGATGGAACTGAAGAGTAGCATGCTAAGTGGCTCAGAAAGTCAAGGGTTGAACGTTTTCTCTCATATAAAAAAGTTAGAGAATGAGAAAAAGAAAAAAGAAAGAAAAGAGGGGATCTTGGCTGGGGCTGGGGATATAGCTCAGTTGGTAGAGTGCTTGCCTTGCAAGCACAAGGTCCTGGGTTCAATCCCCAGCACCAAAAAAAAAAAAAAGGGGGGGGGATCTCATATCTATAATGTACTACTACTACTACTACTACTAATAATAATAATAGAAGGGATGTCAGTAGAGCAGAGCAGCAGGTTGGAGGAGGGAGGAGGTGAGGGAAAGGGAAGGTACTGAGGAAGAGATTAATCAAATTACATCATGAACATGTACAAAAGTGGCATAATGTATCTCATATATAAGTATAGTGCACCAATAAAAAGGCTTTCTAAAAAGTAACTATGTCGATGATGACTTTTGATCTCTAAAAACTACATTTTTGAAGAAAATATTACACACTTCTATGATATAAAAAAACAAAAACGAGACTTTATTTGAAATGATTTTTAGTTGTTACAGTTATTGTTGGAAGTCCTGAAACAGCAGCGTATCATTTAAATGGCAAAAATCAAAGGATGGCTCGCTCATATATAAAAAGTAGCTTGGCTTTTATTCAAGGAGATGAAATCCCAAAGGTCTCTTAATAAAAAACAAAAGTACTTCACAAATACAAAAAGGTAACGATGAGCCAATGGTTATGCTAATTATCTTGATTGTGGGAATCATTGCACAGTGTATACACATTAAAATATCATATCTTATACCCTAAACATGTAACATTTTTGTCAATTGTACCTCCATAAAGTTAGAAGAAAGTACATCTTGTTTTCTTGATATTTTAGTAAATCATATTTAACTTTTATGAGAAAAAAATGGAATTAACCTATTATAAATGCATTGTGTTTAAAAATACTTTCTCAGAGCAACTCTTGTGGTTATGGTATATTGCTTAATTTAAAAAAAAACTAATGCTAAAAAAAAATCAATTGAAATATGTAACCTTGACTTTACCTTGAAAAGTTTCCAAGGGATATTTGAAGACAGAATTGAAAACTGAATTGTTTGACTTCTGAATATATTCCTTGGCAACACTATAACAGTTAAAATAGGAAATTGAAAAGTAAGAGATGTGCAATTGCCATTACAATGTGGTGGATAGCATAAATACCCTGCCCAAAGTTAAATGGAAATGCAAAATTAAATTGCACCACTTTCGGTTGGCATCGTTTTTAAAAACACAAGGGGCAAGTGGTGCTTCTCATCACACATAATCTTAGAAATCAAATTTTGAACTAAATTTGTCATTTTAAAGATGGCAACTGGCAATAAATATCTTTCTGAAAAGTGTATCATTTCAGAGAATGGCAGAATGATGACTATAAAAACTATTTCTATCTTGTTTTAATGTAGGCCTAACATAAGAACAACTTTATTGTGCTCACATTAAACATTTTATTCAGACATTAAACAGAAGTTTTCTGAGGTTGAATCTTTACCAAAGCTGAATTAAAGCTTATTTGCCAATTGTTTGGATGAGGTTTTCTTGTACCAATGTCACAATAGATCTCTTTTTCAGTGTGCTGACTTTTGAATTGCAAATTTTTAGAAATGTGTCTTAGCTATAATTCACAGTTATGCTGAACTAATGAATACAGTCATTTTTTAGCAAGAAAAAAAAAAAACTCCAGCAACTATTGAAAAAATATGAGATATTTGTTGATTTTCTTAAAAATGATCACTGCTACTTATTTTCTGGTGTTATCAATTTAAATGAATATTCACTATCATCAAGGGTCAGAAATAAAATTAAATTTCAAACTACTATCTTATGAATGTAGAGACTAAAGTTACTAACACGAGTAGAAATAACCTCACTATTTTATTTTCTAATGTGGAATAAACAGTTTAGACAGGTAGATCAATGGTACAGAATAGAGGACATGGACACAAACCCAAATAAATACAATTTTCTCATACTAGACAAAGGGTCCAAAAATATGCAATGGAGAAAACATAGCCTCTTCAACAAATGATGCTGGGAAAACTGGAAAACCATATGCAACAGAATGAAATTAAACCCCTATCTCTCACCCTACACAAAACTCAACTCAAAATGGATCAAGGACCTCGGAATCCGACCAGAAACCCTGCATCTTATAGAAGAAAAAGTAGGTACAAATCTTCAACTTGTTGGCTTAGGATCAGACTTCCTTAACAGGACTCCCATAGCACAAGAAATAAAAGCAAGAATCAACAACTGGGATAGATTCAAACTAAAAAGCTTTCTCTCAGCAAAGGAAACTATCAGCAATGTGAAGAGAGAGCCTACAGAGTGGGAGAATATCTTTGCCAACCATACTTCAGATAGAGCGCTAATTTCCAGAATCTATAAAGAACTCAAAAAACTCTACACCAAGAATACAAATAATCCAATCAACAAATGGGCTAAGGAAATGAACAGACACTTCACAGAAGAAGATGTACAAGCAATCAACAGACATATGAAAAAATATTCAACATCTCTAGTAATAAGGGAAATGCAAATCAAAACTACCCTAAGATTTCATCTCACCCCAATTAGAATGGCGATTTATCAAGAACACAAACAACGATAGGTGTTGGCGAGGATGTGGTGAAAAAGGAACACTCATACATTGCTGGTGGGGTTGCAAATTAGTGCAGCCACTCTGGAAAGCAGTATGGAGATTCCTCAGAAAGCTTGGAATGGAAACACCATTTGACCCAGCTATCCCACTCCTTGGCCTATACCCAAAGGACTTAAAATCAGCATACTACAGAGATACAGCCACATCAATGTTCATTGCTGCTCAATTCACCAAAGCCAGATTGTGGAACCAACCTAGATACCCTTCAGTTGATGAATGGATAAAGAAACTGGCATATATATACAATGGAATATTACTCCGCAATGAAGAATGATAAAATTATGGCATTTGCAGGCAAATGGATGAAATTGGAGAATATCATGCTAAGTGAGATAAGCCAATCTCAAAAAACTAAAGGATGAATGATCTCGCTGATAAGCGGATGAGGACATATAATGGGGGGTGGGAGGGGTTAGCATTAGGGTTAGGGTTAGGTTTAGGGTTAGGGATAAGGAGTGTGGTAAGAATGAAGGAAAGAAGGACTGTATAGAGGGAAAAGAGGGGTGGGAGGGGTGGGGGGGAAGGGGAAAAATAATGAATCAAACATCATTTCCCTATGTAAACGTATGATTACACAAATGGTATGCCTTGACTCCATGTACAAATAGAGAAACAACATGCATTCCATTTGTATACAATAATAAAAAAAAAAACCATTAAACTGTGTTAAACTCTTTGTGGTATTCAGTAACATCTAATGACTTGCCACTGTAAGTACAGGCTACATGAAAATATTCTTATTGTGTGATGTTTGTAGATAATGTTAGGTCACAAAGCCATTATAAGCACATTAAATTCTTACAGTCTAAATTTTATTCATACATCTAAAGAAATTATTACTTAAGAAATCACAGCATTTCCCTGTAGCACTTCCATAAGCAACACAAAGAGGTGGTATTACCTGATGATCTTTCCTGGGTAATTTGAAGGGTGAGTTATAAAAAGTCACTGGTGAACTAAAGAAATAGTTTAAAAATTAAAAATTTGTAATGCTATCAAGAAAAAGTAGTTCATAAGAGACAATTATGAAGCCATATTAAAGTTTAAAAGTCAATAGCAGTTTACTATAAGAGAAAATTTGCTCAAAAGCAGTTAGTCACAGGCATTTCTAGCAATATTTTGAAAAAGATGCATATGGAGTCTTCTTACAGTAAAATACATCTGAAATTTTTAAATACAACACACACATACACATACAGAAAAACACTCATTAAACCACTTTTTAAACGTGAAATACAACTAAAGAGTGAATCCACAACAATCAGGCATCACTAGAGATATTTTACTCTGGTATGTCTGCCACTCTGTGATGGCCTGGATGGATACTTGATTTTGTTTTTTTTTTTTTTTTTTTTTTTTTATGGGCTACAGGTAGGAATCATGAGGCAAAGTTTAACATTAAAACACTCATACTTAATGTGGGTTTGAAGTCACAATTGGCATTTTATGTGAGGCCTCAAAACACCTACTTAGATTTATTTAGTTGAAAATGGTTGGTACCCATGGCCTTGGCTAATAAAACATAAATACTTTCTAGATGAAACCACATATGAAAACTTCTAATAAAGACAAATTTAACAATAAAAATGACAAATGAATGGTCTAGTCAATCAGCAAATGTATGACTATTGAAGAGAGATATAGTTATAAAAATATTTGAGAAGCTGGGATTGTGCTCGAGTGGTAGAGTGCTTGCCTAGCATGAGGCACTGGGTTCCGTCCTCAGCAACACATAAAAATAAGTAAACAAAATAGAGTTATAAAAAATATATTTAAAACAATTTGAAAAATTCATCAGAATTTAACAAAGAAATTTATCAATATGAAAGAGATAAAAGATGAGTAGATAAATTTAAAAGATATAAAATATATCTAAATATATTTTATCAGCACTAAATATATTTATTTATCAGCTAAATATATTTAATCAGCACTCTTGAGAAAAGACTAGAAGAACAGAGTAGTAATATCAAAAAAGACAAGCGACTAAGAAATTTCCAGAAACAATAAAAGACACCAATTCTTAATTCAACAAAGTAAGTAGTCCTGTATGTGAGTATGTGTACATATGTGTGTGCTCAGCAAAACTTCTATGGTATGATGTTTTATACACCAAAATCTAAAGGAAGATGTTTAAAGCAACTATAATGAGTATATGGAAAGAAAAAAACAGCTAGATTGAGAGCTAAAAACACAAAAACAACAATGCAAACCAAAGAGCAATGGAATAATATCACCAAAGATAATTACTTTGTGTACCCAGTGAAAACTACGCTTCAAGAATAAGAGTAAAATAAACATATTTTCAAACAAACTAAAACAAGAGACTGCAACCATCATGTCCTTACTAAAAGCATATTTAATGAATATCTGTTATGGCTTAGATACTAGGTGTCCACCAAAAGCTTATGTGTGAGACAATGCAAGAAAGTTTAGATATAAAATGATTGGATTATGAAAGCTGCTGTGACTAAAAGACGACAAGAACAATATTGAGGAGGAAAAGTTTATTTGAGGGTTCACAGTTTCAGAGGTGTCAGTCCACAGACAGTAGGGTCCGTAGCTCAGGGCTCAAGGTGAGGCAGAACACCATGGCAGAAGAGTGTGGCGGAAGGAAGCAGGTCACTTGACGATGAGAAAGCAGAAAGAGAGCTCTCCACCTACCAAATACAAACATATACCCCAAAGCCATGCCCCCAATTCCCACCTCCTCCAGCCACACCCCACATGCCTCTAGTTACCACTCAATTAATCCCATCAGGGATTAATCCACTGATTAGATTAAGGGTCTTACAATTCAATCATTCCCCTCTGAATCCTCTCACATGGTCTCCATGTGGCTTTTGGGGGACACCTCACATCTAAACCATAACAAAAGCCTTAACATAATCAGTGAATTAATCCCCTGATAGGGATTAACTAAGTGGTGACTCAAGACAGGTAGTGTGTGGCTGGAGGAGATGGGTCTTTGGGGGTATGCCTTTGGGGTTTATATTTTGTTGTAGAGAAAAGATCTCCGCCCCCCCACCCCTTCCTGGTGCCATGTCCTGAGCTGCTTTCCTCTGCCACACCCTTCTGCCATAATGTTCTGCCTCACCTAGAACCCCAAGGAATGGAGTTGGCTGTGGATGGACTAAGACCTCTGAAACCCTGAGTCTCCAAATCAACTTTTCCTCCTCTGATTGTTCCTAGTAGGTCTTTTGGTCACAGCAGCGAAACAATTGACTAAAATAATATCCCTTTTATTTTTTATTAAAAGAGAAAAGAAAGTCTGAAATTCAAAAGGAATCATAACAGTGGTGTACCTTTTGCTTTGAATATAGCCCTTGATGCTCTCTCTGCCACTAAAACTCATTTTTGAATGGACATGTTTTCTTTCCCTCTTCTCCCTCTCCTACTGTCTAACCTGGGGACAGGAACAGGATTACCTTTTTCCCATCCTAGGCCCAGTTATTTGTCTTTGAGCACACACCCACCACAGGAACCAAGTAATCCAGACAGACTTCAGGGATGGCTCCAGAAGATCTAAGAAATGGCTATCTCCCAAATTAACAAGTGAATCACAACTTCCCCACACAGGGAACACCTGGAATAAATCTCTTCCTTAAAAACTCTCTGGTCCCCTGATGGGCAGAATCATAGCCTCTGGGACAGGAGTCCCTGTGCTTCTCCTCTGCTAGCAAAGCAATAAACCCTCTTTTTCCTCATTACTGAATTGACATGGGGACAAGGACCGAGCTTTCAGTAATGGAATTATGAGGAAAAAAATTGGTGAACATGTTGCTTAATCTAAGTTAAACAAACATTTAATATATACATCAACAAAACTGATGTCAAATTTTTACTAAAGATGAAAATAAAACTGTAATGGGCTGTGGGTATTAACTCTGCAGTAGAACACTTGTCTAGTATGTGCAAGATCCTGGGTTCAATCCCTAGTACTACTAAAAATAAAATAAAATATAAAGCCATAGAAATAAAAGCATATAATTATGACCAGGCTGATTTTCTTCCTTGAAGCTTTCCTTACATAAATATTCTAGCTCCTGTGTTTTGTCTCCCTCCTGCATTTTGGGATCTTTCTTCTTTCACAACATCTTTAGCACCATTTCCAAGCAGCACTCTTCATTTTTCAAAATTTTGTTCTCTCACTTGTCTCACTTTGTCTCTCAAATGTCTTATCAAATTAAAAAATCCAAATAGTACCTTGTTTCCTATAGCTCTTAACTTTGATCTCTAGCTTTGTCTCCCACCCAGAATTTTGATTTAAGATTCATAAGTGCCTATTGGATATTTCCTCAACCATTAGATCAAACGTCGAACATTTGAAATCAAAGATACAATGTGTCCTCAGATATATTGTCCTTCTCATTTCTGTGCTAAGTGGATTGAAACAACTTTGATATTAATTTGGTTTGGAAATGTCATCAGCAAAAAGATTTGATTCTCTTTCACCCAAATTTCACATTCATGGAGTCCTGGTAATTCATCATACTGTTTGTCACATCGCTCTTCATTCATAAGACAGGACAATGACAGCAATATCCCACCTCAACTCATACTTCCTTCCCAACCCCTGCCTCTGTTCCAAGTCATTCTATCCAAAACTAAGAGGTATAATGCTAAATCACTACTTGGATCAGGTTGGAATTCTATCAAAAAATATCAGAGGCTAGAAAATGTGGACTTAAATCTAAGCTTCTTATTCTGACATTTACACACCTTCACCATTTGACCTCACTTAGATCAAAAGATCACCCTCAAGGGAAAGATTTTACTGAAGCAGATTGTGCAAAAGAACCACTGCATTGACTTCCCAACACCAAACTCACTGCAGGTGTGACCCCAGCAGAGGCAGTAGACAGGGTCTGCTGTGAATTTCTATCCTGGTATCTGTGGGTCCCCAGGAGGTCCAGGTTTACAGTGGAGGGGTTTGAGGAAGGCTGAAGCATAGGATGGGGGCAGGGATAGCACTTCGGTTTCCACTAACCTCTAATTGTAGTGTGCCATTTATTTTCAAATATGAATGTGGGCAACCAATTTTAAAAGTGATAAGTACATATAACTAAATCACCAGTAAATATTTCAGGTATTTTAAAATCACATAGCAGTAGTGTTATATATCCTGAGATGTTGTTTATGTGCATTAGTGCTTAAAAATTACTGAAATTATGAGGCTTCTCATGATTATAGAAATCAAGGGCAATATGCATACTACATATATTCCTACATTACACATGCATTTCATATTTATTTTGATAACACCTTCAAAATTATTAGCTTCCTTTGCTATCTTATTGTTATGATTTGGATATAAGGTGACCCCAAAAAGCTCATGTGTAAGACAATGAAAGAAAGTTTAGAGGAGAAATGATTGGGTTATGAGAGCCTTAACCTAATCAGTGAACTAGTTCCCCTGATGGGATTAACTGAGTGGTAACTGAGGCAGGTAGGGTGTGGCTGGAGGAGGTGGGTTCCTAAGGACAGGATTTTGGGATATATATTTTGTGTCTGACCAGTGATTCTCCCCCTCTGCTTCCTGATCAGCATGTAAGGGCTTCCCTCCACCACACTCTTCCTCCATGATATTCTGCCTCACCTTGAGCCCTGAGGAATGGAACTGGCTCTTTATGGTCTGAGACCTCTCAAACCGTGAGCCCCCAAATAAACTTTTCCTCCTCTAAAATTGTTCTTGTCAGGTCTTTCAGTCACAGCAGTGAAAAAGCTAACTGAAACAGAAATTGGTACCAAGAAGTGAGGTTGTTGCTGGACTAACCTGACTATGTGGTTCAGAAGCTTTTTAAGTTTTTTGGAAATTGTGGAAGGAATTTTGAGACAGTGGTGCAAGCTGGAAATGTTTTATGTTGTTGTAAGGGGAGCTTAACGGGCAATTCTGGTGGGAGCTCAGAAGACCAGAATGCCAATAGGAAAGGCTGGGCCCATGAGGTTTCAGAGGAAAAGGAGGACACTCTTGGTAATTAAACTAGAGGCCATCCATGTAAAGTTTTGGGCTGAGAAGTTGTCTACATTTTGCCCATGTCCTGAGACATTTCTGTGTAGCTGATTTTTAAAGTGATGAACTTCTTAATCTGGTGGAGGAAATTTCTAGGGAGCAAAACATTCAGGAGGTGTCAAGGATATGGCAGGTGGCTTTTAGCCAAGTTTATTGTGACAGATCAGAAAGCAGAGCAGAAACATTTGAAAAACTTGGACTTGAACTTGGGGAAGAAAACTGGGGCTGAGGAAGTTGCAGTTGTCAAAGACATTACCACCACTAAAGAAATGCTAAAGACTTTGACCAAAGACAATAAGAAAGATGACTTGAGGACATCTCAGTAATTGGCAAGACCACACCTATCTCAGACTCAGGGGAGTAAAATTAAAAATTCCTTTGAGAAGAGACCACTGGGGCACCCTTTTTACACAAGGGGGCCTAAGAAGGTTTTTCAAAGTGCTCAGCCACCCAGGTACTCAGAGGCTGCTGCAGCCACAGTCCCTGGATGCTTGCCTATTGCTCAAGATGGTGGCAAATCTTGGCATCAACCACATGGTGCTGGTTCTGCAGGACTGCAGGATGATGGAGTTAGGGGGTCATGGAGGCTTCCGCCAAAGGCATGAGAGACCAGGCAAAGTGCTCCAGGGTCAGAGTCCCTGTGGGTAGCCCCTAAGAGGGCAAAGCATCTAAATGTGAGGAGGAAATCAAACTGCCATAGAGACCCCTGAGATTAAGAAATGCCAGTAATATGGGACATCATCCTAGGAAAGCTGCAGGAATTGAGCAGAGACTACCCAAGAGAGAAGCCATGTGGGCTGCAACCAGCAAAGCCACAAGGGCACAGCTACACAAGCCCTTTGGAGAGGACATCATGATGCCCTGTGCTCCAGATGCCAGACACAGAACTACAGGACTTGTTTACCCAGCTAGATTTTGATCTTGCTTTGGTCCCATCCCTTCTTTATATGTCCCTATTTTCTAAAAGGAAATGTTTACTCTGTACCTTTATATTTTGGATACTTGTAAATTACTTTTGATTTTTACAGGAGCTTATGATTCAAGTTTACCCTGAGTCTCAGAGGAGACTTTGGACTTAAATTTTTGGGCAATCTTGGAACTGTTGAGACTATTGGGACTCTTAGAAATGAACTAAATGTATTTTGCACTGTGAGATGGTCATGAGCTTTTGGGGGCCAGTGTGGAATATTATGTTTTGGATGTGAGGTGTCCCCGGCTCATATATAAGACAATGCAAGAAGGTTTTGGGTAGAAATGATTGGGTTATGAGAGACTTAACCCAATCAGTGAATTAACCCCCCTATGGGATTAACCGGGTGGTAACTGAAGGCAGATAGAGTGTGGCTGGAGGATGTGGGTCCCTGGGGGTGTGCCTTTGGGTATATATTTTATTCTAATGAGTAGAGTCTCTCTCTCTCTCTCTCTCTGTTTTCTGATCCTCATGTGAGCTGCTTCCCTCAGCCATACTCTTTCTGTCACAATGTTCTGCCTCACCTTGAGCCCTGAAGAATGGACCTGGCTGTCTAGGGACAGAGACCTCTGAAACCGCGAGCCTCCAAATAATTTTTTCTTCCTCTAAAATTGTTCTTGTCAGGTCTTTTAATCACTATAGCAAAAAAAGCTGACTAAAACACTTACATATTTTATATATATAAAATAGTTCATGTATATTCTGAGATTTTATATATATATATATATATATGTCTGTGTGTTTGTGTGTGTATGTGCATACATACACACACATATACCCAGTGTGATCTGGCAACTGGTAACAGAGAAAAATGGTCCTGGAGGCAGCCCCAAAGTTTAGACACTTACCTGCTTGTTGCTATTCAGATTTTCTTATTTTTTTGTACCAGCATTATACCCCAGGGTGCTTACTACTGAGTCACATCCCTAGCCCTTTTTCTTTTTTATAATGAGATAGGATCTCACTAAGTTGCTGAGGCTGGCTTTGAACTTGAGATCCTCCTGCCTCAGCCTCTTGAGTCACTGGGATTCACAGGCATGCACCACTGTACCTGGCTCAGATTTTCTTCTTAAAAGTTGTATTATGCCCTGGTAGTCACAAGCTGGAGGGCATCAAGGGGAGTAGTGTGGCATCCTCATGTAGAATTTAAAACTGTCATGCCAGAGAAAAACAATTCAGACATATGGGTTATCCATAGAGTATCAAAGAGCAAGTTACTAGAAAAATGATGTGCAGGTTACACTACATTGAACATCCTTTAGTTCCTACATGCACAAGTTAATTTTTTAATACTTCTTTAGGAGTGTGTTATTCCTATATTATAAACATGCATGTTCTATAGCCAGTTCTAAATTATATTTATGAATCACATTATTGCAATAAAAATAAATTTAAGAATTGCTGTTACTAAAACACATGTTAACCTCTAGGCCTGATGATGTTCACCTAAATGTTTGCTTTATGCAATATAAACTTCCTGAGAAACATGGAAACAGACTTGCATACTTCATACTTTGAGTAAAAAACACATGGTATGTTTGCTTACTGGTTTCCTTTTCTTTCATTTTCTCATTAAGATAATGTTATATTTGTGAAGTTCTATTCTATGGTCACTTTATTCAACAGAGTTTTTTTCCTTTTCTGAAATGTGTTGGCAAAAAGATAATTTCGATCTCAAAATTTACATGTGTTTTTAAATCTTAGTTTTTCTGTCTTTAAGTAAATGTATCACCTACTTTAGGATTGCTGAGTATCATTACCTCTTTTTGCCTCCTTTTTTCTCCTTTATCTCCCTGTAGGCAATCATCATCAAATATGCCTGTGATGACTATTGTCATGTACCAACCAATAATTATTGCCCCAGCTGCTGGGGTCCTGTGGAAAGATGATATTTGGCTGTCAACTTCTCTCAGGGTTTCCTCAGCTGAAGATCACTATTTCTCTCAAGATCATGCCTCCTTCCAAAGCCAATCAACTTCTGATGACTGGCTATCCTAGGGACACAAAGGTCTGACTCATCTGCCCCAACTCAGTATAATTCTGAAGGTTCTTCTCAGCTCTAAGTATTCCTCATGGGATGGTGGAGGTCTTTGCTGGGACTTGCATCATAGTTCAACATCTCCCTTTCCTCCATTGTTTTTCAACATCCATCCCCCAGACACACACTTGTGAATACCAATAACAGTTCCTAATAAACATCTTGTGCGCTAAACTCCATCTTTAAAACGACTTCCCTGGGAATCCAACCTGTGATGGAACCATTCTACCTTTTTATTTCTCTTGAAACTGCCCTCCTATTTCTCGCTGGCCTAGTTCAGCCCACCATTAACTTTCATTTTGAATAGCCATTCTGAACTTTTATTCCATGCCAAATGGGCTTTAAAATAAACTTCCTTCCTAAACATTCACACACATGGAATTTTACTGGAGCTCGCTGAAGTCCACATTTCACTGTCACCTTTTCTTAAAAATTTCCCTGGACTAGGGTTGTAGTTCAGTGGCAGAGTGCTTGCCTAGACAGGTGAGGCACTAGGCTCGATCCTCAGCTTCATGTAAAAACAAATAAATAAAATAAAGGTAAAGTTCTTTAAAAAAAAATTCCCTACCCACACATGACATGATATACATTGAAGTATATACTGGTCCCAGCCTACAGCCTCTCCAAAGATGGTTCCCATACATGTTAATGTCTTCCTGCATCTCTGCCTGAAGGCATTTTATATCATGGGAGGGTACTTAGCAGGATCATATCAGAAATATCTGACAGATAATCTCAAGTGTGTTCCACAAATAATGAGGCATGGGAGACAATGAAAATATATAGATTCCTCACCCCAGTGTGACAAATATGAGGTATATTCTGTTCAGTTTCTCAGAAAGTCCTCAATGATGTACCACAGGTTGGAGCAATAATCTGTTTATAATTCTACTTTTTATTGACTTTCACTCCTCAGTTTCTTAAGTTTCCCACTTTAAGGGGTTTCTTAGGATTACTGCTATGAATCAGCTCTTTAATGTCCCCCAAGAGCCATGTGTTAAAATCTTGGTCCCCATAGTGGCGCTATTCAAAAGTAATGGAAATTTTGAGAGGAGGAACTTGGTGAAAGGTCATTTTAGATGTGTCTTCAAAGGGATCATGGGACCCCCATGATCTTTTCACTTCCAAGCTCTGAGGTGAACAGTTTTCCCCACCATGTACTCCCCACCATTGCCATCCATTACCTCCATCAGAAGCCTAATAAAACAATTGGTCCACTCCATTATGAACTGGAATTTCTAAAACCATGAGTTGAAATAAACCTTTTCTATTTATAAGTTAATTATCTCAGGTACATTGTTGTAGTGATGGAAAGTTAACACAATTACCTTTTTTTTTTTTTTGTATTTTATTTTATTTTATTTTTTATTTTTATTTTTTTTTTTACGTTTACATAGGGTAATGATGTTTATTATATTTTTCCCCCTCCCCCCCACCCCTCCCACCCCTCCCACCCCTCCCACCCCTCTTTTCCCTCTACACAGTCCTTCTTTCCTTCATTCTTACTGCTCTCCTTGGCCTAACTCTAAACCTAACCCTAAACCTAATGCTAGCCCGTCCCACCCCCCATTATATGTCCTCATCCGCTTATCAGCGAGATCATTCGTCCTTTAGTTTTTTGAGATTGGCTTATCTCACTTAGCATGATATTCTCCAATTTCGACCATTTGCCTACAAATGCCATAATTTTATCATTCTTCATTGCGGAGTAATATTCCATTGTATAAATATGCCACAGTTTCTTTATCCATTCATCAACTGAAGGGCATCTAGGTTGGTTCCACAATCTGGCTATGGTGAATTGAGCAGCAATGAACATTGATGTGGCTGTATCTCTGTAGTATGCTGATTTTAAGTCACAATTACCTTTTAAATACACTCTTTACATCAAAATCCACTGATCATCTACTTGATAGGAAACCCAAATTAATGTGCTTACATTAATAACTGATGATCTAGAACAGGGATCATCAAGGTCAAATGCCAAATCTGACCTGCCAATCATTTTTGTAAAGTTTTATTGGAATGGAGCCATTCCACAGTCATTTGGATATTGTCTAAGGCTGTTTTCATGCTATAACAATACAGTTCCGTAGTTGCAACAGGAACCATATGGCCCAAAGGATAAAATATTTACTGTAGGAACTTCCGGGGAAAAAAAAGTATTGTTACCTCATCTAAATTATTGCCAAAAACTTTTAAGTGATCTCCCAGATCTAACTCCCCTATCTCTCCCCTCTCATCTGTTTTATAAATTGCTACAAGATTTCTTTTTATAAAACTCAGTTGATTCATACCCCTGTATGTTCAAATTTTCAATGGCTCCCACTGCAATAAGAAATAAATTCTGCTTGTCAGGCACTATGCATTTCCTACTACTCATGTGCTTTTCAGAAGCACACCTCTATTATTTATAGAAATTGTTTTGTTTGCTGTGTTGTGTGTGTGCATGTGTACATGTACTGGGGATAGAACTCAGGGCCTGGTGTATGATAAGCACTCGCTCTGCTACTGAGCTATATTTCCAGCCCCTCTGTTTTCAATAAGTTTGTTTGCTCAGTTGGAACATCCTTCCCACACATATTGGCTGATAAATTCTAGCACATACTTTAAGTTCCAGATAGAACCCAGTATCTCTGAGGAAGCCCTCTCAGACCCACACCATTGGGATTAATCTTCCTCCACTACACTCCTCAGCACTATGTTTACACTTATTCTATCACAGTGTACCTTGTATTGAGATGATTTATGGATATCTATTTAAGCAACAAGATATAAATTCTTTGGAGGCAGAAACCATACCATATCCATCTTGGTATCTGTAAGCTTGGATGGGCTTGGCGGGCTCAATGGCCGGACCAAATGTAAACTCGGAGAGCTTGGCCAGCACAGTTAGCAGCCAAATAAAATGGGACAGAAAGTGGTCGGAGCAAGCTTTATTGGAATTTGGCTCTTGGGCGAAATTCCCAGACCCCTGGGGGTATAGGGACCCAGAGAAAATCGCACGTGGCCCTGGCTGCCCAGGGTTTTTATAGACTGGGATGGGGAGGGGATCCTGTTGAGTGACAGGTGGGTGTGAAGGGTCAGTGGAACTTTCCATCCACCTTGCTGTGAACTTTCTGGTCACCTTTTGGTGGGCTGGTCTTTGTTCCAGCTGCTCAGCTGTGCCCCCTACAGTCACCTAATTTGCGACCTAACATCATCCACCAGTAATATTACAAATGATAAACAAGCATAGAGCTCTTTATAATTAGAAAAGATCTCTGGTCAAGGTCCTGAGACCCCCTGGTAAAGTTATGTGTCAACCCTTTAGTTAATATGGAAGTTTTGTAAGGTTCAGGTCGGGAGGGGATATGATAGCTAGATTGGCAAGGACTACTTTATAGTAAAAATAACTATTACAATATTTTTACAAAAGAGTATTATTGGTTGAATGCCAGCCTTGTTCATAAACACTATGTTTATCATGGCTTTCCTAAATATAGGCCCTTGGTAAATAATTGTTGTATACTTAATAACAGAATTGAAATGAATACTTTTTTTAAAAAGACTGCACACATACATAAATACACATACATGGATGTGAAAATGCTGATACACTTTGACCAGCAGAAATAGGCAAAATGTTAACCAAGTAAGAAAATTTTATAGTCTAGTTTTCTTTATATTATTTCAGATTAGGTAACAGCTGTTCAAAAGCAATTACATTTACAGTGTTTAAAAACATTGCACAAGTCTTTCAATAGTAATATCAATAAAAATGGAATTAGCCTTTCCTTGACTAGTTCAATTTTTCCAAAGCATAATGGCAGCATTAATTGAACTCTAAGGGACAACTCTGTATAGAGCCATTGTGATCATGCCTTGCAAATATTTTTCAAAATAATCAAGCCTAAAAAACCTGTTACATAACCAATAGCATTTACCCTAATCCACCTTCACTTTGCAATGTACCTGACTTCTTGTTAATTCTATTCATTTCAATGATTCCTGGCTCCTTAGCTTTTTTCAAGGTTGTCATAAACATTCCTAATTTAACAATGCTCCACAGGTCATAGTTTCTCTCATGTTCATTTTCACAAATAACAGACCCCCCTCCCTTATATAAAATGGGATATTGAGATTTGTTACATTTTGTCTAGAAATAATTACAAAAATTCTGAAGGATTTATGTGCTCTTTACAAAAAGAAGAAAATTTAGCACTGATCTATCATTTGATGACTAAAATTAAAACTGAAATTCATTTAAATCAATTTACATCTCCCAGATTATATGCAAAAATGGCAAAAGATATTACTTCATTGAATATTTAGAATAGACTTATTATAACTCAAAATCTACCAAGTCTATAAAGCAAAACTTTTAAAAGTAATGGGAAGATTTGAGAATATTCTAACAACTATTAATGTGACATTTAAGGTCAAGCACACTAGAAGCTAACCAGTGAGCTGGTAGAGTCTTCCATTATAATATGTTTTGTTACACTGACAATGAATGATGGAATCAAGGAAAGCTCCAAATTTATGCCAAGTTTATACCTTTAAAAATTCCCTTTCTTCTTGCTGTTAGCATTTGTTTTCATTCTACTATGTACTTCTTTCTTTCCTCTGGTTTTCTGTACCTTCCAAGCCATTTATGGACCCTTTTATCAAATAATCCTGGTTTTCATTTTTTTTTTCATTCTTACCCAATTAGGTTCCTCAATTCTTTTGTACCCTTCTGTTCATTCCATTAACAATGTCATTTTCAACCTCACACACATCATCCTATTTAATCCTGAACTGATCTTTAAACATTTCCTCAGTCATCTCCCCCAAAAGATATGAAGTCTACCTCTCCAGACTCCAAAGATGTATAGGATATGGATGGAACCTCACAGATGATTCCAGGACATTATTCTTTCATCATCACTAATTAAAGATTATTTAGAATTTTGTTCCCTCAGCTTCTCTCTCTTTATCAATGCATTTATCACCTATTTACTCCCTACCACCATTTTGTTGTTGTTATTGTTGTTTTTAAACACAAAATTCAGTCCCAAGATCAAAAATTTCCTTACCTTGGTTCTTGCCATCATCCTTAGAAATTTAAGATAATGCAGTAGTAAAAATGTCAGATGGTAACCTTGCTTAATAGTATGAAGCCATGATCTGCTTCCAAAATTGCTTTTTAATCTCTCACGTATTTGTGCTTTCATAATAAGTACCATTCAAGCTCTAAGTCCCCGGTTTAACTTTATCCTTCCCATTCATTTTTCATACTTTCTATGAAGTGTTAAGGGAATCACAAATATAGGTTAGTCCTAAATTTGGTGTACTCTAACTTCCTTTTCCACCACTGTTTAGCCACTGTTTAGTTTTGTTTTTATAAATTTCATATCATTTTCAGTGGCAGTTTATTAAAGTCTTTTCCTTAATTCTTTAATTCCCGTCTCTCCTCATCTCTTCTCATCTGTTAAGCAGGTAGTCTTATTAGGTAGCAGTTAGATGTGAGCAGTGGGTCAGGAATTTAAGAAAATACTTAGTACAGAGCAAATCGGTTAAAGAACAGCCCTGCCTCAGTGGTGCCTCAGGGTCTGACAAGATAGCTAATTCAGGATACTTGCCTGATCTCAGCCTTATAAAGTATTCCTCTTACAATAGAAAGAAGATAGATAAATGCAGGGGAGAAGGAGGATAGGTTTACTCAGTGCAGCCTAATTGATAAAATATCTCAAGCAAGACTACACAAAAAACACAGACCAGAGATTTCCAGACCTAGGAAAGTAGGATGATGAAGACTTGAGATCATAAACCATAAATTATATAAAACTAGTTCCAATTAGAACCTGTCAGTCAGTCCAAGATGACCAAGAGTTGCCCTTAGGTTGTTAGTTAATGTAGTCTATCAATCCAGAGTCCAGAGGTGATGCTTGGGCAGGACCTTCTAATAATCTCCCTTCTACCCCAATAAAAGCATGAAGAAGTGAGTTGTCACTCTCCTCTCTGAGGGAACCCACTCTTTCCCTTGAGAGTGTTTTCTACCTCTTCTTTTCTTCTAATAAAATGGTATACTTTTACTAAGTCTCCTGTCTTGCTTGAAATCTTCTCATGTGAAGACACAAGAGCCAGCTGAGAACACAATAATCTCTGATAAGATCTCAGGTGTCATCTCCATTATCAGTCTAGCTTCTTATTCTCTGTGGTGATCATGGATATCTAAGATTATTCATATGTTAATGAACATGGAATAAGCCCTGGATAAACGATTTAAAGGGAAGAAAGCCCCTTACCCTTCTCCACCAATTTCCTCAAATTACAACTGGTCTAATACAGCATGGGTTATGTCGACCTCCAAACTGGCTGACCTCTGAGAAACTATGGAAATATTGGGGAAATACTTAAACTCATATTTATATCTTCTGTCCAGTTTGCATCATTTAAACTCCATAGTTTCTGTGAAATCAAAATGAAATGAGTTTAAGTAATTCTTTTGAGAGCCTTCATAATTATAGTAGCATTTATTGATTAGCCTGACATAGAAGCATACGAGTCCTCCTCCTCCCCTTCCCCCTCCTTTCTTCCTTCCTCCTCTTCATCCTCCTCCTCCTCTTCTTCTTCTTCGATTCTGCCTTTATTATTTTAACATGCCAATTTTCATTATTATAGTTTATGATTTTATGACTTTATGAGTAGACTACCACAAATATCTACCAAACTGATTCCATAAGCCCCACATACTTTTTCTCTAATCTTAGGTTGTTATCTCAATCTTCCAAAGTACTATTTCTATGTTACTCCTCCAAATGACAATTTCCCATCACTCTCTACTACTCATTAAAAAAAAAATCACTGACATGAATGTATCTCTGTAGCATCCACTCCCACGATTCCCTCAAAAGCTTATTTTCCCAATCAATTTTGAAAATTTGAGATCCTACTTTCTCTCTGTGAGACTATACTCTTGTCATCCACTTTCCCTAAACTTCTAATCACCTTCAAATTTACACATAACACTACCAATGGTCTAAACTTCAGTTCCAATGTTACTTACTTTAGGTTGCCTTTCTTGAATACCCTAGCTGAAAGGGATCTATCATGAATTTTTAACATTTGTCAGTCATGGGCATTTGTTTCTCTTTAGGGAACAGGTTCCCAAGTTGGACAAATGCCTGCTCCAAATGACTCTCAGTCATTGTTATGGTCTATAAAAAAAGAATATTTCGACTTCAACAAATATTCAGGCAAGTATTGACAGAGATAGCATTCACCAAGATCCCAGGGTTGCAACTGATTGTATGTTTCCCCTGTCACAGTTTTATCTAGTTACCTACATTATAAGCCCATATATAATTTATAGGGCTTCTAGTAAAACTTTTGATGCAATTTTTCTGTCTTAAGAAACCAAATGATAGAGCTTAGGACAAACACAGTCAGATTGAAACATAGACAGAGGAAAACTAAAATTGTTCTTATCATATCTACCTAAATCTCTGACTGTTGACTAAAACAGACATGCACAGGGTAAACTCAGTGTAAACCATATGAGGAAAAAAGCACTATACTTATATTTCAGCAGGTGTCCATGGAAAAAGAGTACGCTGCTTAGATCACCAAAGTTGACTGACTCCCAAAATGAAAGAAAACAAAAAATAAAGTAATCTCCAGAGGAATATATCACAATCCAGAATCTAGTCAATATCAAATTCTTAGTATTCATATTACATTTTAAAAATTATGTGTATTCCTCAATACCCAGTAAAGAAAGTTTTACCAATTTTTAAGCAAAAAGATAATAAACAGCCAGCCTCTTGAAAACACAGATATGGGATATACAAGATGAATGTTTTAAAGCATCTATTATAATTCTATTTAAATATATAAAGTACAATATGGTATAGATGAATGAAATGCTAAGAAAACACAGAAAAAGAAATATGAAATATGAAAACAACCAAATTGAAATTCTTAAACTAAAAAATGATATATATAAAAATATTAAAATTTCAGGAAGAGTTTAAGAGAAGAATGGTAATTACAGATGGAAGAGTCAATCTAAAGTGAAAACAGAAAAAAAAAAGGCAAGTGTGCAATCTGAAGAACAAAGAGAAGAATATTTTTAAATGAACCAAGCTTTGGAAACCTATGAAACAATATCAAAAGATGTAACTTTGTGCTATTATAACTCACTAGTGATAGACTTGAGATAATAGGAAATAATTTAAAAAAATAAAATGTCAATACACTTGAATTTTGCAAAAGGAGTAAATTTAGAGAATCAAGAAGTGCTAAAAACTATAAACAGGATAAATACAAATAAAATATCATAATAAAAATTGTTATATTTAAAGATAATTAGAAAATCCTGAATGCATTCTGAGAAAAAGAGGACATTATACATAATTGAAAAACAAATTAAATTCTTCTGCCTTCTCAACAAATCTGTGGAGGCCCAATGATAGTGAAATGACATCTTTAAAGTCCTATGGAAATTAAATGAATTATTCAATCTATAATTCTATATGAAGAAAAAATAACCTTAAATAAAGAGGGTCAGTGTAATGTCATCAAAAGTGATAGAGAATCATCCACCACATAATGCTGTACGATTCCATTATCCCACATTCAATAAACCCTAATAACCAAAAACTATAAGTATCAATTTTTTCAGAACTCTGGAATCATGTCAAAAATTCAAAACAACCAGGGGAAATCTTAATGAAATAGCTCCATTGAAGAAAGAGAGTTCTAAGGCATTTTATTTTGTTTACTTTTTATTTGACACATAAATTACACATACTTATGGAGTACCATATAATATATCAATTCACGTGCAGAAAGTGTAATTTTCAAATCTTGGTAAGTACATTCAACTCCTCACATTTATCATTCCTTTACAGTGAAAACATTTAATATCCTTTCTTCCAGCTTTTTTGAAATATATAGTATATTACCAGTATCTATAGTCACCCTACTATGCAACGGAACATCAAAATTTATTTATTTCTTCTAGCTAACTATAACTTAGTATTTATTCATTTATAAACCTTTCCTCATTCCTCCCTTCTCCCTACTCTTCCCAGCCTTTGGTAACCACTATTTCATTCTCAACTTCTATGAGCTCGAATCTTAGATTCCATATATAAGTAAAAACATATAGTATCTGTCTCTCTGTGCCTGGCTTATTATACTTGACATAATGATTTCCTGTTTCATCTGCATTGTTGCATGTTCCACCTGTCAATAAACATAAATTTACTACATTCTTAGCTATTAGGACTAGTGCTCCAACAAACATGGGAGTACAAACGTCCCTTCAACATACTGACTTCATTTCCCTTGGATAAATTTCTTACTTACCATCCCCATGTCCCATAGAAGCAACAGCTATAAATTTGTCATCCTATACTCCTTATGTGAGCTGTCAGTGGAAACATTATGAACTTTATTTTCAAAGAATTGAGGTTATGTGCTTTGACTTGTCTGGTGGTTCCCCCAAAAACTAACTAAAGTGCTTGCCTTTGTTTCATAAGACATGAATCATTGCAGTTTTTACTGAAAACATTTAAAGGTAACAGTATTGATGACAGTAGTCTAAAACAAGGGAGAATATTTATGATGAACAATAAACACAACAAAAAGCCTGGGTAGGAAGAGGTTGAGAAAGGAGGAAATTGGGGAATATGAACTTTTGAAAACTTATGCATATACTGGGGGATCACAAAGACCATGTGCATGCCCAGGAATGGAAAACAACCAGAGAAAACTCTAAGCTTTCAAATCTGGCTATTTTTTAGGCTCCCCTGAAACACAAGTAATGGCTGAGGCAGGCTAAGGCTAAGCATTGAAGGAATATACAACACATAGCCAATCTTTAAAGATTAAGAGAACATTTTTATTTTTTATTTTCATGCCTCAAAGTATTTGCAGAAATTATGTCAAAACACTGGCAGTCTTGGGGCAAAAATTTTCTTAGCTTATAGAAAAACAGACCTCAGTGACTACACATGAGAAATAATGCAGACCTCAAAAAATTATTTTAAAGAACACTTCAAAAAAACAAATAACCAGAAAAAATACCACAACAAACTGCAGAAAGGGGATGGACTCTAATATTCAGATTCACCATACTGTATTTTCTAAAATGTTCAGTTTTTTTTTTAAATGAGACATATCAAAAAACAAGTTAAGTAAAAACCTTTCACAGGAAAAAATCAATACTAACTGTCCCTCAGAATGTACAAGCATTGAACTTACCAGAAAATGACTTTAAAGCAACTGCCTAAAATGGGTTTAAAGAGCTAAAGAAAACCATAGATAAAGAACTAATGAAAACCAAGGAAAGGATATCTCCCTAGATAGAAAATATCAATCAATAACAACTAAAAAAAGTAATTGAATGGAAATGATGAAGGAAAAATTATAGAAACTGAAGGGAAAACTTAACAAGAGGGTTTCTGCAACCAGTTTGAACAAGGGAAGACAGAATCTATAAATATGAAGATAGGTCTATTGACATTATCTAGTCTGAGGAGCAAAAAGAGAAAAGAATGATTTTAAAAAATGGGACTGGGATTGTAGCTCAGTAGTAGACCACTTGCCTAGCATGTGTGAGGCACTAGGTTTGATTCTCAGCACCACATAAAAATAAGTGAATAAAATAAAGGCATTGTGTCCCTCTACAACTAAAAACATTAAAAAAAAAAAAAAACAGAGCCTAAAATTCTATGGACCGTTATTAAGTATACATGTACATAATGGTAGTCCCAGAGAAAGAGAAGAAACAGAGAGTCACAGACTTCCATTACCAGGTGAAATAAAAGTGGAAAAAGTGAGCATTCTTGTTTGCTCCTTATTCTAGAAGGAAGATGTTCAGTCTTTCACCATTGAGTATGATGTTAGTTGCAGGCTCTTCATGTATTTCCTGTATTATCTTAAGCAAATTTCCTTCCATTCCTATTTATTGAGTTATTTTTATCATGAAGTGGTGCTGAATTTTCTCAAATGTTTTTTCTGTGTTAATTGAGATCCTCATGTTGGTTTTATGTTGAATCATCATCACATTCTAGGAATAAATGTCACTAGGTCATAGTATATGGCTCTTTTAACACATTGTTGAATTCAATTTGTTGGTATTTTGTTGAGAATAGTTTCATCAATATTTGTCAGGTATATTGGTGTACAATTTTCTTGTAGTGTCCTAGGCTTTGATATCTGGGTAATGTTGATCTCATAAAATGAATTTAGAATTGCTCCCTGTTTTTCAATATTTTTGAAGGTTTTGGTCAAAATTGGCATTAATTCTTTAAACATTTGATAGTATTCACTGGTGAAGTCATATGGTTCTGGAATTTTCTTGGTCATGTTGTTCTACTTCTTTGTATACCTTGTTATCATGTGTTGAAAATAAAGCATTTGAAAAAATAGTCATGTTCTCCAGGATTTGCCTGCTAGTTTTATGCAGAAGATCTTCACTGATCAGCCCAGTGTAGAGGGAGCCTCTGGGTCCTCTCAAGCTTTCTCAGAGGATACATGTTTTCTGGGCCTGTTCATGTGTTTTCATTCGAGTTAATAATATACAAAGCAGCTTTTAAAAAGAAACTTCTTGAAGATTATCATTCCTACTTCTTCTCAGAGCCTTAGATTTTTATTATATTCTTCTGCCCATAATTTTGTGCCCTCAGACTCCCATGAGTCTGCACTCTCTCTGCAGATCTAGAGTATGTTGGTGCCCAGCAATGCTGTCAGCTACCTCCAATCTGATATCCAAAATATGTTTCCATTTTGGTAAATACTGTAGGTCAGATGAGACAGAAATCGTCCCCTCGGGCAGTCTCCAGACAAACTGAATATTGTAAACAACTTCTATGCTTTTCCCTCCTTCCCAAGGGAGGAATCAGGAATTGAATGGTTTTATCCCCAAAGTCAAGTGCTGCTCCATGGGGGAGGGTGGGCAAGGGCAAACAAAAATGCTTCAAAAATTTCTAGTTTTGAGTGCAGCCTTTTCTTGGTTAGGAATTTACATGGTTGCTGGAACCTCTTAGATGTTTTCTAAGTTCCCGCAAAACTATTTTGATCGGTGTGTTGTTGGCTAATATGATGTTTTTATGAGAGAATGGGAGTCTGGAGCTTACTTATTTACATTACTCCTCTGGATAAAATCTTAGCACTTTTACATTCTTAAAGTTCTTTGCAATTTCAAACTGTCATTCAATCATAATTTACAACATTAGGTATTATCTAAATGCTTTTGAAGTCCTTTGTTTTCATCAGCAATAATGTGGTAATATGGACACACTGTGTGATACAAGCTTAATATGAGTGATATAAAAATAAATTCCTGCCTTCTTCATATTTTAAAAGAAAATGCCTCTTTTAGTCAAGGGTAGAGCTAAAATTAGAACACAAGCTTCTGACATACATTCCTGTGTATTTTGCACATTCTTACCATCTCAGCAACATCAACCATCTCAACCAGACAAGCAGAAAGATGGAAGGAAAGATCATCAGAGCAATGATATGCTCCCTATGAACAATTTCATAAAGATCCTGCCCAAACCTTTCTTCAATATACATGAAATTTGTAAGAGCAAAGAGTGAAAAGTAAGAACATTTTAGTGCCAATTAAAGAAAATGAGAAAGTTTACAGGAATAAGTTCTTTTAATGAGTGCAGTCCATTGAAATAACTCAGAAAATAGTGTTGGAGTACTCAATGTACAATATATATTGAAGTTTTTAAGATTTGCAATTGAGCCAGGTGCATGATAATTGTACAATATTCAGATATTTAATAAATTTACTGAAAAATATACATAGAGCTGGGCTTCACATCTATAGAAATAACATATTGAACACGTGTTTCTGTTTTTTAATGTATATTTTACATTTCATCTGAATTTAGTCAGTTAGTTTTTAATTTGCTTCAGATGTTGTCCAATAGATGACTCCATTCACCAATTCCCTATCTCCAATAAAAAGAATAGCTAAGGCTTCCTGGTACAGAGAAAGAATTCAATACATATTTGTTGAATGGATAATCTCCATCTACTTCTACATTTGATGAATGGTGAATGGAAAAAACAATTTTTATACACAGTAGAAGTAAAACTAATATATGATACAGAATCACAAATTAATTTCAAATTATAAGATTTCCAAGAGTCATCAACAATTTAAATTATATATTCCTTGTATTCCTTTTTTTTTTTTTTTTTTTTTTTGTACAGGGAAATGAACCTAGGAGCACTCAACCACTGAGCCACATCCCTAAATCCCTAACCCTTTTTTTTAATACTTTATTTAAAGACAGGATCTTGCTAAGTTGCTTAGGGCCTCGCTAAGATGCTGAGGCTGGCTTCGAACTTGTGATCCTCCTGTCTCAGTCTCCCAAGTCACTGAGATTACCTACGTGTACCACTATACCCAAACAGGAAGCTAATATTCTTATTTTCCCTCATTACATCACACATTTGACCCAACTTAAAATGACAACAATCACATTACTAATACTTTAACTTTCTTAGAGTTTACGTAATAAATTCAACTTTCTAAAAAATAAATTACTTTATTATAAGATCAAAATTAACAATCTATTGACTTGAAAAAATTATTGCTTTCTCTGCTTTTGTTAAGCAAAGTGTTAAATCTACTGGAGATGTCATTTTTTGCAACTAATTAATTATAATTAAATAATTTATCTTTACCCAAAATTCATAACTATATTTCCAGTTTATTTGCCTGTGCTCAACTTCATCCAGAGAAATACAGGAAACACTGAACACCAGTACCGTGCTCAAATTCAGACTCAATACGTATTTTACATTTTACAGAATAAAATCACAGTGCTATAAAATTAATTATGAAATGATGTTGACCTGGGATTAAAAATATGTATCAAGCTAAATGTAGTCAGATAAAATAGAGGAATATATTCTTTTAAAAAAGGAAAAATAGGAAATATTGTTAAATATGTACACTGAAAGAAGTTTCTGAAATTTCCATATGATATTTCCTTCCTTTCTAACCAAATATGATCCTTTTTCTTTGTCTATTTCTTTTTGTAGTGCTAGTCTTGATTTCCTGTTATAGTCTTACACCTGATTCAAGGAGGCACTTCTCCCAGCTTGCTATCTTTAGTGCTTAGTTCCTCCTTTACCTCCCTAAAGAGAACATTTGTTATAGTATCCAGAATAAATTCCAACCATTATTGTTCCTGGCTTGAGCAGTCATAATTACATAATTTATTTTCTTGCAAATCCTTGAATTTCAATGTCTAATATTTTTATTCCCTATCTATGCAGTCAAATCTTGGCAATACTTTGTTTTTCCAGACAAGACTTATGATTTCTACCATTTGTCCTTATCGTTCATTTTGTTTGGTGTAATGCCAACAAAACTCAGAGGCTCTTAGATTCGGACATGTGAAAGATGCTCACCAACATTAACTGAATGAATGAATAAATAACTGAATGAATAAATGAACAAATTAAGTATTTTAGCATGCTATTCAGGGTTTTGTCCCATTTGGTCTGATCTGAACTCAACAATGTACTAACTGAACTATGATCCCAAAGGATACTTTACCTTTTTTTTTTTTTTGGTTCGGGGGGGTAACTGGGGATTGAACTCAGGGGCTCTTAATCATTGAGCCACATCCCCAGTCCTTTTTATATTTTATTTAGAGACAGGGTCTCATTAAGTTGTTTAGGACCTCACTAAATTGCTCAGGCTGGCTTTGAACTCACAATCATCCTACCTCAGCCTCCCAAGCTGCTGGGATTATAGGCATGCACAATTACCTTCTTTAAAAAGTAAAGTCTTTCTAAAGTTTTCCAGTGACTCCTATATTGAGCTCCCCCTTCCACCGTCTTATTTTTTCCTTACTGTAATAACTTGGGAAATATTACTTTTTTCCTACCTCAGGCTCTTATTTTTCCTCTTATATCTATGCAAATTATATTTTGAGGATAGCACATAAATAATTTAAGTCACTGGTTTAATCCCACTGTGAACTAGAGACAAGAACAACTTAATGATCCCTTTTTTCCCTAAACTGTTATTAATTTTTTTAAGGAGAAACTATATCTTCATATCTTATTTGTAGACCACTTGCAGTGTGTCCAATCTCTGCAGAGGCAAGTGTATATAGCGTTGCCTGCAAATATATCTAATCTAATGCATAATATCCACAATATATGAGGTGTGAATCTTAAATAAAGTTGTATTCTCCCTAATAATTTTCTACTTTCTGTATTATCTAATGCCGTAGTAAGTAAGAATATTGTTGGAGTTTATGGCAAGAAGCTAAAGAGTTTCCCCCACTCAAGTAACTGTTATTTGTGATCCCGAAGTACTCAGAAACACACATTATTTGTTAACTCAGCTAAGCTCCTAAACTAAAATATGTTAAATCTTGGATGACAGAATAAAACACATAAATTGTGTAATTATGTTCTTTGTTCACTTTCCAGTTTTCTTCCAGTCTGTAAACTGTTTTGAACTATCTAAATATCTGAGATTATCAAATAACAACACAATTCTATCAAACAGGAAGTTACCAGAAGGAGTAGGATATGTAACTAAAAAAGGGGCAGGAGATAGAACAGCTAGACCACATTTAAAAAAAAAAAAAAATTCTTGCTCTATTGAAAACTCTCTTTTTACCCTACTGGTTTACCCATGAAAACCTTTGCTGTTTCTCTTATCTATTTTGAATTTTTACTTTCAAGCAATATCACATTTTCTCTGAAGGTTACCATTTTTTAATCTTCATGAAGTCATTGTTGTTATAAAAATCTCCTAAACTCTAAGGTAGGATACAGTATAAAATTATAATCCAAATTCATTCTTGTACTATTCTTTGCATTTATTATCAACATATATATAAGTAATCAACAACAAATGATAAAAGTATCCTAAGGCCTAATTCCATGTGAAGAAATTCTCCAGAAAATTAGAAACAAGTTAGGCATATTAGCCCAAGTATCATGACAATGACACTATTTGCTAAAATATTAATCCACTACTATCAGAAACATTTAATACCTGAAATATTAAAGACAGTCGCTTTGATTTCAAATGTACTAAAGGCTATATGTCAAGAAAATCAGTCACTCCTACGGGAATATCAAATGCTTTAAATCCTTTGTAGAACAAGTTTAGAGTTTTGTGTGTTTGGTATATGTTATGCATAGATAGTCTTACAAATTAAATTATAATTGAATTACATTAATGCATATTAGATATTTGTGTAGCACATACTATGTTTTATGATGCTATATGTATATACCATGTTATAATTTTATATGTTAACAAATATTAGCAATAGAACACAACATAAAAGCCATACTGTGTCTAAGCAAAGTCCCAAAATTCTGAGCTGATCTATGGAGGAAACAAACAGTTACTCTGAAAGTCTGTCACAATGTTGCTATTTTTATTCCATCCTACTCAACTACAAATCTAATTTTAGAACATAATTTTCTCCTTGCAAAAAGAACTCCAGGCATACTTCTTCATCTTTGTTCATTGATTACTTTCCTTCTGAGGGATGTATTCAGGTTGTAGCAACCTCATTAGAGCAAATCAGAAGAAATAACTGTTTCATCAAAATATGCTGTTTTATTAACAGAAATCCTGAAATAATTTTTGTTTTGCAAGAACAGACTAAAATGAAAATCTTTAGAAGAAGTTTAAATTATATTTAGAATAGTAAATTTGAACATCTCAACAATAATTATTAGTATTATCAAAGATAAAGGCTCACTAGCTATCTAATTGTAAACAAAAATGAAAATATGTGTGTTCAAGTATAAAACTTCTGTCCAAATCCTAGTTATACTTTCCTTTTTCCTAAAAATGTTCATTTCCTAATAATTACAGAGTCTGAAAGTTAAATCCAAGGACATTCATAAGTATACTTTTTCTAACTCATGAATTATTCATTAGCAATGATCCTCAGAAATACACGGTGCCAGCCCCTCATACCTACAAGTCCAAAAAGAAATTTATCATAGCAGAGGAATTCATGGGAAAGAATGTTCTATTTTGGAGGATATATTGATAAAGTCATATTCATTTCCTTTTTTAAACATGCAAAATGATTTAAATGATTTATGCCAGAAAGATAAGTATGGGTATTATCATATATTATAAATAAGAAGCTGCTTCTGGGTTAAGATATTCATCCACCAGTAACCATATTCCCTTAAAGGTGAATTAGCAAAGGTTAAAACCATTTTGATTCTTAGAAGCCTGGAAGTGTAACTGGCCACATTTTACCACCATACCATCACCCTATTTTAGGGACATGTTTTCTCAATGTCCTTTGTCAATTCTCCAATGTAGCAAATGCAGTCCATGCCCTGCAGTATTCCTTTGGACAGTTGAATATTCCCTATAGGAAACTTGCAACTTTCTCCTTGAGGACTCTGTCTGTCCATAGAAGAATGTTCAAGCTTGCATGAATCAGGTCACAAGTGACAGTAAGAGCCTATAGGAGTGGGCCCAAATCAATGATGAATTGAAGTTGATGGGAAAATAACACAGCTTCTTTGAACTTTGATTGGAATAATTCTGAAAGGAATTCTACACCAATTTTCAGAGGTCTCCAGTGAGACTGAGCCCCAGCTGTGTACAGTGGTAACTGATTGGCAAACATCCTGCAAATTGGTTTCCCCCTTCATCATCTCCAGCTCCCCTACTTATCCTAACTGAGATCACCTCTTTGTTCTCAGGGTTTGCTTATGGAAGCATATAACCTAAGACATGTCTCAGAACAAATTAAGTAAGGTCCCTGCTCTGGGATTCATACTTGCTAAGGTCTTATTCTATAATCCTTCCCATGGGCAAGGTGTCCAAGGATCCAATGGAATATGCTCACCATCAACCACCTTCCACGAACATGTGATACATAATTTTTATTAAATAGTGTGATTCTGAACCCAGCACTTGCATGGAACTCTTCCCTGGTCAGTCTTCCTGATGGTAGAATCCCAGAATCAATGGTTGATCAAGGGGTACCTGTTTTAGTCAGTTTTTTTTTTGCAATTGTGACCAAAATACCTGGCAAAAGCAATTTTACAGGAGGAAAAGTTCAAAGTTCATCTGGGGTTCACAATTTTGAGTTCTCAGTTCAAATATGGCCAACTCCATTGTTCTGTTTCCAAGGTAAGGCAAAACATCAAGACAGAAGGGTATGGCAAAGTAAAACAGTTCAGGACATGGCAATCTGGAAGCAGAGAAAGGTCAGTTCACCAGGAACAAAATATATACCCCAATGGCACATCCCTAATGACCCACTTACTTCAGTCACACCCCACCTGCCTACAGTTATCTCCCAGTTAATCTCTATCAAGGGATTAATGCATTGATTAGGTTAAGATTTTCATAACCCAATCATTTCACCTCTAAACTTTCTTACATACATGAGCTTTTGAGAGATACCTCATATATAAATCATAACAGTTTCTATTAGGAGGGAAGTGTGACTAAATCTGAGAATATTGGTTGAGGCGCCCACACAAAAAGAATACATAAGTTAGACTTCATATTATCCCTTTCTTTTCTCACACTGAATTATTGATAGTTTTCCCAAAACTTTGTTACAGTTTTCTTTTTTTCTCATAATCTGTGACTATTGAACTTTCTTACATCCATTGGAGTACATTTTTCCTCATGCTATCTTGTTTCTAAATTCTTCCAATTATTGGAGTCATGATTTTTCCTCTTTTGATGTATTTCTTTTTTATGCCCTTTTAACTTTGTGTGTGTGTGAGTTTGTTGTTTGTTTTTTCAGGTTTCTTCCACCCCACTCTGGGCCTGGATGACTTGAGTGTCTCTTTTGAATTATTTTATGTTCTCTTTTACTAGTAAATCTGTGGCATATCACAGTCCCTAGATAAGTTTTTGCCATAGTTCTTGGTTTAGGTTTCCTGTTCATCCAGGTGAAATAATACAAACCAAGAATGTACTGGTTGAATACACTCCATGTTATCTCGTCGGAGTTAGCTTTCCCATCTTGTGGTCCATTAAAAACAAGCAAAATAGAGTGTTTGTAAACTCATTGGTGAATATCATTTAATTGTTTATGTCACTCAAAGTACAGTGCTTTTAAAGTTCTACAGAGATTTAGGTTACAACTGTCATTTTTACATCAGCATAATACCTTGTGTTTACATACCTTGTGGGAATGATGTATGTAAATATAAATCAGTAGCAAAATGAAGAATTATCCTTACCATGAATAACAATTTACTCTTTAGGAGGAGTGGTACTGGGGATTGAACCCAGGGGCACTTTACCAGTGAGCTACATCCCCAGTCTTTTTCATTTTTCTATTTTGATACAAGATGTTAATAATCTACTGAAGGTCTCACTAAGTTGCTGAGGCTGGCCTTGAACTTGTGATCCTCCTGTCTCACTATCAAGTCAAACAACTTACTCATTAAAATGAATCAACTAGAATGGAGCAAAGAACTAAAAATTTCAGTCCCTGCTAGGCCAAAGCAGGTGAGTCTGTGATTCCCCCATTAGTGTGCATGTTAGTATGGCTAAGTGAAAAACTAAACTTCCATACCCTATCTGGTAGCAACCCTTCAGTGTGAGGCATTAGTCAGATAAGGAATATAATAAAACAGTAATCAAACAACAACAAATACACAGAAAACAAAACCTAAAAAGTATACCACTTTGCACTTGTTAGATGGTTAAAAATCCAAAACACTGATAACACCAAATGCTGGTAAGGATGTAGAACAACAGGAACTTCCATTCATTGCTGGTGGGGATGCAAAATGGTACAGCCAGTTTGGAAGATTGTTGGAAATTTGTTCTAAAACTAAAGCATATTCTTACTATAAAATCCAACTATTGTAGTCATTGCTACTTACCCAAATGAGTTGAAAATTTATGTCCATATGAAAACCTACATGTGAATGTTTATAGCAGCTTTATTCATAATTGCCAAAACTTGAAAGCAACTAAAATGTCCTTTAATTGGTGAATAGATAAATAACTGTGGTAATACACAAAATGGGACATGTTCAGCACTAAAAAGAAATGAGCTATAAAGTCATTAAAAGATGTGGCAGCCTTAACAGCATATTACTGTGTGAAAGAAGAAAATCTGAGCACGATATGTATGGTGTAATTCCAACTATATGACATTCTAGGAACAGTAAAACTAGGGTGATAGAAAATGATCAGTGGTTGCTGAGGATTTGGGGATGGAGGAGGGAGGGAGAGAAGGACAGATATGTAGGTTGAACATACATGTAGGGGATATTTAGGGCAACAAAACTATTCTGTATGGCACTATAATATACAGTTTATACATTTGTTAAAACCCATTGAATGCAAAACACACAGAGTAAACCTAATATAAACTATAGACTTTGGTCGATATTAATGTGTCAATGTTGGTCTATGAATGTACAACATGTACCACACTTGTTTGAAATGTTCATGTTGGGGGAAGCTGAGTACGCAGAATGGAGGAGATATATGAGAACTTGCTGTAGTTTTCTGAACAGTGGGCTGTGAATCTAAAATATATCTAAAAACATTTAATTTTAAAAAATTAGAATTGATAAATAAGTTCACCTAGTTTGGAAGCTACAAGATTAACACATATAATGGTTATATTTCTGTACACTAGGAATGAACAATCTAAAAATAAATTTAAGAACATAATTCTCATTATGATAACATCAAAATAATAAAATAACTGGGGTTCAATTTAGCCCTATTTCAATCCCAGCCCTGCATTTTGACTCCAAATTTATATTCTGGCTGAATTTATTGCCTCAGTTATTAATTCTCTATAATTTTGGATGTTATCTCAAATCAATCCTCAACCCCATCTTTACATTATCTTGTTTATCAGCATGATCATCTTTTGATCTTATTTCTGTTTGTCTTTGTTGGGAAGAATACTTTCCTCAATCACTCCTGTCTGATTTTCCTGAATTCCTGTTCTTGTCATATCCTTGTTGACAACTTATGTCTCCTACCCTGGCATCCAAGACCTCTATGGTGTGCCTGAGCATCCCTTCTCTTAGGACTCACTGCTTGCCTCCTATTTTAGTCAGTATTTCCGCTGCTGTGACTACATGATCTGACCAGCATGATTATAGAGGAGGAAGGGTTTATTTGAGAGCTCACGGTTTCAGAGGTCTTAGTCCATAGAAGGATGACTCCATTCCTCCAGGTTTGAGGTGAGGCAGAACATCATGGCAGAAGAATGTGGCAGAGGGAAGCGGCTTGCATCATTAGGAAGCAAAGAGAGAGAGAGAGACTCCACTCTCCAGATACAAAATATATACCCCAAAGTCATGCCCCAATTCCCACCTCCTCCAGCCACACCCTACCACTTCAATTAATTCCCCAGGGGTTAATTCACTGATTGGGTTAAGACTCTTACAACCCAATCATTTCTCCTCTGAACCTTCCTGCATTGTCTCACATGTGAGTTTTTGGGGGATACCTCACATCCAAACCATAACACCTCCTTTTAGGTTATGCAGGATTCAAATTATACCTCTGCTTTCCTGAACAAACATTGTGCTCACACATCTCTTATCTTATACAGATTTTCCTTTCTGAATATATCCTTTTCCTTGTCCCAAATATAATCAATTCAAAGTCTCACATTATTCAAATTGAGTCTCAAATGCCATTTCCAACCTCAGGCTTTTGCTTAAAAAAATCTATTTTCATCTTTTATCTTATATCCCTGTAATCTGCCTCCTTATTGTATTGTATAATTGTATGGCAGACATCATGTCTGAGCCACTTTAATCATCATTCCTAATGTATTTGTGTGCATTTTCTCTTAGCATTGAGCAGTTTTTGTGAAGTCCTTTGTGTATGTGGGGTCAGTGATCTTCTTTATAAAAAATTTAATTCATCCATTTACTATTCTAATTTTTTAATACTTGTTTTAAATTCTTCTGACTAACCTGAGTACATTGTTAGCTGTGGGTTTCAAGATATTTTCAATCAGTAACATTTAACAAAACAAAACAAAAACATCCAATTTCTATTGTACTGTCGAACTCCAAAGTAAATTTGGGTAGCATCTTAATCTCTCTTCTTTATAATTAGGCCAAACCCTACCCCTACAGTCGTGCTTTGTGTCTACATGTAAGAAAGGCTCCCTAAATAATTACCTAAGAAGGTAGCATGTATTTTCATATCACTGTGCTGAGACAGGTAAGGATATGTTTGAGACAAAACACAAAGGAGTTAAGCACTGAAGAGGATTTTAAAATATTTTATAAATTCAAATTAACAAATATCTATATGATAATTTAAATTGAATAAGCATTAGCAAACCTTGCAACTTCTAGGTCCAAGATCTAAAGAAGTGAAAAGAACAATTTTTACATTTTGGCATTACCACCTGCAAATGAAATCACAGCACCTTTATTCCAATTCATGAAATAAATGGGGTTTGGGAAGGTGGAAAGCAAAACTTAAGCACTTTTGAAAGTCCAATCCTTCCAGGCCACTTGAAACACATTTCATGCAGGAGAGGATAACATTCTAAGTAGAATCTTGTGATCTGAATGTGCTCAGCTTTTCTTTAGGGAGAAGTCTACACCAAGATGAATTCTGTTCAAATGAGGATATACCAAAGGAAGTAATAATGAAAGCACTCCTCATGAGCTAAAGGTTTTTTATATTCTAGAACTACTAAAAATTTAACAATGAGTTATTTATCAATTTACAGAAGAACTGAAAGTGAAATTTCTGAGTTCTGTGCTAATGACATTCCTATATAAATACAATACTATTTGTAAGTGTTTCCTTTCAAGGGGAGATATCTTGTCAGGACACATTACTTCATTATTTTTCCAAACCATTGTTTTGAAATCAAAACTTGAAAAATATTTTCTTACACATTCTAAAATCACTTTATTTATCCAAGACTGTCCCTCCTATTGGTGTTTTCTTAATCTTTAAATAGGATACTATGGTCTTCCATATTCTTATTATGTAGTGTAGTTAATTTAACTCTTTGGTCTGATTTATGCATATACCTCTCTCTTGGGCTAATTTATGCATTTGCACTTCTATTTTAGTAGAAGTAAGATGATTTTATACTTATGTTGAAAACTTGCTCATATTTGGTATTTAAAATGTATATTCTGGTAACCTCTGACCTGAAATTGTAATGCCCTTGAGAAAAATGTTATATGTACTATGTATTCTCCCTGATATTGTGAGTGATGGTTGATAAAGAGTTTTATATAAATTGTAGAAAACTCAGGTTCTTGTATCAAAGGGTAAAGTGCTAAGTTTGTTGAAAGGAGGATATGACCTTTCTGATTTTTATAGTAAATATCAAGATGGTTTCTTTTGTATTTAATCATATTTCTTCACATTTTCCATTATAAATGATATAAAACTTACTGGATAATTTTTCAGCAGCATTTACTAAGATGATTCCCTAACTGCAATGAATATTCAAGGGCTTTGGATATTAACTGGCCTATACTTAGCCAGAATTACATTACAGAGGACTTTTGACATCAAGATAGAGCTTCGGAAGTGTTAGAAGTGTCCAACTTAAACTTACAGAGGACTCTGAATTAAATTAGGCTGTGATTTATCACAGTTAAGCATAATTACTAGTTATCTAATGTCGTCTATATGTTTGCTTTTTTTTTTTTTTTGATATCAAGGATTGAACCCAGGGCCACTTAACGACTTAGCCATATTCTCAGTCCTTTTTATTTTTTATTTTGAGATGGTCTCACTAAGTTGCTTTGGCTGGCCTTGAACTTGTGACCCTCCTGCCTCAGCTTCTCAGGATGCTGGGATTATAGTGTACACCACCACATCTGGCTATATTTGTATTTATTTATGTCATTTAGTTGACTTTGAAAGTAATAGTAGTAACAAATTTATGTTTAAACAAATTTTCATTATGAAGTGATTACGGCTAATATTAATAGTACTAAGTCATGTTGATGAGATGTTCCCCTGATGAAGTCATGACAATGGTGATTTACCTCTATGATCTTTCTCCTAAAGTACATAAGCCCAGCCTAATTATAAGGAAAATATCAAAGTCTAATAGAGTGACATTCTACAAATTACTTGACCGTACTTCTGAAAGTTGTTAAGGTCATCAAAAACAAGGGGAATCTAAGAAAATGTCACAGAGCACAGAGGAATAAGACATATTAACTAAATGTAATGTGATAACCTGAATGGGATTCTGGAACAGAAAAGGACACTAATGTTAAACATATATATATATATATATATATATATATATTATATATATGCACACACACTATATAAATAACATATGTACATCGGTTAATAATAATGTATTAATATTGGTTTATTAACTGTGACAAATGTATTACATTTTTAAAGAAAAATTAGATATGAGGGATATAAGAAATCTCTAATAGTTTTATAATTTTTAGATAAAAATGTCATTCTTTAAAAAGGTTATTTTTAAAATAAATACAATAAAATAAAGAATACTGGAATGGAAACATCCTTTCTCTCCTCACATACCTGTAAATTACAGAAAAGTGTATGAACCAAAGATTACAAAGGGTATTTACAAAAGAGATAGAGTTTGTGTTTCACAGAAAGGAAAGATACATTTCTTTGAAAAAATAAATAAATGCAATTATTAGGAAGAACCTGACACAGGCAATACCATTTTGAAACATATTCTCCATCTTAGAATGAGTCACCTCACGGTCACTCTGACTCAGTCTGACCTTAAACCTCAGACGATACTCCAGCATCATGCGAAGAATGGAAATTGTTATCTGGGACTAGAAATTCTGAAAATACCTGATTCCACTGGGAATAGTGACCACCTCAGAGAATGGAGGTGACCTAAAAGTACTCTTCCCTGATGTCCCCCTAGCAATGGCCTAATCATGAAAATTCCCCCACTCCCTCATGCCCCTTCATGTACTCTAGACTGTGAGAAGACAGGTCTCAGTCACCACTGGGTCCCCCTCTGCAGATCTGTCCTGAATAAACCTGTGTTACTGTTGCGCCTCCTCTCTTTTCTTTATTTCCTTCATTCACTTCTTTCTTTACAGCAATATAAAGCATCACTTAAATTTCTCTTAAGAAAACCAGTGATTTGTAAAGAACTGATTTAGGCTCTTTGGCACAGTTAACCTGTGTGAAGCAACACCACAAAATGGTAATACCTATGTCATAGAACTTCATTCTTACTACCAATCAGAATGAAGAAAAAAAAATATGTTGTATTTGATACAACATTTGAGAATGTTGTAATTGAAAAAGAACCTCTGAAGATATTGTCATTATTAGGAGTGTGTAATCAGGATACATAATGTTGGAACAAGAATAAAATGATGTCATGATCATGTAGTACAGTAATTTACTGAGATTTTGGTAAAGAAACTAAAATCTTATATTTTCCTTTTCAGAATAAAAATTACACAAAAGTCCACTGTTTAAAATAAGAATAGCTCTCATGGCCAGATGGAAATAGAGAATCCAAAGTTTTCTCTCCTTCCTTCAAACAGCTTTGCCTCCAGCTCTCATGATCATCCAAGATCCTATAGTTTGGTAGAACAGTATTATGATAGATAAGTTTAATTCATTTTCATCACATACATAGTGACTGGGTGTTTTTTTAAGATCTAAGAGATAGCTGTAGGAGTTCCAGAACTACCAACAAATAACCTTTCATGGTGAGTCTACCAAGATTTTTAAATATTCTTTCCTAAATAGAGAAATTAGCAACTTAATTCTGATTGCAAATAAATGTCTAAAACTGAAAACTATCTGATCTCTTAACAAACACTACAGATAGGTGAGTCAGTGAATAAACAAATAAACAAAAATTTAAAAAGAGAATACGCATTACTAAGTACCTTTGTTGCCATTATAACCTATAAATCAGTAGGTTTGCTGCGTGTGACCTCCAAGATCTCCAAATAATTGAGGAAGCCAAAGGCAGACTCTAACAACACACCTTATAGTAGTTAGTAGTTATAACTAATAGTTATTTAACTATATATAGTTATTTAACTATAATTAAATAGTTATAGTAGTTACTTAATTTATTCACTAATTAAATAAATTCACCACAGTTATTTACCTATTCATCAATTAAAGGACATTTTAGTTGCTTTCAAGTTTTTACACCTTATAGTAGTTATCATCTTGCACATAATTTATTCTCAGTATATATTCAATAAATATTTTTGGAAGAATGAAAGAATGAATGAAAAAAAGTATAAAGGATAACATTTGCTTATTCAACATGTGGAAACTGCTTCCTACCAGAATTTACACATCCATGGAAGAAATACACTATGCTACAATTGCTCACCTAACTTCAGGTTCTCAAATGTTGTTGTCTAAATTTAGAACACTGATTGGTAGCCTGCCCTAGGTTCTCTGGTTGATTTTGTGCTTGGTTTCTTTCATAGACTCTGGAAATTTCCCTCCTCCCTCATCCTGAGGCCTCTCACTAACTGAGGGTGTCCTGTCTGACCCCATTCCTTGGCACATGGCCATTATGACCCAGTTTTTGTTTCTAAAGTCCTATTAATACTCCACAATTTTAAAGCATGCCTGGATGAATTCTGTTACACAGGGCATCAGTGCATAAATTTATAAGGATGAAGGACTAAGTTTTTCCTTCAACCTAATTAGAAAACAGAAATAAAAATTAAACAATTGTGAGACACATTTGCTGCTGAAGGAAAGATAGAACATGGCGGTGTTTGGCCTGAAATTGACAACCATTGTTTCTGTTTATTTCAGTGACATGTGATTACATGACCCTTTCTAACTACAAGTGGACTGGAAAATGTAGTCTTCCCATGTACCCAGGAGAGAGAGGAAAAAAAATATGGATGGATACTTATGCTCTCTCCCATAAACTGTTAAATATTATGTGGTTATTAAAGAGAAACTATCATAATTCATTATAACAACTATTTTCATTTCTTAGAGGAATTTCCAGGAAGTACAGTTTGTTTTGCAATTTGCCAACTTTCTCAAAAGTACATTATCAAATGGTACTTTTGAATATGGCATAACATCTAATTTTATAAATGACACTAAGTTTCTATAAGGGGGATTCACCCTTTTTCATTCAATAGCAATTTTCAGCACAGGTCTTTGGAATATACTCTATAATCTCAGTAGGTTAAGAACTTTCTTCTTCCTTTGGTGCATGAACAAAATCTTCACTTATGAGTCTCTGATATCTTTTTCATAAGTGAACATGTCTGAACACCTGTACAGGTTCTATTAGGCACAATAAAACCACGATGTTCCTTGGAGGAAAGTACACAGGCAAGAGTCAGTGGAAAGACAGTGAATCTTAACATATTTACCAAGAAACTGTCATGGGAGAAAAAGGGTCTCAGAAGAAGGGTCCAAAGAGTTCCCTAAGAGAAGGGGAAACTAGACTCAGGACCAGCAGGGTTCTTGATTTACCCCATGGAAAAGAATTTCAGCATGCACCAGTCAGAGACATAGAGGTTTATTTAGGAAAGTAGGTGCACATGACAGAGAGAGAGACAGAGAGAAAGAGAGAGAGAGACTTCAAGGACTATGCAAGGAACTCAAGAGAGAGATGCATTTTGGAGATTCCCAGCTCTTCTTTTAAAGGGAATTTGGTGAAGGGTGGATATGGGAAGCTATGCAGTAATAATCAATCTGGTTATTTTCTGTTATCTGGTCAATCTTAGGATCTTCAGGCTGATGTGATCTTCATTGTCTGATTGGTGAATAGCAATGGAAAGTCCCCTGAATTATTTAGTTTTCTCAAAATATTATACCTCTCTTCACTTAATCTATTTACCGGGAGTTTAATTAACAATGCTAAGGGAGATTTACAGATTTCCCTAGAATCTGGGAGTAACATGTCTGGAAAAGAGACTGACTTAGGGAGTGGCAGGCATGGAAAAGTAGGCAGAGCTGCTGAATTAAAATCTTACTGCTGGGCTGGGACTGTAGCTTAATGGCAGAGCGCTTTCCTAGCACGTGTGAGGCACTGGGTTCAATCCTTAGCATCGCATAAAAATGAACAAATAAAATAAAGACATGCTGTCCATCTACATCTACAAAAAAATTTAAATCTTATTGCTTTGTCCCTCCTTTATGTCTCCTTTCTACATTTTTAAATTTCATCTGTCTTATCTCAAGCCCATTTTTCCACCTTCTAAAAGGATTCCAGAGAGTTTAGAAATTCAGACTCTAAAGTTTTCTTACACAATGATTTTCATGGTCTTTCTTCTTTTACCACTTATAGAGTAAGCTTTGATTTTTAACTATCTATGGAAATCCCTCATAGGTGTATATGTTCAGTGACTGGTTTTAAATAGATGCTTCATTCTACTGAAGATAGCAGAGTGGCTTCAAAATCTCAATGATATAAACTAAAAAATAGTAGATTCTCTCCAGATCAGACTCTATTTACCAACCCATTTGGAGAATGTAGTGACAATAGGATGAAGACACACAAGGAAGAGGCACAAATTTCAAACTTCACTATTTAAAGTGAACATTTAGATGGAAAGGGGTGTTACTATCAAATGAGTATCAAGGGAAGCAACTCCCAAGGGCATCTAAAGGGAGTAGGAGATCTCCATATCAGAGATGATTCTGAGCTGTTCCACTGGTAGCAAGGTACAGCCTTCAGAGGAGGAAGAAATGAAGAGCTGGTCATCAGGCCAGGTTCCAGAGTTGGCCTGGAGAAGGAAGCCCCAAGAGAAGAGCATTGTAATACAAGAAAGAACTGGAGCTGGACAAAAATGCTTCCCTTGGGCAGAATCAGCTCTCATGGAAATAGGATTAATGGGAGCAGAATCCTAGGTAAATGAAGCCTGTAGACAATCTCCAAATTATGATTGGATATCATTTTCAATCTTCTCCTTTATACCTTTAGTACATTGGCCATATGATTATGTCTTTGTACTCCCATAGACATGATTGAAAAGATAGAAAATAAATGAATTAAGAGACAAAAGATGCATCTCAAGCTAGAAGGAACAGAACAGAGTGGATTCTAAGATGAATTTAAACTAGAGGTCAGGTCCCAGCTCAGTCATCAATGAATCACGTGAATGTGGGCATATTCCTGAACTTTCTGAGGGTTATGCTGTTCATCTGTGGAGAGGATTTGATAATTCCTGTTTTATAGGTGTGTTGAAATGTGTGTGTGCATTTCTTAGATGCAAGCCAAATTTCAGGAACCTGTGGAAAGAAGTTTAAAGGTGAAGCTAAGTTAGAGGATAAGTGTCAGAAATTGTGAACACTTGGCCACAACCCTATCATTTAATATTTAATTAAAGGTCAGGCTTCTTAAGAATGCAAAGATGACATACATTAGGAGCCTAATCCTTTGCGTGTTTGTGTGTACCCATACATACACACATGTACTCACATGAAAACATACACATACTCAAAAACTCACAATAGACTCAAAAAACATGTAATACAATCACAACACATGAGATTTATTTAGATCTTTATTCAAATAAAGATGCTTAAACAGAAACTGTAAGGAAATCCCACAAAACCATGCCGGACATGGGAAATCACATAAGGGAATTTATTAAGCAAATGGAGTGCCTCCCTGCAGGGTAAGAGAGAAAATGAGAGGAAAAGAGAAAGGAAAAGAACGGGCTCACGCTAGAGAGTGGAAAGCAAGGAGGATAGAGAAAAGCGAGGAGGACAGACAGAAGGATGGAAAAAGATGGTGGGGAAGCTATGGTAAACAGTTGAATTCCACCGGGCTAACAGGGGACCAATATTGAAGAAGGATACTTGCAAGCTGACTGATGAACCAATAGCTAGCTAGGATGTTCACAGATTGACAAGTGGTTGGGAAGCAGGGAAAATGGCTGCACCTGATGGGCGGGGGAGCAGCTTTATACATTACAGAAACAATGGCACATGCACCATGGAAAATCAGAAAAATATGAACACAGCCTGAATATTTGATGATATAAAGGAATCATTGTTCAATACCTTTCATTTTCATGGTACAATGACCATGTCAAAATAAAAGTGCTTTTTTTTCTTTTAGAGACACTGAAGTATTTATGGATATAATCATGAGATGATTGTAATTCACATCAAAATAATCATGATACATGTTTAGCCATGTACTGTTGAATGAATAGTACAGGCTTACTATAATTTTATCCCTGATTGTATATATTTTACATTTTACATAATAAAAATGTTTTTAAAATCCATATAATCTTATAGTCTTTCTTAATCCCTGATATTTGCTGTGGATTGAACTGTGTCCCTGCAAAATTAATATGCCGAAGTCTGAACCTCTGGTACTTCATAATGTGACTATATGTGGCAATAGGACCTTTAATGAGGCAATTTAATTAAAATGAGGTCATACAAGTGACCCCTAACCCAATATGAATGGTATCCTTATTAGAAGAAGAGATTTGGACACAGCTATGCACAGAGGAAAGAGCATGTGAAGGCACAGTGAGAAGGCAGCCCGTCTATAAGCCAGAGAAAGAGGCCTCAGAAAAAACTAAATCTGCCAACACTCTGAACTTGGATTTCAAGTCTCCAAAATTGTGAGAAAATAAGTTTCTGTTGTTAAATCACTCAAAAAAATAAAGAAAAAAAGAAAGACACCAAATCAGGAACACTAACAACTGCCAAATAAAAAGTATGGACTTAGGGTGGAAGGGGGTTCATTCAAGAGTAGAATCAAATCAAGGAGAATGTTCTGAACTCAAGATATGCAGGCATCTCAAAATCAGACTGAAAAAGTGCTTTTCTTTTATAGGGAGAGGAAAGCAGGCATAGCAGACACTTTTTAAAGGAAATTGAACAAATGAGTGGGCGCAAGCCGACAGCATGACCAGTACTGTCTGATTTTTACTGCGGTGAGCCAACTCACAGGATGAGTTGTTGAGAGGGAATGTTCTACTTTATATTTCTTGCTCAGACTTGGGAGCAAGCCAAAGTTCAGGAGTCTGTGGAAGGGCTAGAAATTTGACTCAAGGTTGGTCGAACTAATGCAGAGGGTAAGTAAGGCAATTGTGAACACTTGGTTACAGCCCTACCATTTAATACTTAATTACTAAAAGGTCAAATTTCTTGTGCTATATATAAACAATGGAGTTTTATTCAGCCATAAAGAAAAATAAAATTATGCCACTTGCAGGAAAATGGATGAAACTGGAGATCAGGGTGTTAAGATGAGTAAACCAGACTCAGAAAGTCAAGGGTCATATGTGCTCTCTAACGTGGAAGAAATAAAAAGAAAGAGAAAAAAAATATTTAAAAGGGGACCTCATAAAAATAGAAGGGAGACCAGTAGAGTGGAAGATAGGGATCAGGGGCAGGGAGGAGAGTAGGGAAAGGGGAGATACTGGGGAATTAAATTGACCAAATTATGTTACGTGCATGTATGAATATATCACAATGAATCACACTATTATGCAAAACCATAGTGTACCAATAAAAATTTAAAATAAAGGTCAAATTTCTTATGCAGTAAGAACTACCTGAGATGACATATATTAGGAGCCTAGCCCCTTGCCTAGCAGTTTCCCCGCACTTAAGATCCATTTAAATGGAGTGCATGCTCTCTTTGAGAGGAAGGAGCTTCCCAAACTCTTTGGTGCATAAGAATCACCTGGCATCTTATGAAAAGGCCGACTCTGACACAGCAGCTCAGAGTGGGGCCAAATATTTGAGGGGATCAATGAAACCAGAAGTTGGAAAATTCTGGTTGCTCCCACAACAAAGAATCTTGCAACTGAATGAGTTTGTGACAGGCATGCAAAAAACTACCAGGAAACCAATGCCTATCAAATCCAGCTTTTAAGTTGGAATTGTAGCTAGTTTGAATTGTCCCACAATCTTAAAAACAATATGAACTGCATGCTTGAATGATAATTCCAAAGATATCTTTGTGCTGCCAATATGTATTTACATGGCATAAAAGTAAATAGGCTATTTAATTAATACATATTTCAAATCATTATCAATAATTTAGGTAATAACAGAAATGACAGAAATTGAATATTTAATAATGAAACATGAAAACTAAAAATTTCTGATTTGAGGTTAATTTCTTTCTAGCTTCATGATCCCTGTCAAAAAAAATTGAGATCTGCTCATAAATTAATTTGGTGTTATTTTTCCTAGGATAATGTTCCATAGGATACTATTAATTAAGATTCTCTATTATCTAGTTTGTGCTGAAAAATTAAACATAGAAAAAAAAATACCATATTTTAAATTGCTTATGATTTAAATCCATATACTCCTGGAAATATTGTATTGCATTACATTTTCATATAGTATTTGTTTCTAAATGGCTATATGTTCCACCAAGAAAAAAATCCGAAACAAGCAGTTTCAATTTTTTTAGTTTAACACAAACACATTTTAGTCATAATATTAACAATGAATAATTTCCAATGATAATTAGATAAGAAGTATATCAGTTCAACAAACCAGAGACTAGAGAAAATAATATATACTTTTTGGTTGTATTATTTGAGTTTTTTGGGATCCATTTATTTAAAATTGAATTGTTTTTCTCCAAATGCAGTATTCATAAGAATTTAGATCCAGAAAGCATAAAATGATAATTTCCTCTCTTTTGTGTGTCCCTGAACAAAACCTGAAATAGAACTTGCCTATTCTATGCAAGTGACTCCTACCCTATGGGAGTCAATTAAAAAGTAGCAAACTCCTATTTGGCATAGTATTGTCCTCTGATGTAAAATTATACATGGCCTCCCTGATTAGTCAAGTTTTGTTAAAATATTAGCAATCAAGACTCATTCAATTTCATTAATTTCATATTTTACACAGCCGCTCCATCATTTCTCAAGTGTTATGTTCAACACCCATTTTCAGTATTTGTGTGTGTGTGTACTTGATACACTTAAAATAATCTTTATTTTGCTGATATAAAAATATTAATTAGGAGGTCCGTATCTTTTTTTGAAATAAAATCAGACCTAGTAAAAAATGAAAATTCAGTGAATAAGTGCTGTAAAGTAGTATAGCCCTTAACATTACAAATCCAGAGATTGTGACCACAGAAATGAAATTTACTGATACTCATCAATATGAAGTGTTCAAAAGTCAACTCAACAAGTTCCTTTCTGCTTTTAATTTCATATTTTCTAGTGAAAATGCTTAATTGAAATTATGTTTTTCATAAAGATGTCAAAGCTGTTATAAATTCTAAGAGATCCTCAGAAAATATTCTGTTCCTCATGGGTCTACTAAAATGCAATCCCAAATCAGACAATTGCATTCAACATTAGAAGTTCTACTGTTAATGACCCAAAAGGGAAGAAAATAAACATTATATTGGTAGGAGAACCAACTCCCAATTCAGTCATTCATTTGTTGGATAACATTGTTCAAATCAGAAATGCCTTCTAGATGCATGTATTGTCAATCATAAAACAAAACACTGACTTAAATAGATAGTCCTCATAGTGTCTAATTGATCACAAATTCTCATATCTTGGGCCTAGATCTTGCTAGATTTTGTAATTTATATGTTTAAGTTGACTGAGCAATATTATATGATTTTGATGGTAAAACAGGAACATTTGAGCTAACCTGAAATTATGAAATGTTAAATTTCGTAGAGAGATCATTAATCATTATAGATGATTATTTGACTTTATAATTATAATGTGAATCTGACCAGTGAGAATAATTACTGTTCCTTTTAAAATGCTATTTTACATAGAATAATTTATAATAATTAAGTCAGAGAGATGAGGAAGATTCAGTAAGGGTAAGCAGAAGACTCAAAAAGATTTGTATGCATACATTGAAAAGTTCAGTCATTTTTAACACAATCCCAACTGTATGCCTGAGAGATTATTTCGGAAACAATTTGAGAAGGCATTATGTACTAGAAAGGATTGCCTAATGAACATATAGTGTGCTACAGGGTATTTTACTGATATTAGGGGACAGACAGATGTGAATGGTGGGTACACAAGGTTAAGAGAATAATTCTATAAAATGGATCCACGGTGATGACTCCCACATGCTTTATTTTCCAAGAAGCAATTTACCTGCAGCCCTGCCTGGCCTAAGTGGAGAGGATATGTCACATTCCTCAGCAAACTACCTGTTAACTGAAGGACAAATGCAGGTCCAAGAAAATGTTGATGGAGGAACCCAGGAGATTTTTGTGACCAGATCCAGAAATTCTGGGAGATAAGGATAGTTCCGCCTATGCATAAAATCTGTAAGAATGTATGGTTAAGAATTCAATTAGAACTGGCTGGCATGGCCAGGATGACCCAGAGTTGCCATGACAGTGGGCACTTAAAAGTCTGATGTCACGTTGCTGTCAGTCAAAAGGCAAGAGGTGGACCTGGGCAGGACTCTCTGGAAACTTCTCTGGGATCCCCAATAAAACTGGAGTGCAGGAGAGGTACATTGTCCCTCCCGTCTCTGAGAGGAGCTATTTCTTGAGAATGCCCCCTTCCCGTTTTCCTATCCCTTCAATAAACTCATTCTTATTACTCTGAGCGACATGTCTGATGTCTTTCTGACTGGATTGCAAGAATCTGGATTTGAAGGGGGGGGGTCTTCACATTGCCTCAGTTTCTCAGAATGCCCCTAGCTCCATAACATTGGCGAGCTTGCTATCACTAAAATCAAGGAGTCATTTTGCTAATGAAATTAACATTATCTTTACCCCTCCACTGTCACATTTTTTTTAAAGAAAGCCATTATTCAAAAATTTCCCATCAATTTACCCTGCAAGCAAATGAAAAATTGCTTTTCTTTATGTGCAAACATCACCTAGTATCATTAATACTGATCTTTACATCCAGATTCATTTTTAGTTTTCTCTCCCACTCCTTCCCTTCATCAATTTCCTTCCTCCAAATCCAAAATCATCATCTCCTTTTCCACCATTTATTATCATGTCTTATCGTTTTTAGTGCTGGGAATTGAATTGTGCCCCTTGTCATCCCTTACCAGAATTACAGAAGGAAAATCTTAAGAAATAGAATAGTATCATGTGGTATTTGTGTAATGGTAGCAGGAGTCTCCTACCTTGTATCTCCGCCTCCAATTTCTGTCTCCAACCCTTAAACTACTCTGTCTACTTTGGCTCTAGAGATACTTTCTAAAACAAAGATAAAATCAGATCCTACCTATACTCAACACTCATTAGATTCTTGTTTTTAATAATAATAACAATAATGATAATGTTATTCAACTTTAAACTCATAGATATCCTCAATATCAGTCTCACAACCATGCATCACTCTTTTTTTTGTCACTTTCCACAAAACATTCTCAGATACAGCCATTCAAGTATCTGTGAAATATCATGCTTAGCTCTTTACCTCGTGTTCTTAAAATCTGCTCACCAACATACCTCTCCCCTGTTCAAACTATTTATTTTACTAACAATTTTCTACTTATCCTTCTCGATCAACGTCCTCTATTAATCAATTATCTGTTTCTCCTCTATTCTAGTAATTGTCAGTCTATCTGCATTACAGAAATTAGTGAATATGTTTCAGAATATCATGTACATTAGTAAACATTATGAATGCCTTAAAAATTGGTACATTATACCAAAAGGACTTAAAATCAGCATACTATAGTGATGCAGCCACATCAATGTTTATAGCAGATCAATTCATAGTAGCTAAACTATGGAACCAACCTAGGTGCCCTTCAACAGATGAACAAATAAAGAAAATATGGTACATATACACAATGGACTATTACTTAGCCATAAAGAAGAATGGAATTATGACATTTGACAGTCAGTGAATGGAACTAGAGAATACCATGATAAGTGAAATAAGCCAGTCCACCAAAACCAAAGGCTAAATATTCTCTCTGATATGGGAATGCTAACACACGATAAGGGGGGAGGGTGGAATATAAATTCATTGGATTAGACAAAGGGGAATGAAGGGAAGGGAGGGGATATAGGAACAAGAAAGACTATAGAGTGAATTGAACATAACTTTCCTATGTTCATATATGAATACATGACCCATGTAACTCCACATCATGTTCAACTACAAGAATGGGAAGTTATACTCCATGTATGTGTAATATGACAAAATACACTCAACTGTCATATATAACTAAAAAGAACAAATAATTAAAGAAAAAAGAATAAAATATTGGCACATTTTTGGGGGCAAATTGTCCCAGCATAAGGCTGTATTCAGTGAAAGGAGACATTATTCTAAATCTTACCCTTCTGGTAAATAAGCTTTTCTTATAGAAATATGCTAAGTTTTTCTCATTCACACGGAAGTGACACCTACTTTAAAGTCATACAAGTCTCTCTGTAAGCTAAGTCAGCTTTATGTAATTTTGCTTCCACCACTGCAGTGTTCTCCACTAGTATGTGATTCCTTTGAATGCAAAGATTAAACTGTGGAGGACTGAACAGAATGACAGAATGCTGTGATCTTACTGAGAATCCAGTATAAAGAAACTTTAATTTTTTTTTCTTACTGTAGTAAATTACACATAACATGACACCTACTCTCAATTTTTTTTAACTGGACGGTACAATATTGTTAATTGTAAGTACAATGCTGAACAGATAATCTCTAGAACTTTTTCATATTGTATAACTGAAACTTTACCCATTGAAAAACAAATCCTCAGCCAGGATGGTGGCCCACACCTGTAATCCCAGTGGTTTGGGAGGCTAAGGCAGGAGGATTGCAAGTTCAAAGCCAGCCTCATCAACTTCATGAGGACCTGAGCAACTTAGTGAGACCCTGTTTCAAAATAAAGCATAAAAAGGGCTGAGGATGTGGCTCATGAAGCCAGAATTAGTGTACATAGATAGATGATTGGGTTGAAGTGAGAAAATGGAGGCCAGTTTGGATCTGGGAAGTTGGAGACCGCCCCTGGGATGTTGGAATGCTAATGTATCCAGAGCCTTTTGATTACCAAGATTACCTGTCTATATTACCTCTTCCAAAAGGTTGCAGAAAGGAAGTTATTAATTAATGCCCCCTGGGCTGCTTCCTGCCTGGATCACTCCATTTGACCCTTTCCCCTGCCCATTTGCTTCTTATCTTTTGGCCATCCCACCAGGCTTCTCCTGGACCTAGTCACATATGCAGGAAGGAGAAGATAAAGGGGAAGAGGGCAGGAGAAGAAAAAGTCTTAAATGTATAAAAGGGGCAAGATGCTCTCACTTCTTGGGATTCCAGGACACCAGTTATGGCCCCCTTCTCCCTCCTAGGAGAAGTCTGTTACTACTTTAAAATAAAACCTGCTTTATATGATTGCCTCCACGTGCTTCTCTAATGTTCAAACTTCAATATTTGAGGAAGTAGAACTTGTCACTGATAACTGGTGGTATCAGTCAGTGGTAAAGTACCCCTGAGTTCAATCCCTGGTGCCACCCCCCAACAAAAAAGAAGAAAAGTAACTGCTCATTGTCTCCTCCACTGAAACCCTGGAAATCATCATTCTACTTTGGGTTTCTATTAGTATGACTACTTTTAGATATCTCATATGGTTGTGTCCTTCTGTGACTAGGTTATTTGATTTAGAATAATGTCCTCTAGGTTCATCCATGTAGTGCACATGACAGAATTTCTTTTTTAAGGGTGAAATAATATCCAATTGTGCATATATACCACACTTTCCCTGTCCATTCATCTGTCAGCAGACACTCAGCTTGCTATTGTGAATAATGCTGAAATGAAGATGAGAAATCCTAATTTCAATTTGGGGGAATAAATACCCAGAAGTGTGATTGCTGGATCATATGACTGCTCTATTTTCTAATTTTTGAAGAATCGCCATACAGTCTTCTCTAGTCATCAGACCACTTTGCATTCACTCCAGTGGTACCCAGGGGGCCCAGTTTCTCCACACCCTTGTCAACACTTGCTTTACTTTTTAAATTAAGATGTGAGGTAATATCTCCTTGTGTTTTTGATTTGCATTTGCATTTGCCTGGTGATTATGCCACTGAAAGCTCAGTCCTTGTCCCTGATGCCAATTCTTGCCAAATTGATAATGAGGACAGAGTTCTGTGAAAAAGGAAAAAGAAGGTTTATTGCTTTGCTAGCAAAGGAGAAGCACAGGGGACTCTAGTCCCAGAGGCTGCAGAGAATTTTTAAAGTTCTTCAGAGTCTGCATTCCAGGTGCACCCTGATGGTGTGTTGAAATTCATTTGTTAATTTAGAAGATAGTCACTTCCTAGATCTTCTGATGAAATCTCCTTCCTGTGGTGGGTGTGTGCTCAAGGACAGGTAACTAGGGGAAGAAAAGATAATCCTCTCTCTCTAATCCTATTAGGGATGGGAAGAGGGAGGAGAGAGAGAGAGAGAGAGAGAGAGAGAAAGAAACATGTTTCTTTTGGAAATAAGCCTTCAGGGCAAAGAGGACTATATTCAAAAGGCGAAGTGGACCACTGTTAGAATTGGTGTTGAATATGTTTTCATACACCCATTGACCATTGGTATGTCTTCTTTGGAGAAATGTCTGCTAAAGTACTTCTTTGCTCATATTTTAACTGGGTAATTTGTTTATTTTCTATTGAGTTGTAGGAGTTCTCTATGTATTTTGGATATTAACCCCATATTAGATATGTGGTTTGCAAATATTTTCTTCAATTCTGGAGGTTTTTCTTTTCATTCTTTTGATTGTTTCCATTGCTGTGCAGAAGTTTTTTAGTTTGATATTCATTTATTTATTTATTTATTTTGATGCCTATACTTTTGAGGACACATACAAGAAAACATCACCAAGACCAATATTAAGAAGTTTTAGCCAGGTGTTGTGGTGCATGCCTGTAATCCCAGCAGCTCAGGAGGATCTGACAGGAGGATAGTGAGTTCAAAGCCAGCCTCAGCAAAAATGAGGCCCTAAGCAACTCAGTGAGACCCTGTCTAATAAAATATAAAAAAAGGCTGGGGATGTGGCTCAGTGGTCGAGCGCCCTTGAGTTCAATCCCCTGTACACCACCTCGCAAAAAAAGTTTTATCACTGTACTTTCTTCAAGGAGTTTTAAAATTTCAAGTCTCACATTTAAGTCCTTTAATTCATTTTGAGTTGATTTTTGTATATGGTGGAAGATAAGGTTCCAATTTTTTTTCTGTGGCATGTAGATATTCAGTTTTCCCAGCATCACTTGTTGAAGAGCCTATAATTTCCTCATTACATATTTTTGGCACCCCTAAGGAAGATCAGTTGCTCTTATATGCATGTGCTTAGCTCTAGAATTTCTACTCTGTTGTATTGGTTAATATGTCTACCTTTATGTTAAGACTACATACTATTTTGATTACTGTACTTTTGTAATGTATTTTGAGTTTGGAAAGTTAAGGCCTCAAACTTTATTTCTTTGTTCATTGTTTCTTATTTTTGTTATTTTGAACCTTTTCTGGTTCCATATGAATTTTAAGATGTTTTGTCCTGTTTCTTTAAGAAATTCCATTGGGATTTCGATAGGGATTGAATTGAACCTGTAGATCACTTTGGGTAGTATGGATTTGTTAACAGTATCAAACCTTATAATGCATGAACTTGGAATGCCTTTCTATTTATTTGTGCCTTCTTTTAACTTCTCTTATTGTTTCTTAGTATTCATAGTCTAGGTCTTTCATGTCCTTGCCTCACTTTACTATGCAGTATTTTATATTTAATATTATGATAAATATGACTTTTTAAATTTTCCTCTTTTAATTGTTCACTCTTACTGTAAAGAAATGCTAGCTGTCATAGTGGCAAATGCCTGTAGTAATCCCAGCAATTTGGGAGGCGTGTTGGCGAAAGCTCAGTCCTTGTCCCTAATGCCAATCCAATAATGAGAGCATGATTTTGAGAAAAAAGAAAAAGAAGTTTTACTGCTTTGCTAGCAAGAGAGAAACACAGAGGACTCCTGTCCCACAGGTTGTGATTCTGCCCATCAGTGGGAACAGTGGGGTTTTTAAAGAGGTGATTCAAAGGAATCGTAATTCACTTGTTAACTTGGGAGACAGTCATTTTGTAACAGTGGTCCACTTTACCTTTTTAATATAGCCCTCCTTGCTCTGAAGCTTATTTTTAAAGGGACCTGTTCTTTTCTTTCTTCTCCCCTCTCCTGCTCATTAACAAGATTAGGGAGACAGTATTATCTTTTTCTTCCCCTAGTTAGTTGTTCTTGAACACACCCACCACAGGAAGGAGATATCTGCCAGAGGATCTAAGAAGTAAATTTCAACACACCTTCAGGGTGCACCTGGGACCCCCTGTCAGGGCACACCTGAAATGCAGACTTTAAATAGCTTCTTTAAAGCCCTCTGTTCTCCCTGATGGACAAAACAACAGCCTCTGGGACTGGAGTCCTCTGTACTTCTCCTTTGCTAGCAAAGCAATAAAACTTCCTTTTTCCTTTTTCTCAAAACCATGCCCTCCTTACAGAATTGGCACCAAGCTTTCAATTACAATTTCTTAAATCTTCTGGTGCCATCCTCAAGTCTGAATTGATTCATTCCTGTGGTGGGTGTGTGCTCAAGGACAGATAACTACTTAGGATGGGGAAGAAAGGTAACCCTGTTTCCCCCAATGTTTTCGCTGCTGTGACTAAAGGAAACGACCAGCACAATTATAGAGGAGGAAAGTTTACTTGAGGACTCACGGTTTCAGAGGTCTTAGTCCACAGGAGGCTGGCTCCATTCCTCAGGGTTCGAGGTGAGGTTGAACATCATAGTGGAGTGTGTGGTAGAGGGAAGCAGCTCACATCATGGTGATCAAGAAGCAGAGAAAGAGACTCCACTCACCATATACAAAATATATACCCCATAGCCATGTCCCCAATTAATCACTTCCTCCAGCCACACTCCACCTGCCTCCAGTTACCACTAAGTTAATTCCATCAGGGATTAATTTACTGATTAGTTTAAGACTCTCACAACCCAATCATTTCTCCTCTGAATCTTCTTGCATTGTCTCACACGTGAGTTTTTGGGGGACACCTCACATCCAAACCATGACACCCAAGATTAGGAAGTGGGGACATTAGGGAGAAGGAGGGAGAGAGAAGTCCATTTAAAAAATAAGTCTCATTGGCAGAGCAGCACAGGCTATATTCAAAGCATAAAGTGGACCACTGTTACATTTTAAGGCAGGAAGACTGCAAGTTCAAGGCTCACCTCAGCAGCCTAGAGAGACCCTCAGCAATTTAGCAAGACACTGTCTCAAAACAAAAATTAAAAAGAACTGAGATGCCTGGTGAAGTGGCACATGTCCATAATCCCAGCAACTCAAAAGGCAGAGACAAGAAAATCACAAGTTCAAGTTCAAAGCCAGCCTTACAACTTAGTGAGGCCCTGTCTCAAAATAAAAAATAAAAAAGGCTGAGGATGTGGCTCAGTGGGTAAACATCCCTGGGTTCTATTCCTGGTACAAAAAAAAAAGAAGAACTTGGGGATGTAGCTCAATGGCAACATGCCCCTGGGTTCAATCCTAGCACAGAAATAAAACAAAATAAATGAAACTGATTACTAAGCATTGGTTTTGTATCTTAAAGTTTTACAGAATTTGTTCATTAGTTCTAAAAATTATTTTGTGGAATCTTTAGAAAGATTTTTAATTATTAAATCATGTCATCGTTGAAGAGAGAGAACTTTACTTCTGTTCCTATTTGAATGCCTATTATTTCTTTTTCTTGACAGATCATCCTGGCTAGGACTTCAGTACTATTTTGAATAGAAGTGGCAAGCGTGGGGATATCTTATAGGAAAAGATTTCAGTTTTTTACTGTCAAGTATGATATAAGCCTCTAACTTTTCATATACAGTCTTTATTGTGCTGAAATAATTTCATTATATCCCTAGTTTGTTTAATTTGTTTTATCATGAAAGTGTGGAATTTTGTCATATGCTTTTTCTGCATCTATTGAAATGGTCATGTGACTTTTAACTTTCATTCTGATAGTCTTTCTCTATTCTCTATTTTCTTCAAAAATGAAAAGATCTATAAAATTAATATGGGTATGGAAAAATATGAATTACTGTTTTCTCATCTACTAGATGGTATTTGAGTTAGTATCCTTGGTCCTATTTGGAATCTTTACAAGATAATTGGTAGTATCATTGATAAGGGACACAGAGCAAACCTCCAATAATAAACAGCAAGCCATTGGGTACAAAATTCTCATTTTCAGAATTCCTCCTCATATATTTCTTGAAAATGCTGCAGTGCTTATGGTACAATAAAGGTATTAATAAGGTGGAATGTGTGAATAACACTGGAGAAGGCTTTGCATCATGTAGGGGACTCAAACTATATATAACCTTATGAACACTTAACACATTGGTTGAGACTTCAGGTATCATATAACCTGCCCTCATATTGCCAGTGGCTATCATGAGGTTAATACAGGTTTCTGAGTGATCAGGGGCCAGATGAGTTTTCATCTTCTCTATGTGACCCAGAGTACTAACAGGTTTGTAGGGAAGAGTTTAGCTACAACAATGAGAAACAAGAGTCACAAATTGAATTTAAATCAAAGAGCAGATGGAATGAGGATGTCACTTAAAGTAATGAGAAAAAAATAGAAAAAGAAAAAAGAGTGAAATCACCACCAAATAATAATAGCCAGTCCTTTCCACTAAAAAGACTCTTACATAAAACCCTAATTACTTGGCTAAATTAAAATTACATTAAAAAATTCAACAAAAAATAAAACTTTAAATAATGTTTTCATCTTCATAGTCAACAAAAATTGAGCAAATGTCATTATTTTTAAATGCTATGCATTAATTATGATAAAACAGTTGCAGTGTTGTTGAAAACAGACTGGTTGAGAAGCAGTAAGTAGCACTTGGAGAGAAGAACTCCAAACTTTAATTTACGCTGGCGGGCCCAGAGGAGAACAAACTGCAAACTGAGCCCAGATTCACAGTTTCTCACAACATTTATAGGTTATTTGGCGTCATCTTAGAGCCATCCCATCATTGGGGCATTTTTTCCTCTTTTAAAAAAATCCCTCATCTACAGGGATGAAGGCCTTGTGCTGTAAACATAAAGCATGCTTACAGAAACAAATAAGAAGAAATGGCTCTTTTCACAGGCATCTATTAAATCTCCAGCCTTGAAAGACTGGCATGGGGTGTTTACATTGCAAGAAGGAGTAGTCAGACTCCTAGGTCAGTTATTTACAATCCAAAAGGTAGGAACCCATGGTTAATTAGGCTTGCCAAAGAAAGGCTAATAGAGGGGAGAGGAACTGACCCTTTCCCAGGCATTGGTTTCTTACCTTAATGTTTTTTATAATTTCATTTCACAACAAGGTCTGGTTTTGCCATCACACTATGTTTATTGTAGAATATTTGGAAGTTCATATAATGTAGATTGCTAGTAGGCTCTCTTCAAATAAACCAAACCATACAAGAGAATCAGAGAGAATGTAAGGAGAAGCATTGCAAAGGATCATTCCAGTGGCCTGTTTTTTTTTCATACAAATATGCAGGAGATGGCCAGAGTGACATTTAATATATTTAACAATTGATATGGCAGAGTATCAGACTAAATTGTTGCAGATCATGAATCTACAAGAAGGCCTTAGAGATCTTTTCCCTGGAAATGGGTATCTTTGCCCTGTGTACCTTTTGTTTGACTGGACAAGGCTGAAACACTTTGCTCTGTAGAGCCCTGGTGTGGAACTGGACCAATTTGCATGAATTGTTCAGGATGCTCACTCCCACCTGGCTACTCCAAGTCCGCAATTCCTGGACTATCAGCTCATCTATTTCTCATCAAGAGCAACAAAGGCCTGAAAGATAAATCTATGAAGGGGAAAGAGGAACTAGGTTGCCTCAATAAAACTTGAAGTGTTTGGGTGCAGGTTATGTCACAGCAAGTAGTTGCAACTAGAAGTGACTTTTATCCCAGCTCCTTGGTCAAAGTCCTTAATTGATATCCCTACCTCTCTTGTGCAGATGACACAACAATGTCTATTGACTTCCTACTTGAGAACTCGGGACTAGATAGATATTCACAGGCTGGACACCATAATGAAAACAGGACAGGGTTGTGTCAATAAATTGCTGTGTGTTTTCCCATGTTTGCCTGATGGTCTGTCAACCTCTCCTCCCAGGAGATGCGTTTTTCCTGGGACTGAGTCATGACTCCATTTGAGGTTCAATCATTCAATCTGCACCCCCTTCAAGGACAGCAGACATTTCTTTGGATTTCTGGCGTTTGATAGCATGTATTTTTTAGGTCTTTTGTAGGTTTTCCCTTTAGAATTTTATTAATCTCTTTGGGAATTTTTAGAACTATTTCTATTTTCAAAGAGCTTTTACATAAATTATTTCATTTTATTTTTATTTGAAAATTCAAATGGAAAAGTCAAAATGAAAAAAATGCTCTTTTTTGATAGCAATGTTGGTAAAAAAAAAGTTTTCCATTTTGTACACATAAAGCTGCCAAAAAAGCCCTAATTAGAATTTTAACAGGTTATTTTTAATAGCAAACAGTTATTGCACATTTAATAATAACAGGAGTCAACTAGGTGAACTTGAACATTATCTAATAGTGTATGTCATAGCATTTTTAATATACAGATATAATTAAGTGTATAATTTAATTTATGTATTCTCCTTATAAATTATTGTGATCCATTATAATCCATTAGATTGAAGATATTAGTTCTCATTTGTCAGCAACATAATTTCACAATTTTTGCTTTTTGCCGATTTTCTTCTTTCAATGACAAAACATAATCAAAAGAAATGTTTTTTATAAATTTGCACACAAAGTTAAGTACAATTATATTGATTAATTGATATAAAAATTATGGAGTATAATAAGTTTATGTACCACATAATGACATTTTGGCTAACATTGGACTGCATATATGATGGTGGTCCCATAAGATTATAATGGAGCAGAAAAATTCCAATCACCTGGTGATGTAGCCTTCCTAACATGGTAGTAAAATATATTACTCATGAATTTGTGGTGATGCTGGCATGAACACACCTACTAAACTGCCAGCCAGATAAAAAAGTAGAAGATATAGTTATGTATTGTACATATTACTTGATAATGATAATAAATTACTATGCTGTTGATTTATGTGCTGTACTATACATTTTTATTGTTATTTTAGAATATACTTCTTCAACTTATATGAAAAAGGTCAGCTGTAAAACAGCTTCAGGCAAGTCCTTCAGAAGGTATTACAGAAAAAGGCACTGTTATCATAAGAGATGACAGCTATATAAGTTACAGTGCCCCCGAGGACTTTCCAGTGGGATAAGATATGGAGATGGAAGATAGCAATAATGATCGGAACCTCAGGTAGGCCTAGGCTAATGTGCGTGCTTGTGCCTTAGTTTTTAACAAAAAGATTTTTAAAAAATGAAAAACATAAAAATTTTTCAAAATAAAAAAGTGATTATAGAATAAGAATATTTAAAAAAAAGCCACATGCAGTGGCACATGCCTGTAGTCCCAGCTACTCAGGAGGTTAAAGCAGGAAGATAGCAAATTTGAGGACAGTTTTAGCAAGTTAGAAAGACCCTAAGCAAAATAGTGAGATCCTGTCTCAAAATAAAAAATAGAAAGAGCTGAGGGTATGGCTCATTGGTAAAGTGTCCCTAGGTTCAATCGCCAGTCCAAAAAACAAAACAACAACAAAAAAATTATAGCTATACAACATGTTTGTGTTTTACTCTGTGTTACTACAAAGAGTCAAAATTTTTAAATTAAAAATTTATTTTAAAAAAAGGACTGAGACAGGAGGATCATGAGTTTAAGGCCAGTCTCAGCAACTTAGAGAGACCCTAACCAACCTAGCGAGACTCTGTCTCTAAATAAATATTAAAAAAGGAGGCTGGGGATGAGGCTCACTAATTAAGTACCCCTGGGTTCAATGCCTGGAACTAAAAAAGAAAAAAGAAAGAAAGTAATAGTAAGCTGAGGTCAATTTACTATTAAAGAAAGAAAAGAAATATTTTATTTGTAAATTTTGTGAAGACTAAGTGTGTAGTGTTTAGAAAGTCTATAACAATGTCATGTCTTAGACCTTTGCATTCACTCACCAATCACTGGCTTACTCAAAGTAAATTCCAGTCCTGCAAGTTCCATTCATGGTCAGTGTCCTATGCAGGTGTACCTCTTATTTACCTTTTATACATTGTTTTTACTGTAACTTTTCTATATTTAGATACACAAATACTTATTCTGTTATAGTTGCCCACAATATTCCATATAGTTAAATGCTGTATAGGTCTGCAGTCTAAGAGCAATATGCTACACCAAATAGCTTAGGCGAGCTGTAGGTTGTACCACCCAAGTTTATGTAAATATTCTCTATTACATTCACACATTGACAACAGTTTGTAACAATGCATTTCTCAGAATGCATCCCTGTCATTAAGCAACTTATGACTGTATTAATATTCCAATAGCCCAAATCGAAGAATAAAACTGCCTTCCTCATTATGCTATTGAGAATCAACCTTAGCATTTTTCTAAGGCTATATTATAAATTAATATAACAAAGGTATTCAGAAGCTTTTGATCAAACTCTGCTCAAATTATATTTGCCTGTTTTTATAAATTCAGGAGAATTCATTTAAATCAAATGATTTTAATGGAGAACAGTAAAAGATTAAGTATTACTATAAAACAACATTTTTATGACAACTTAAGTATAAAATCAAACTTCTACATATTAATCTATTACATATATTAATTTTACATATATTAATATACTATGTAATTTTTAATGTGTAAATGATCCTATAGACAACAGGTAAAAACAATATTACAATTCAAATCAATACCCAGCACTGACATTCTGGAAAGAGGTAATGATGTAAACCCTTCCTTTTAAAATTGCTATATTCTTCATTGCTGGTTTTGAATAATCAAGCTGCCCTGAATTCTACAGTCACAAATAAATTCATTCTTCAGCAGCTTGAGGGATCTTGAAAACAAATTCTTCCTCAATTGAACCTTTGAGGAACTAATTCTTTATTGAAGAGTTAAGACCTTAAGCAGAATACCCAGCCAGGTGTATTTCTGGAGGTCATATTAAGAGGGGAAATTGTTGGTCACAGAATATAATACCACACCTCAAAAGACCACCTGCTGCCTTCAAGTCACTTGTTCCTGGTTACTCCATTAAGTTGGCAGCCCATGCTGAAAACACAAACCACAATTCTGTTCTGGCCTTGTTGTTACTCTTGTTCGAGTGGATGTCAAAAGGAAGAAAGTAGGGCCCCAGGCCCAAAGTTCCCTTCATTGCCAAGTAGAGAGCAGACACTGAGTATACCACTCTAATGAAACTGGACTTAACTCTTGCCAAAACATAAAGCACAGATTGTTAGCATATCATTTCATAAGTGCTGTTCAAATAAAGGAAATGTTTCAATTAGTGATTCACATTTTGGGATATATAAAAATGTTAAAAGCATTAGAACATAACATTAGAAGATGATAGGAACATTTTAAAATAAAAGTGTGGGTGACCCCAGGTCAAGCTAGATATAGCAAAATGCATAATGATGACCCCTATAATAAAAATTTCTTTACAAAGGGAACTTCACTATTCAAAATTAATGTGAGCTGGAGGCAGTGGCACATGCCTGTAATCCCAGTAGCTCCAGAGGCTGAGGCAGGAGGGGAGAAAGTTCAAAGCCAGCCTCAGCAACTTAGCGAGGCCCTAAGCAACTCAGTGAGATCCTGTTTCTATATAAAATATAAAAAAGGTCTGGGGATGTGGCTCAGTGGTTAAGCACCCCTGGGTTCAATCCCTGGTAAAAAAAAAAAAAAAAAAAAACCTGGATATACATAGCAAGAGTAATTCATGAATCTCCAACTTTTTGTGGACGGTGTAAAAGTTTACAAAGTGTAATGAACAGGAAGTGAAGGACTGTCTTATACATGCACACTTCTTTTTACAGTAGTTTTAAAATGGGTCCATGCATTCTTTGATACTGCCTTGAATGTGGGGATATGGTACATCAGCGTTAGTGACATCATCCAAACAAACAGTATGCTAAAATACAGCAATAGTGAAGCAATGGGATTTCTGACCCTAAATAAGATAATATAATACAACTTCTGCCTATTTCTCTCACTTTCTTGAATCACTTGCCTTTAGAACCCAGATACCATTCTGCAAAGAAGCTTGGGTCACCTGTAAGTATCCAGGCCAATAGTCCCAGTTGAGGTCCCAGGTAAAAGGCAGCATTAACTATCAAATATGCGAGTGATAAAATGATCGAAATGACTCAAGATTCAGCCTCTATCTGAGGGCAACAGCATGAGAGACCCTGAGCTAGAGTTATCCAGCTGAGCTCAGTCACCCCAAAAATGTGAGCAATGATTTTTGTTGTTTTGTGCTACTACATTTGAAGTGGTTTGTTCTATAACTGTGGATAACCAAATTGTTTCTATATTCATTTTTCTATCCATTTTTCTAGACCTGTAGCTCTCTCATAAAACAAATTTGTGCTATCCTTATAATTCTATATTTTGTGATACCTGTCACCTAAATAGGTTTAAGCAATTCAAATTAAAACAAAAGAAACATAAAGGACATATATTTAAACACGCATTCCTTGTGCACTGGAGGAAACTGAGAATCAGCAGGAAAAGGAGAGATGTGGGCAAAGTCCTTCAAAGGGTTATCAACAGAAAAGGCAGAGAAGCAGTACTTCAGCCTCCTATCCGGCTGACAATCCCCAGGGTTTGCCATTCTGACTATAGTTGTAAACACCTCTTGCTGAATATTTCATTTCATAGTACGCTTTACACATAAAAATCAAACATGAAAACATATAAAATCTTTTATTTGAGACACTCACTGGTTTTTAAGCTATTTTGAAAATGGCAATATTCCTGAATGGTGCCAAATCCACTGCTACTTACCAAAAGAAACAGGAAAACAATGTGAACAGCACACACAAAACATTCAAACACAATTCTCTGTCTTAATTAAATTTTATAGAGTCTTTAAAGTGATAACTAACTGTAATATGATTAACAAAGACCACAAATGTATTTCATATATGATTTGGTTTTCTGTATTGTTTTATATTTTTTAATAAGAAAACTAAAAAAAGAAAAAACATATTTCTACTTCTCATTTTTAGTAACTGATGCATAATTACTTTCAATGAATAGAAGTACAAGTTGAATAATAATACCAATAATAACCCCAACTCAAAGACTCAAAAGCAGATGGTCTCCATTAGGCCTAAACAAGTACTCCCTCCAAAAATGAGTCTAGAGCTTGCTCTTTTGAAAAATTTCTTCAGTACATTTAAGTTTTCCACATAAAATTTGGAGACTTGGGCAGCTGTATTGGTTGCATTTCTGAAAATTAATTAGCAGATGACAGCCTGAAGCACTGAAAAGTCCCATAATTTTCAGAATTCATCAAAACCAGCCAAATTCCTCTTCTCTTAGTATTTCTGAGAAATTTGCTCAACAAGATGTCAATTAATATGTGGCCTCTCAGACACTCTTTCCCTAATACATTCTTTTGCAGAACAAAACAAAACAAAAATATTTTTGCTTACCGGGACATCTGTTTTTGCTTGGATTCAGTGCTAATTGTTGATTTTCAAAAGAACAACTTCTTTCTACAATATCCTCTCATTTTTCTTTTCTTTTTTTCATTGTTTTTGGTTCCAGGGATTGAACCCTGGGGTGCTTAACCACTGAGCAACAACCCCAGCCCTATTTTGCATTTTATTTAGAGACAGGGTCTCACTGAGTTGCTTAGGGCCCTGCTTAGTCGCTGAGGTTGGCTTTGAACTCGAGATCCTCCTGCCTCAGTCTCCCAAGCTGCTGGGATTACAGGTGTGTGCCACTGTGCCAGACTCCTCTCATTTTCTTCATTTTATTTCTATGAATGGCATTATATTTTTATGCTGCATTCTTAATGAGGTAATATATATCATTTTGTCATTTTTTTCTACGCTTCTACTCTTGGGCATTCTGATTGGCAGTTTAGATAATATCCTTTATTTCCAAAGTAAAGAACACAATATTTTTATGTATTTTGAAGATTTGATACACATTTAATTTAAGGCTGTCATATAATTAACTGAGTATTTTAGCATCATAAGGGAGGACATATACAAATACATATTTCTTAATATATATCTCAATTATTATTTTTTTGATAATAAATTGCTGGAGAAGCATGCCTACCTAATTAAAATCCACAGAATCTCTGTGGTAGACAGAATAATGTTTATCTCTAAAGAATCCATTTCTGAATTACCAGATCCTATTGAATATATTTCATTACATGAAAAAGGGTATTAAGATTGCAGATGGCATTAAGGTTGTCAATCAATTGCCCATGTGATGGGAAGATTATCCTGGATAATCAGGGGACCCAATGTAAATGCTACTTTGTCTTTATAAGTAAAAGAAGGAGTTGTAAAAGAATATTTGAGTACAGAAGGGAGGTCACAATGATGGGTTTGAAAATGTCCCAATCTGCCACTGCTGGTTCATAAAAAGAGGATCATGAGCCAAGGAAGATATGTAGCTTTTACAAACTTCAAAAAGCAAGGGGCTGGGGAGATAGCTCAGTCGGTAGAGTGCTTGCCTTGCAAGCACAAGGCCCTGGGTTCGATCCCCAGCACCGCAAAAAAAAAAAAAAAAAAAAGCAAGGAAGCACAATCTCTCCTAAAGAACTCAGAAAGGAATGTAGGCCCAATGACACCTTGATTGTATCACAATGAAGCCTGCATAAGACTGTGATCTACAGAAATGTAAGATAATATGTGTTGATTCAAGTCACTAAATATGTGGTAATTTGTCCTAGTAACAATAGGAAATCGATAAAATCTCCAAACTTCATTTTATGCAATATTTGCAATCTCTGTTCCTTCAATCCTTTTTACCATAGTGAGTAGAAAATAGACTAACTTGAAGTTCATTTTCATTGCTTGTCCCTAATTATTTTGTTGGAGAGCAGTTCATGCAAGCAACTTTTGAAGAGACCAAACAATTGCTTGTACAACAATAAGAAAACAAACAACCTGATGAAAACATGAGCCAAGGACCTGAACAAATGCCTTACTGAAGAAGATATGTATATGGCAAATAAGCACATGAGAAGATGCTCCACATCCTATTTCACCAGGGAATTACAATGGCATACACCTGTGATCCCAGTGGCTCCGGAGGCTTGGACAGGAGGATTGAAAGTTCAAAACCAGCCTCAGTAATTTAGTGAGGCCCTAAGCAATTTAGCAAGACCCTATATAAAATATAAAAGGGCTGGGGATGTGGCTCAGTGGTTAAATGCTCCTGGGTCCAAACCCTGGTACAAAAAAAAAAAAAAAAAAAAAACCTGAAAAAACAAAAACACCCAGCAATGGCATACAACTACAGAGGAATATATATTTACTATGGATGGGACTGCAAAATTTGAATATAGTTTGTCAGTTGTCAGTTTCTTTCAAAACTAAACATGAACTCATTGGTATTCACTTTAATGAGTTAAACATTTATTTTCAGACAAAAACCTGCATAGAGATGTTTATAGCATTCTTTATTCTACTTCTCAAAGCTTGGAAGCAACACATGTTCTTCAGTAGATGAACAGATAAATAAACTGTGGTACATCCAGATAATGGAATATTATTCAGTGCAAAAACTAAATGTGCTTGTCAATTAGGAAAAGACTTGATAGAATCCTAAATGCATTGTACTAAGTGAAAGAAGTCAATTTGAAAAGGCTATGTACTGCCTAATTCCAGTTCTATGAAATTCTGGAAAGACAAAACTATGAAGACAATAAAAAAAAATGAGTCATTGCCAGGTGTTGAGGTGGGTATTAATAGACGGATCAGATGGATCAGACAGGAATTTTTATGATCATGAAACTACTCTTTATGAGACTATAACTGTAGGCATGTCATTACACATTTGTCTGAACCCATAAAATGTATGACAAGCATAGACCTATGGAACGTACAACAAGCATAATCCTTGAAGTAAACTATGGACTTTGAGTGATTGTGAAATGTCATTGTAGGTTCACTGATCATAACAAATGGATGACTCTGATGGGGGATGTTAATAATGTGACAGGCTGTGCATGTATGGGGACAGGGAGCATATGGGAAATCTCATACTTTCTTTTCACTTTTGCTGTGAACCTAAAACTGTTCTAAAAACAGTTATTTTTAAGAAATCACTTCATCCCTCAAAGTGCCTTTGAAACCCAGGAAACTGAGTTAATTATAACCGTTACTGGCAAAACAAGTTCAAAAATCCCCAAGAACCTAGAAATTAGTACTGATTTGTTTATAAAACTAATCACAATGAAAAGGATTACTTCAGAGAAGTCAGAAAATAATGTGATAAAATGATGCATCTTGGGAAATTATATTTTTACCTAATGTTCCTGATTATTCATGTTCAGAAATGAACCCATGTTGTTTATAAAACAATATCATGCATGCCTTGAAGACAGACCAACAACAAAACCTTCTTTGGAAGTAACATGAGAGGTTCAAAGTTTAAATTCATTCCATCTTCCAGGAGTTTAGCAATAAAGAGATAGTGTCATATGGAAGATTAAAAAAAACAGGATGTATGCTGCATTTTGCAGCACTTTTACCTCTGGGAAAATGTTGAGTATCTAAAGCAAGGGGACCTAATCTGGGATTCAAGAACAGAGTAGATATGTGAATTTTAAAGGTAAAAAATTCCATCTGAATTTTCACTAACCTTTAACTACAATATAGCACTCACAAATACAGCAGAATTAGTTGTACACATAACTTCAACACCAAAGAATTCCAGATATTTATATCACATTTTCAGTTGTTAAAGTTATCTTGAAATACTGTTTACAGTCATCACTACTGTGAATGATTGGATTAGTAGCCACGCAGATCGTTTTATGGGTTGTTCTAATCAAGAAGTGCACATTTTTATATATGACAATGTATATATTTTGATAATCTATTGATGTAGCATTAATTTCTCAATAATCCTTTTTTATTTTATTTACTTATTTATTTATTTATTTTCTTGTGCTGATGATTGAACCAGGGTCTCATGCATGTTAGGCTAACACTCAACTGTTGATCTACACTCCCAGTGCTTTCTCCTCATAATTTTTGCATCTTATTTTATGTATTTAAAAGAACCCTATCCTATGAAGTTGCATAGATCTCATGAAAATGTCAAAGAAGTTGATGGCCTAAAATAAAGTACAGAAACCCTAAAATAGAGCAGGTGTTAGTACTCCTAGTAGTAAAATACCTGGTTTGTGATTTGCTGCAGTTTATTTAGAGGTTTACTTAATTCCAGTTACTGCTTAATTATTCAGTGTAGTTGGATGAAATATTCTGAAATCATGGCTCTTCAGAATCTAGCTTTTAGTGAATGTATTTGTCCTTTCCACTGCTATACCAAAATGCTTCACACTGAGTAAAAAAGAAAAGAGGTTTATTCAGTTCATCATTCTGGGGGTTCTCAAAGTTCAAGATCTGGCAGCCCCATTTGGTTGGCTTCTAGTGGGGGCCTCAAGGTCAATGGTATCATGCTGGAGTGTTTCAGAGAGGATTCATGTGGATAGATAGGAAGTCAGACAGAAATTCCAGGGTCAGTCTTGCTCCTTTGTAATAACTGACTCTTGAAAGAACAACTAACTCATTCCATAAGACTGGCATCAATTCCTTCTGAGAGCAGTACCCCTGGTGATCTAATTACTTTGCATCAAGGCCCTCTCTGAAAGGTCTAACACTTCCCAACATTGCTACTCTGAGGAATAAGCTTCCAACATTTGAACCCCTGGGGGACATAATCAAACCATATCCAAACTATACCAGTAAGCTTTTACTAAGAATCAGGACCCACAGATCTCCACCAGGGCCTTCTTCTACTTCACTGATCATTCTTGGTCAAGTCACTCTGAGAAACAATCAGTGATGAAGCCCCTAAGCTCATGTAGTATGCTCTCTGCAATGAAATGTAGATCTGTAAGAAGTAATCGTAAAGCAGAATGTTAAACACTTCAATTCTGTTTCAACCTTCATTTACACTCTCCTATGCTGACCCATTGGTCCATATGTACTTAGGTTTATGTCTTATGCTTCCCCTTGCCTGTATCCCCATTGCTATTGCCATTCACTTTTTCATACTCCCTCTTCTAGTAGGGAAGTTTCTTCTCTAGACTCTGGTAATCAAGATCTTCATTTTTCAGAGTCAAATTTGCATTCATAAGTGAAAAAAGCAAAGTACAGTGCATGCATGGAAAAAGGCTTAATAGCCAGGCATGGTGGTGCACACCTGTAACCTCAGCAGCTCGGGAGACTGCTCAGCCTCAGCAAACTTAGCAAGGCCCTAAGCAACTCAGCGAGACCCTCTCTATAAATAAAATATTAAAAAGGGTTGGACATGTGGCCTCAGTGGCTAAGCACTCCGGGGTTCAATCCCCAGTACCAAAAAAAAAAGAAAGGCTTAATACTGTATAATTTTCCTTACATGTCTTCTATTTCACTAAATCTGTATAATATGTAGCAATGCTCCTATCAACTCACAGAGCATTTTTTTAATATAACACTAAATGCATTCTATCCTGTACAACTGCAAACATTTGTGTAGTTTTGACTTTTTCCTGTACTTGATGGTGGTATATTTGAGGACAAACTCTGTGACTTGACTTATTAATTACTACACTTTTCCTGTACTAAAAAGAGTAGTTTGAAATGACACCTTATATGTATTTGTTGAATGACTACATAGGCTCAATATTGCTAATTAAAACAGCAAATCATAATTTAGAAAATAATTTTCAGAGTGCTCATTTCTTAGCATAGTTAATCCATTAATCAGTTTTAAATTGTGGTTAAAAATCAGTCTTTTATACTGATCCATACCAGCTAATTCCTTTGGGATTAACTAGAATAAGAACTTGTTATTCATTCTTGCTTATGCAAATGCTTTATATTCCCATAAAGTAAAATGTGTGATGAATATAAAGTCTATCACCCAAGCCATTTCAAAGATTTTCTGTATATTCATTTCTTACAAAAATTAGTTTGTAGATAAAGGCATTTAAAATTTTAATAACAGTTTCTACCATATTTTAACACCTGATAGATAATTTCTGTAACATACAGTTCATTTGAAAAGAAAAAATGTAATCATTTGGGATACTGTTGGGGAGTTTAGCCACATCCAGCATGGATGAAGGAAAGAATTTCTTTTGGAGGATGGTGCTGGCTATAAATTAATTACTAATAAACGTATCTAATCAACACAAGAGTCAATAATCTTTTCAAATGGAAGAGGGTTTGATGGGTGGGGCCACACCAGACCTGGCCTCCAACAAGATGGAGAAGCCCACCTTCACCTTTATTTATAGTCGCATAGGTAAAGGGGCCAAGACCAGGAACAGGATGGGGTGAAGTTAGGGAAGCCATTGGCTTACAGAATTAGCATTTCCTCAGCCAGTGAGCCAACTCTGTACAGGGCCACCCTACTCCCAAGCTGTCTGAAAGAGTCTCTCATGACTTCCAGTTCCTAGGAGTCAGACCTCTGTATCCCATGGCTCAGTCAAACCTGATTCTGCTAAACATGGATGGCTTCCCACAAGATAAATTAACTCAAATTTTCTGAGGAGGATTAGCAGTTACTATGGACTAGGTCATGCTACCGTAACATTCTACCCTCAAAGTTAGTAATTTAGCATCACAGTTTATTTCTTGTTCATACTACATATTACATGTACATCATAGATAGAGAATTTGCACCCAGAGATCCATGTTGAAGGAGGTTTAAGTTCCTCATTTGTTTCTACAGTCATTGTAGCAAGAGAAGAATATCAGAAAATACGGCTCAGTTGCTCTTAAATTACAAATAATGTATCTCATTTCACCTTCCATGTTTTTTGCTAAATAAGTTCTATGTTCACATATAACTGTGACATTGGTGAGAAAATATGGTATTACCATGTGCTTAAAAAGAAAACATTAATATTTGTAAAAAACAAAAACAATTCAGATGTAGAATATTTTACAAATATTTTTGGGGGGAGGTGCTAGGATTTAACCCAGGGGGCACTTTACTACTAAGCCACACCCCCAGTTCCAGACCTTTTGAATTTTTATTTTGACACAGGGTCTTGCTAAACTGTTAAGGCTGTTCTCAAACTTGCAATCCCTGCCTCAGCCTGGGATTACAGATGTGCACCACCACACCCAGCAGTAATTTTTTAATTTTTTAATTCCCAGGTTATCCTGTTGATTAAACCTAAAGACCAAACTGGGTTTTCCGATGATACAATGTCATGTTATTACACTTTAGGTTACCTAAGAAAGTTAACCATAGCAAAATATTTCCATTCAGATTATGATTTAAAATATGCATTCTGTTAGGTAAAATTTGACACAGGCAATACCATTTTGAAACATATCCTCCAATTAGAACAAGGGCCATCTCACAGTCACTATGACTCAGCCTGACCTTAAACCCTAGACAATACTTCAGCATCATGCAAAGAAAGGAAATTGTTATCTAGAACTAGAATCCTGAAAACACCTAGATGGACATGGAACCGTGACCACCTCAAAGAATGAAGGTGACCACCAAAAGGACCCTTCCCTGACAAACCCCTAGCAATGGTCTAACTTGCAAAAATTCTCCTGCTCCCTCATGCTCCTACATCCACCCCAGGCTGTAAACAGAAGATGGGTCTCAGTTTCCACTGGGTTCCCCTCCACAGGATTGTCCCCAATAAACCAGTTACTGTTGAGCCACCTCTCCTGTCTTTATTTACTTCTTTCCTTACACATTCCTATATTTTATTTGTGTCTGGAATTCTCTGTTAAGTAGAACTTAAAAACTTAGAAAAAATGTTAAGAAGAACTTTATGATAAATGTGAACTTGTAGCATTTGTGTTATTTTCCTAAGATATATTTAAGACTCAAAAGACCTCATTAAAGACCTGTGATGCCACACTGATGAAATTAGACAACTTTGAGTGTTTTGTAACAAAAATTATTTTTGTGTATGCTCAGGGAGGAGACTCTGGATTTTCGCTCCCCAACCATTTACCCTTCCCTCCTCACTGATAAAACCTTGATTTTGTTTAGTCATATTAGACAGAGAAAAGGTTTCTCAGTCTGTTTTCTAACTAGATCTGGCCATCTGATTAAGATTTAGCCAATGGGTTACAAGCAGAATTGTGGTGAGGTATTTCAGGAAAGATTTTCAAAAGGGAGAGGGCACACTCTTATCCTTGCCATTTCTTTTTTTTTTTTTTCCTGTCTAAAAAGTGGATATGATAGATAGAGTTCTAGAAATTTTCACTGATCCTTGAACAAGATCAAAGATATTTTTCTACTACATACCCCAGCCAGGAAGTGTCATACAGCAAGCAGTCAGGACCCCAGAAAAAGAAGAAAATAAATTCAAAGAGCAACCCTTTTAGTGACCATTCACATATGAATTTGGAGCTCAGTGCCAGGGCTTGACATATGCCAAAAACTTGTATAAACTGACCAGACATTTTCCATGGGAAACTTTGCTTTTATAAGTAGCACCCTTGCCTTTGATCTGAGAGACTATCTTCACAGAGGTACACAAGAGTAACCCCATATCCTTTAAATGAATAGTTTTGAGTTATTCTTTGATAATCTACAGGAGTCTGATTACTCTATATTGGATCATGTTCTCCCTAATCCTATGCTCAATGTTTCTGCATCTTTATGTTTCTTTTGTCACAGAAAGGCAAGAGAAAAGAACTGAGATAGTATTACATATGCAAATGGAAGAGACTTGTGAAAAAGAATAGTCAATAATGCTTAAAAACATACATGGTAGAAATACTTCTTAAGTTGTCCATCATTTGGGGTTGGTAATAATTTTAGATGAGTATTTCCATAGTTTCTTTTCCTACCAAAAATTAAATTACAAATGCTTTTGTACTTCTGTATTTCATTCTGCTTTTCACATGGCAAACTTACCATAAAAAAGAAAATATCTTTACTTATAATTTTAGAGTCTATGGCTTCATTTATTTTGGAACATTGAATATAGTTAAACACTTTCCAGAACATTATATAAATAAAAAACATACTAAAATCTATGAGACTGAATTTTTATGTTGCATTCCAAATCATGAAAGTGCACTCAATTTTGCTGTTCATTAAACTGAGTCAATTTTTTTGTTACAAAAACTCGCAGATACTACAGCATTGCTTTGAAGTTTGACTCTAGTTTAATATGTAGTACTGTAAATTATTCAAAATAAAAAGTAAAGAAAAATCTTTTGAGGCAACTCATGCAAATCTACATCACAAGGCAACATTTAATAAAGAAGATGCAAGGGACTTAAGAGTTAGATTTCGAAAACTGTTCAGCAAAAGGTCTGGCAATAATAACATTTAATATCTTCAAATAAGTTAACATAGGAATCTAGAAAGTCCTATTTTTATGGTGTATATAATGTTTCCTTAAGCTCACTGCATTAGTTCATATTTTATTGTTTACTAATGCCAAATGAGAAAGCAAAGCTTTGAATGCCTTAGTTATGTATAAAATAAGCATTTAGTAAAACAGATGCAGTGAGACAAAAATCAAAAGGTTATCTCATTTAATAACTTTTCTCATGAAGCAATGGTGAAACCAAACATCTTATATACAATTCATAAGTTGCTAAAAATATTGATTTGAGTATAGTTCACTTTTGGAAATTAAATACACTCATTTAATTAATTTATTTTTGTTGTACTGGGAATTGATCCTAGGGTCTTGATTACATGCTAGGCAATCATTCTACCATTGATCTACATTCTCAGCTTCCAAATATATTTATTTTAATCTTAGAAAGATTGGCAAAAGCATTAATTGTAATGGTTGTTGATACTTTAACATTGGAAAAGTCTCATATAATCCAAATTGCCACAATTTTTCACCTGCTCAGTCTTCTTCACATGTAAAAGGATCATATAAAGACAAAGGTGTAAAATAAGCAATTGGTATAGTGGTAAATGTCAATATATGAATCCATTTCATTAGTAGAAATTTGCATAATTTACTTTTGTCCTGACCTTAATTGTCATATCCCTTTTTTTATTCTCTTCCATCTTCAGTAGCTTTCTATACTTTAAAAGGTATTTGAATTATAAAATAATCAAAGGTTTAAAATCTGTGCTTCCATATTCAGAATTCAAAGTGTCTTTCTAAACCATAAACACTGACTTTACAAATTAGAGGGAAGAAGTTTAAATATTAATGATATTGGGTGCATATTTATTCAATTTCCATGCACATGAACCTAGTAACACATAAACAAATATATCTGAATAAAAGTATGAATAATATAAATGAATCATTATGAATTACCTAAAATCATAAATTCATACTAAATCGATTCAGTATAAATAATACTGAATTCTCTTTGATAATTAAGAGTTTACAAACTATAAATTTACCAGTAGTACATATAGTTAACTAATTGCCAGGTTCCGTTAATTGTATGGCAAAGATACAAATGTTGAGGATATTATCAAGAGACACTGAAATAAATAAAACAAGAACCATTTAGAATTATACTGCACAAAATGCAGATGATCACAAAATCTTTGTTTTCATCATTCATGAAAAAGATTTATAATCACAATAAATTAAAGTTCAAAAAGTCTGTCTTCTTATTCTGCAAATCAAGATACATGTTACAAGAAGTGGAAGCACAGAATCCCAGTCTGCTCCTCTGAAGAGTTTGATTTAACTGGTGTTGAATGGGGTCCAGAAATTCGTCTTTTAAAACAAAACATCCCAAAACAGCTACATCGGAGAAATGAGAAAATTTAAGGAGGAGGCTCTGTGAAGGCATGACACACTGTTCTAAAGAACGAAGTGACATGCCTAGGACTTCAAAGGCCACATTTTGTGCTCTGAGGATCACTCCTCACTTTGACTTGACCACTTCTGGCAAAGCAAAGATCTTAAAAGTATGTTGAGAATACTGCTTCCTCCAACCAAGTTTTTCATATGCAGTTCAGTATGCTCAAACTACTTTCCAAAGTAAAAGAAAATTCAAAAGGACTGAGTAGCAGTACTATATATATTGTTTTATCATTTCAATGTCAATACATGTAAATATGTTTTTATTACTATCGTGTGTATTTGGTATTCTTCTTCTTTGTTTTTTGGTATTGAGGATTAAACCTGGCTTTACCACTGAGCCATATCCCCAGTCCTTTTAATTTTTAATTTTTTTTTTTTGTTTTGTGACAGGGTATCATTAAGTTGCTTAGGGTCTCACTATGTTGCTTAGGGCCTCAATAAGATGCTGAGGCTGGCCTTGAACTTGCAATCCTCTTGTCTCAGCCTCATGAGTCACTGGGAAATTAAACTGATTAACAATAGGACAGGTCTCATGATCAAGTACTTTAATTCTTCATTTTAAGTTGATATTTTTCTGTCTGGTGAAAGACAGGTGTCCAATTTCTTTCTTCCTTTTTTTCAATTAACAAAAATTGGTGCTAGGGATTGAGCCTAGGGTTTCATCCATGCTAAGCATCCACGCTACCACTCAGCTACAGCTCCAGTCCCAATTTCATCGTTTTGCATGTGGATATCCAGTTCTCCAAGAACCATTTACTAAACAGAGTGTCTTCTCCCCATTGTGTATTCTTGGTACCCTTGTCAAAACTTGCGTGCTTATAAATACATGGAGTCTTTTTTGTTATTTTTGATTCTGTTACACTAGTATTATACTGTTTTGATTATAGTTATGTTGTATATTTTGAAATAAGGTAGTGTAATGCTTAGATCTTTCTTATTCTTTCTTAAGCTATCATTGGTCATTCTGGGTCTTTGCTGGTCCCATGTGAATTTTAGAATTGTTTTTTCTACTTTTTGTAAAAAATGGCATTTATATTTTGGTTGAGATAACATCAAATCTTTAAAACACTTTGCATAATGTGGATTTTGCTTTTAGAGACACAGATTGAGTCAGGAAAGCAGATACACATTCAAGGGAAAATGTGGACTATTGGAGGGAACATTCCTCAAGCTTATCTGACAGCAGTCACTGACACCATGGTCTAAGTAAGCCAAACAGTCTGAACAGAGAAACTGAGGTAATGGTAAAGACTCGCCATGGAATGAAGGTCTTTGCAGCTGTTGAGGCTGAGTTTGAGCTGAGGGAAGGCCTCCTTCTGTCAAGCATCCCAGCAAACTGTGATGTGAGCTCACCCACACTGCCTTGCCTCATGCTGTGTGCAGGAGCTTGCCATTCCCCCAGTCCTTTGTCTCAGATCTGTTGCCAGGCAGAATTACTTAGGCATACTTGGTTTGTTTGCACTACCTTGACCCTCACGCTTAGTTCACCTATAGGCTGACTCTGTTATACTTTAACAAGTGTGTTAACCTGATTGTGTCTATATATGTCCTGTACAACCCTAAATAAAATTAGATCCGTGCCTTCAGAGCTCGATCTCTGACACCTGAGTAAGCACACTGGGTAAGGCTAGGTAAGGTAGGCATCGTTGGTCCTCAACCTCAGTGAACCCCGTCTCTGAACATCTATAGGCTATCTCAAGAAAAAGAAGGTTTTTAGGATGAAGTAAGAAATACACATTCAAGGGAAAATATAGGTCATATCAAGAGGGAGAAACAGCTGGTATGGGCACTTTTAAAATTTTTTTTTATTTTTACAGACTGTGTTTTGATTCATTGTACACAAATGGGGTACAATCTTTCGTTTCTGTAGTTGCGCATGATGTAGATTCACACCATTCATGTAATCATACATGTACATAGGGCAATGATGTCCCTCACAATCCACCATCTTTCATATCCCCTCTCCCTCCTCCCTCTCATTTACCTCTGCATAATCCAAAGTTCCTCCATTCTTCTCTCACTCCCCCACTCCCCACCCCCCATTATATATCATCATCCACTTATCAGGGGAAACATTAGGCCTTTGGTTTTTTGGAATTGGCTTATTTCACTTAGCATGATATTCTACAATTTCATCCATTTACCTGCAAATGCCATAATATTAGTCTTCTTTATGGCTGAATAATATTCCATTGTTTATATATACCACAGTTTCTTTATCCATTCATCTGTTGAAGGGCATCTAGGTTGGTTCCACAGTCTAGCTATTGTGAATTGAGCTGCTATAAACATTGATGTGGCTGCGTTACTATACTTATGCTAATTTTAAGTCCTTTGGGTATAAACCAAGGAGTGGGATAACTGGGTCAAAAGGTAGGTCCATTCCAAGTTTTCTGAGGAATCTTTATACTGCTTTCCAGAGTGGCTGCACCAGTTCATAACTATACCACCAAAGTACAAGTGTGCCCTTTTTCCCACATCCATGCCAACATCCATTATTGTTTTTGTTCTTGATAATAGCCATTCTAATTGGAGTAAGATGAAATCTTAAAGAGTTGTTTTAATTTGCATTTCTCTAATTACTAGAGATGTTGAACACTTTTTCATATATTTAATAATCACCTGTATATCTTCTGCAAAGTGTCTGTCCAGTTCCTTGGCCCATTTATTGATTGGGTTCTTTGTATTTTTGGTGTAAAGTTTTGTAAGTTCTTTATAAATTTTGGAGATAAATGCTCTATCTGAAGTACATGTGGAAAAGATTTTCTCTCTTTTCACATTATTGTGTCCTTTGCTGAGAAAAAGTTTTTGAGTTTTAATCTATCCCATTTATTGATTCTTGCTTTGATTTCTTATGCTTTGGGAGTCTTGTTAAAGAAATCTGGTCCTAAGTCACATGATGAAGATTCAGGCCTACTTTTTCTTCTGTTTGTTGCAGGGTTTCTGGTCTAATTCCTAGATCTTTGATCCATTTTGAGTTGAGTTTTGTCCAGGATGAGAGATAGGAATTTAATTTCACTTCACTACATGTGGATTTCCACTTTTACCAGCACCATTTGTTGAAAAGACTATCTTTTCTCCATTGTAGGTTTTTGGCTCCTTTGTCTAGTAGTAACTGTATTTATGTGGGCTTGTCTCTGTGTCTTCTATTCTGTACCATTGGTCTGCCTATTTTGGTGCCAATATCATGCCATTTTTGTTACTATTGCTCTGTAGTATAGTTTAAGGTCTGGTATTGTGATACTTCCTGCTTCACTCTTTCTGCTCAGGATTGCTTTGGCTATTCAAGGTCTCTTATTCTTCCAGATGAAGTTAATGATTGCTTTCTCTATTTCTATGAGGAACGTCATTGGGATTTTTTTTTTTTTTTCCAGCTGGCAGGGCCAACTGAGGCTTTATTTTGGAAAAAAACAAATGAATTGGTTTGGGGTTAAGGGCATGGGCAAGAGGGGGTACTCCAGGCAAAAGAGGGGATACCCAGGGTTGAGTGAGGGCTAGGGCTGAGACTCAGGTGGGTCTCTTGTTCCCTATGCTCCCCTTTTACAGCTGCCTCCCCTGCAAGCTCTGGGGCAGCTGCAGAAGGCAGGAGACTGGGAGGAGCTACAGAGGCTGTTCACTTGGGCAGGACATCAGAGGACTTGGACACAATAGCTTCCCATTGTGAGTCTCAATCTTCTTCACAACCACCGCCTTGGTGCGGTTGAAGGAGCTAGAGCCCCCAGCAGAGCTGAAGCTGGGTTGGAAGGAGCTCAGGCCGTAGCTGAGGCCAGGGCAGGAGAGGCCCCGGTAGGATGTGCTCAGCCCTCCTGAGTAGCCACTGGTGGTCTTCGTATGGATACTCATGTTCTGCATCCCAGACTCCAGCTGGCTCTCCTCGCCCTCCAGCAGCTTGCGGTAGGTGGCGATCTCGATGTCCAGGGCCAGCTTGACTTTCATGAGCTCCTGGTACTCGCGCAGTTGCCGCGCCATGTCCTGCTTGGCCTGCTGCGGGGCGGTCTCTAGTTCAGCCACCTTGGCACTGGCATCCTTAGAGGCCAGCTCCCCATGCTGCTCAGCATCGGCAATGGCAGCCTCCAGGGATGCCCTCTGACCTTTGAGGGCATCGATCTCCGCCTGGAGGTGGCTGATGTTGCAGTTCACCTCAGAGATCTCGTTTTGGTGTAGCACAGGCCATTCCCTTGCTTCCCAGCCAGTGTCTGCAGCTCCTCGTACTTTATCTGTTACATGCTCTCGGCCTCGGCCGGCTGTAGTTGGCAATCTCCTTGTACTGGGCGCGTACCTCAGCAATGACGCTGTCCATGTCCAGGGAGCGGCTGTTGTCGGAGATCTGCAACTGCAGCTCACGGATCTCCTCTTCATACAGCTGCCTGAGGAAGTTGATCTCGTCAGTCAGCCCTTCCAGGTGAGGCTCCAGCTCGACCTTGTTCATGTAAGCTTCATCCACATCCTTCTTGATGAGGACAAATTCATTCTCCATCTCTGTACGCTTACTGATCTCATCCTCATACTTATTCTTGAAGTCCTCCACCAGCCCCTGCATGTTGCCAAGCTCCGCCTCCAGTTTCAGCTTTTCCTGGCTCAGGGACTCCAGCTGCCTAGAAGATTGTTGATGTACCTCTCAAACATATTGTCCATGTTGCTGCGAGCAGTCTTCTGCTGCTGGAGGAGGCTCCATTTGGTCTCCAGCATTTTGTTCTGCTGTTCCAGGAACCGTACCTTGTCAATGAAGAAGGCAAACTTGTTGTTGAAGGTCTTGATCTGCTCCTTCTCCTGAGTACGCACAGCCTGGATGTTGGGGTCCACCTCCAACTTGAGGGGGCTCAGCAGGCTCTGGTTTACAGTGACTGCTGTGATGCCCCCCACACCACCAGCCCCACCATAGCTGCTGCTCAGACCCATGCTGCTGCTGCTGCCCACCTGGGAAAAGCTGGAGGAACTGATGCGGGCACCAGGCCTACTTGTGTATAAGTGGCTGCTGAAGTCCCAGGGGCCAGAGGTGGACATCTTGTAGGACTTCTGGGTCACCCTGATGGACATGGTGAAGGCCGGAATGAAGGCAGGAGGACTGAAGACAAGAGACTCAAGAAGGAGCCGAGCAGCTGCTTCTTGTCATTGGGATTTTAATTGGAATTGCATTGAATCTGTATAGCACTTTTGGTAGTATGGCCATTTTGACAATATTAATTCTGCCTATCCAGGAACATGAGAGATCTTTCCATCTTCTAAGGTTTTCTTTAATTTCTTTCTTTAGTGTTCTGTAGATCTTATCGTAGATGTCTTTCACCTCTTTTGTTAGATTGATTCCTAAGTATTTTATTTTTTTAAGGCTATTGTGAATGGAGTAGTTTTCCTAATTTCTCTTTCAGAGGATTTGGTATGGACATTTTAACAGTATTAATTTCTTCAATCCTTAAGCTATAAAACTTAGAAAAAAAACATAGATGACACTCTTCAGGACAGTCCTGATTTCTTGCATATGACCTCAAAGTATAGTCATCAAAAGCAAAAGTAGACAAATGGGACTAAATCAAACTAAAAATCTTCTGCCCCAGAAAAGAAATAACAAAGTGAAAAGACAATCTACCTACAGACTGGGATAAAATATTTGCAGACCACATATCTGATAAGGAATTAATTTCCAAAATATATAAGGAAATCCTACAAATCAACAGGAAAAAAAAATTCCAAATAACACAATTAAAACATGGGCAATGAATGTGAACAGACTTTTCCCCAGAGGATACATGAATCACCAACAAATGTTGAAAATGGTGCTCAACATCACTAATCATCAGGGAAAGATAAATCAAAGCAACAACTAGATACACTTCACACCTCTTAGAATGGTCATTATCAAAAACAAAAGAAAACAAATGTTAAGTTCTGACAAGGATGTGGAGAAATTGGAAGCTTTACACACTGTTGGTAGAAACGCAAAAAAAGTGCAGTCATTTTGAAAAACAGTATGGAAATTCCCAAAAAAACAGAAATAGAAGAAAGAACTATCCTATGATCCAGCAATCCAATTCTGAGCATATATACAAAATATTAAAAATTAGAATCTCAAAAAGATGTCTGTTCTCTCATTTTCATTGCATTGTAGTACTATCCCCAATAGCTAAAAGATGGAAATAATCCAAATACTCATTGACAGAAGAATGGATAAAGTAAGTATGGTATATACATACAAAGAAACATTATTCAGTCTTTGAAAAGAAGGAAATCTCTTGTTGGAAAAATCATGAATGAACTAGAGGACATTATGCTAAGTGAAATCAGCTAGTCACAGAAGGACATACACAACATGATTCTACTTACATGAAGTATTTGAAATCATTAAACTTATAGAAGCAGAAAATAGAATGGAAGTTGCTAGTTCATGGGGGAGGGAGAAAATAAGAGTTGTTTAATGTGTATAAAGTTTAAGTTAATCAAATGAATAAGTTAGATATCTGCTGCAGAACATTGTGCCTATAGTTAACAATATTGTATTATGTAATTAAAAATATATTAAAAGGGAAGATCTCATGTTGAGTATTCTTACTACAGAAAAAGAGCCATAAGAAAACTTTGGAGGCAAGTAAGAAGATGAATCAGATTTTTTACATTTGTTAGCACACATATGAAAGTGAGGGCAGGTATACAACTGCAGTATTTTTCATAATTGGACACTTGAAAGTAAACAGCAGATTCTTTCTTTTGTTATAATTCTATATCTCTACTGTTTTTCTATTTGACTTGAATGGTGTCCCAATACTGTATACTAACAAACTTTCACCATATGAAATTAACCATATAGTAAAAGACAATCTGAATTATGCATGACATATGACAGACTTCCAGATGCACCTATATCACTGTAAAGTTTCAGTTAGGCAAATACATATAGAAATGTCCCTCTTTACAGAGTAATTTATACTTAAAACCAGACACTGTATTCTCATTTAAATTTCATAAAATTATGAGACAAAAATCTCTAATGCTCCTTTATATTTCTATAAATCTAAACAGAATGATTAGGGCAGTTTATTTTAATGATAACCTATTGTGTCTATTAAATAGCCCCAAAGATAAAACATTTTGACACAAAATTAAAAATATTAAGTCGATATAATAAATATTTGTTCTCTAATACTCTCTGCATGTACTGTTTCAAGATAAGACAGTGTAACTATTGCTTCTATTTGAGAAGACTCTGTTTAATTATTAAAAATACGTTTTCCTCTGGAAAACCATATGCAACAGAATGAAATTAAACCACTATCTCTCACCCTACACAAAACTCAACTCAAAATGGATCAAGGACCCCGGAATCAGAGCAGAGACTCTGCATCTTATAGAAGAAAAAGTAGGTCCAAATCTTCAACTTGTTGGCTTAGGATCAGACTTCCTTAACAGGACTCCCATAGCACAAGAAATAAAAGCAAGAATCAACAACTGGGATAGATTCAAACTAAAAAGCTTTCTCTCAGCAAAGGAAACTATCAGCAATGTGAAGAGAGAGCCTACAGAGTGGGAGAAAATCTTTGCCACTCATACTTCAGATAGAGCGCTAATTTCCAGAATCTATAAAGAACTCAAAAAACTCTAACCAAGAATACAAATAATCCAATCAACAAATGGGCTAAGGAAATGAACAGACACTTCACAGAAGAAGATCTACAAGCAATCAACAAACATATGGAAAAATGTTCAACATCTCTAGTAATAAGAGAAATGCAAATCAAAATCACCTGAAGATTCCATCTCACCCCAATTAGAATGGCGATTATCAAGAACACAAGCAACAATAGGTGTTGGCGAGGATGTGGTGAAAAAGGAACACTCATACATTGCTGGTGGGGTTGCAAATTAGTGCAGCCACTCTGGAAAGCAGTGTGGAGATTCCTCAGAAAACTTGGAATGGAAACACCATTTGACCCAGCTATCCCACTCCTTGGCCTATACCCAAAGGACTTAAAATCAGCATACTACAGAGATACAGCCACATCAATGTTCATTGCTGCTCAATTCACCATAGCCAGAATGTGGAACCAACCTAGATGCCCTTCAGTTGATGAATGGATAAAGAAACTGTGGCATATATACACAAGGGAATATTACTCCGCAATGAAGAATGATAAAATTATGGCATTTGCAGGCAAATGGATGAAATTGGAGAATATCATGCTAAGTGAGATAAGCCAATCTCAAAAAACTAAAGGACGAATGATCTCGCTGATAAGCGGATGAGGACATATAATGGGGGGTGGGAGGGGTTAGCATTAGGGTTAGGGTTAGGTTTAGGGCTAGGGATAAGGAGTGTGGTAAGAATGAAGGAAAGAAAGACTGTACAGAGGGAAAAGAGGGGTGGGAGGGGTGGGGGGAAGGGAAAAAAATAATGAATCAAACATCATTGCCCTATGTAAACGTATGATTACACAAATGGTATGCCTTGACTCCATGTACAAATAGAGAAACAACATGTATCCCATTTGTATACAATAATAATAAAAAAATAAAATAAATAAATAAAAAAAGAAAATGTTTTCCTTAAAAATGGATGGATGGGTTAGGGGTATGGCTCAGTGATAGAACCCAAGACTCTGGGTTTGATCACCAGCACTACCACTATCACTGCCCTCCGCCGGCGGAGGCAATGATAACGCGTACGCTTCCTTTTCACACAAACAAAAAAGCCCAAAAGACAAAGACCAACGAACGACGAACAATGAACGACGAACAATGCCCAACAAACAATGCTTTTTATTCGAGGAAGTGTCTGGGTTATATAGCAAGCATAAGCCAATCAGAGTCAGCCTGAGATCAGTCTCTAGGCAGTTACAAGAATCACCTCATATACAGCAGCCAATCAGTGTTACTGAGCATGTGGGGAGAGCATGATAACAATGTAATACAATAAGGGCAACAAGAGGGCACGCAGCAAGCATGAGTCAGCAGTGTTAGCTGTTTGTTGCAAACCAGGGGCCCCAGACTGAGGTCCTCGATGTTGCAAACTGGGCCACCCCGGCTCAGTGCCAGACTAGGGTGGGGTCCGCGGTACCCCGACAACCACCACCAACAACAACAAAAAATAAACAAACACACAAAAAAGAAAAGCAGAAATGGGCTGGGGGTATATCTCAGTGCTAAAGTGCTTGCCTTGCATGCAGAAGGACCTAGGTTTGATCCCCAGTCCTGAAAAAAAGAAAGAAGATGGAAGTATTAATTGCGTTATGGTTTAAAAGTGAAGTGTCCCCCAAAAACTCACATGTTGAGACAATGCAAGAAGGTTCAGAGAAGAAATGATTTTACAGCCTTGCTTTTCAAAGAGTCTTAACCCAATCAGTGAATTAATCCCCTGATAGGGATTAACTGAGGCTGTAAAATTAATCCCTGATAGGGATTAACGGAAGTGATAGGGTGTGGTTGGAGGAGGTGGGAATTGGGGAGTGGCTTTGGGGTATATATTTGTATCTGGCAAGGGGAGACCTCTCTCTCTGCTTACTGATCATCATGTGAGCTGTTTCCCTCTGCCACACTGCTACCATGTTGTTCCTGCCTCCCTGGAGCCCTGAAGAATGGAGTCAGCTGCCTATGGACTAAGACTTCTGAAATCATGAGCCCTCAAATAAACTTTTCCTCCTCTAAAATTGTTCTGGTCAGATCCTTAAGACACAGCAGTAAAAAAGCTCACTAAAACAACTTGTAAAAGTGAAACACTAAATGTCTGATTATAAACAACAACAACATCAACAAATTGATGACCACAATTTCTAAAGCAGTGGTTCTCACAGTTCAGTGTATATAATAATTACTGCCTGAGTTTCAAGATGGCGGACTAGAGGGTGGCTGCATTTCATGTTGCTCCAGGACTCAGGATTCAAAAGAGGAGATATTGAGGTTTCAACATGGCAGACTAAAGGGTGGCTGCATTTCATGTTGCTCCAGGACTCAGGATACAAAAGAGGAGATAATGAGAGACTTGGGACCAACTCAAAGCAACCGGGTGAGTCTCTCCTGTTGGGGAGGCGTCCCGGATGAGGCAGTAGTCCCGGAACGCAGGGAACTTTGTGAAGTAGAGTTGCCCGGTGAGACACCCCTCCCCCCACTGGAGCAGTGAACACGGACAACTGGGAGCTTTGCAGAGGAAGCCGCTCAGCACAGCGCTTGGTTTCAGCGCAACCCGCCAGGCTTTGGCGGCTGCCCATAGGAGGGGCCACATAGGCAGGCGATTAAGTGCAGAGCAGGGTCCCAGAACCTAGGTGGCTTCTGGGTGGAAGAGCTGCAGAGACAAGCTGAGGGGCAGAGTGAAGGTTCCAGGACTGCAGGCAGCTTCTCTGAGGAGAGGTAGCCTAAGGAGACTCGTCTGTGAAGGGTGAGGCTCCCAGGCCCAGGAGGTAGGTCCGGGACCCTGGGAACATTGCAGAAGAAGACTGCCCAGCCCAGGCAGCAAGATACCCCTCCCCCTGCTGAAGCGGTAAACTCGGACAACTGGGAGCTTTGTATAGGAAGTCACTCAGCACAACGCTTGGTTTCGGAGCAAGCCGCCGGGGCTCCGGCAGCTGCCCAGAGGAAGAGCTGGTCAGCGAGCTATTTGGACTCAGAGCAACCTCCTGAACAACGGGGTTGGGGGCTGCCTGAGGAGGAGGAGGTGCGCAGTGAGTTGCTTGGTCTCCAAGCAACCACACAGAATGCTGGGTGGCTGCCTGGAGGAAGAGGCGTGCGGCGGGTCGCTGGGGCTCGGAGCATCTGTAGGAGGCTCCAGGTGGCTGCTCAGAGGAGGGGCCGCATAGCCAGGCGATTAGGTGCAAAGCATGGTCCGGGGAACTAGGTGGCTTCTCAGTGGAAAAGCTGCACAGAGACAAGCTGAGGGGCAGAGTGAAGCTTCCAGGTCTGCGGGCAGCTTCTCTGAGGAGGGCAGCCTAAGGAGACTCGTCTGAGAAAGGCATGGCTCCCAGGCCCAGGAGGTAGGTTCAGGCCCCTGGGAACGTTGCCTGGGAAGGCTGCCCTGCCCAGGCGGTAGTTGTGGATTCAGGGGAACCTCCAGGAGGGGAACTGACCAGCGAGACCTCCCCACTGGGTAAGTCTTCCCCGCCAGTGAGGTTTTCACACAAGGACGTTAAACCAGAGACACAGGCACAAACAGGCCTTGCCTCAGACCGCGGTCTAGTTCCCCTTTGGTTGACCATTGGTCAACAAGTGGAGGCACCTCTGCCCACTAGCAGGGAGTATACACCAACTGAAGGCCACCACCCCTAGAGAGGCAGCTTCCTTGTGGAGCACCACATTATCAACTTCCTCCAAGACTTCAGGCTACTGAAGGATAAGAGGGGATATACTAACAATCTTCATGGACATTATAAGTCAATAGAGGAAATCTGCAACATCTCAGCAGTCCACTGATACCTGAACAATATGAGAAAACAAGGGAAGAAAATGCCTCAAACAAATCTAGATGTTACATCAATAAAATCCAATGACAGCATGGCAGAAGAAATGTCAGAAAGGGAGTTCAGAATGTACATAATTAACATGATAAGGGAAGCAAACAATGAAATGAAGAGCAAATGCAGGCATTGAATGATCACATCAATTGACAGTAAAAAGAGCAAATACAGGAACCAAAAGACCATTTTAATAAAGAGTTAGAGATATTGAAAAAAAAAAAACAGAAATCCTTGAAATGAAGGAAACAATAAACCAAATTAAGAACTCCATAGAAAGCACAACCAATAGGATAGAACACCTGGAAGACAGAACCTCAGATATTGAAGACAAAATATTTAACCTTGAAAATAAAGTTGACCAAACAGAGAAGATGATAAGAAATCATGAACAGAATCTCCAAGAACTATGGGATATCATGAAAAGGCCAAATTTAAGAATTATTCGGATTGAGGAAGGCTTAGAGAAACAAACCAAAGGAATGAACAATCTATTCAATGAAATAATTTCAGATAATTTCCCAAATCTGAAGAATGAAATGGAAAATCAAGTTCAAGAGGCTTATAGGACTCCAAATACACAAAATTACAACAGACCCACACCAAGGCACATTATAATGAAAATACCTAACATACAAAATAAAGACAGAATTTTAAAGGCTGTGAGAGAAAAGAACCAAATTACATTCAGGGGGAAAGCAATACGGATATCAGCAGATTTTTCAATCCAGACCCTAAGAGCTAGAAGGGCCTGGAACAACATTTTTCAAGCCCTGAAAGAAAATGGATGCCAACCAAGAATCTTAAACCCAGCAAAACTTACCTTCAGAT